>NW_024524489.1:960120-1376056 GCF_017590135.1 Pyrgilauda ruficollis | reverse complement strand
AAAAAAAAAAAAAAAAAAAAAAAAAAAAAAAGACAATTCTAAACACAGCTAGGTCTTGGGGCACGATAGGCAGCTTTGTAATGCCAACAAAAGAAAAGCTCGAGATGAACTGTGTGTTTTTAATGACTTTCCAAGTGAGCAGGTGGCAGCCAAAGATCCAGAAGCTGGTCCCTGTCATTTACCCGGATCTGTACCACCACAACACAAGCCCTGGAAGCTGTCAAGGAGCTTCCTGCCAAGTGCCAAACCCCTCCAAACAAGACAAGGTTTTTTTCTTTTTTAAAGGAGAAAATATTTTTAAAATAGAAAGCAAATCAATCAATGAGAAATTATGTGAATTATTCTAGATCTTCAGCAGATTAAGTTCCATCATTCTACATATTTTTATGTCCCCTTCTGCACCTGTTTTGTTTCTGCTACAAAGTATATTTCAGCATCTCATTTTTGCAGTTTTTGTTCAGCCAATGCCCTGCACAGCACTCAGCTGTGTGTTCAGTTATTAAATAAAATGTTTGGTCACTTCCTCTGAACTCAGCCAGCAGAGCTGCAGAGGCTTCAAAACCAAAACAGAGTTTTGATAACGTGATTTTCATTCCCCTTGCTTTTTGGCTTTTATTGGGTTTTGAGTTGCTGAGTATTTTTAAGAATAGGACAAAGAAAAGCCTGGACACTAACAAGAAATAAGAGACTAGACACCCTTAAGTGACAGAAAATTCTCAATCTTGTTGAATTCTTAAACTAATTGACAGTAATTGTTAAATAGTTTAGCACATCCTTTGGGATTTTATTTACACAAAGGATTTCAAGGCAACTGAATAAACCATCCAAAACATTCAATTTCAGTTTCAGCACCCTCCCTTGAAGCTACAGACTAAAGGTGCTGGTGGGAGGGCTGAACCTTTGCAATCAGCTAGCCACGGAGACAAAACATAAACATAGCAGGGCAACGTTTAATGATAAGTGACAATGAAAAAATAAAAAGTATGGGCCTACACTATAAGAATAACAAGCCTTAGAGACATGACTGTTAACTGGTCTCCTGATTTTCACCTGGCTATACTAAAATGGACAATGAAGACATTCTTTTTCAGGTACACACAGCAATAAGTCTGTGCTGAAACAAAGGGGAACCAAAATATTTAATACCCGATGCAGGAACAAGCACAATGCACTGCAGATGCACCAAGAGCAGAAATGGTTTCTTTTGTAACCAGAGGCTCGAAGACAACAAGTTCATTGATGGGTTGGTTTTTTTGTTTGCTTGTTTTAATTTACCTCAAAAAGAGGAGGATGTTAAATTAAGGTAAATCAAGTTTGGAACAAGTTTAGTTTACAAATGCAAAATGCACTTTTAAGTAAGCAGACCAGAAATTAGTTTTGTGTGTTCCAGACAGACGCAATACTAAAGACAAAAAGAAAACTCATCATATTAATGAATCATTATCTCACAACTACAGAACAGAGATAAGGAAATAGGGGAACTTTTAAACACAGCTCATTCCAGCATCACACTCATAGCACTGCAGCCCAGACCTGTGTGCTGTGATAGCAACAAAAAACGGTGCAAGTCTGGCAGACACAGAACCTTCTCCAAAACACTTATCAATAAAATGCAGCAGCACTTCCAGGGCCTGCAGTTTTTCCAGCTATGAATAACGACATATTTACAAAAAGTCAGGTGATTACACACACCTCAGCTAGGGGGAATGAAGGAAGAAAAGTCCTATTTCTGCTACAGATGCCACACACAAGTAATTTGAAACTTAAGTTTCTCTATTTATGCACCTGGGAACAACAAAAAAGTGGAATTACACAGTGATTTTCCACTTTCCCAAATAGAAAAACTGACATTACACAGCAGCTGTACCTGTTCCTACCACGACAGGAGGCTTCAAAAGAGCAGCTGATGAAAAGAATTTAATTTTTTTTTCATGAAGATGCTATAGTAACATTTGCACTAAAAAAAGTATTGCTTGGAAAACAAAGGTGTTATAAATAAATAGGAGGCTCTTCAAACTAATGAGGCTTTAATGGACATTACTGCAGTCCTGCCAGCCAGCCTGAGACAGCACGGAAGGAATGCATGGACTGACACGCAGGACTCTGTTTGGATCACTCGCTCTAAACCAGATAAAAATCAGAAGCCAAAATCCATCAGAATGGAAACTGCTGCAAGAATCAGATTAGTCTGCGTTTGCTGTTCTCCCCATCGCAGCCACTCGGGCTGAGGATTCTCACCTGGAGTTTCTGCCACGAGCACAATAAGGAATATTTAGGCAAGAGGGATGCAGTTGCTGCCATGGAAAAACTCACTGGCTGTAAGATGCTGCCTGCCCCAGCTTCACTCCCAAAACAAAACTGAATTTTCTCCCTTCTCTTAAAGATGAGGACGATGAGGACCCAGAGCAGGGATGGGGGGAAACCCGGATCAGATTTCACCCGGAAAGCGCACAGGGGAAAAAACCCGGACCGGATTCTGCCCGGAAAACATTTTAAAAAATCTGTGCTAGAGCTCAAACTCCCACTAATTCCACACCGGCAGCACTGAGTTTGTGTCCTCATCAAAGACAAAGGTTCCTCCTCAGGAGAAAAGCAGAAAGCACCAGTAATGAACCACAGGAAATAGCGTGGAGGCCCGAGGATCTTTCACACATCAAACACCAAATAAAATTAATTAGTCCCATTTAAGCAATGCAGCAACATGTACCATGCCCAGCTAGCACTAAAGCTAACTCTGCACCATTGCTGTGCTCGGCAACCTCTCACTCCAAACCAAAAACCAGTTTTTCAATTGGAGTAAAGGCTTTCAAAAGACTCTAATTGTTTGCTACCCCAACCACTTCTGGTTTCAGTCAGTTCCTCTCTTTTTTCTTCTTCAGAGGCACGCAACACTAGTTATTGAAATATTTTCT
Organism: Pyrgilauda ruficollis; assembly: GCF_017590135.1. NCBI lineage: Eukaryota > Metazoa > Chordata > Aves > Passeriformes > Passeridae > Pyrgilauda > Pyrgilauda ruficollis. Next base: position 1,373,144 of record NW_024524489.1, on the reverse strand, counting down.
TCTAGAAATAAAAACTTCGAGTCACCATAAATAACCTTCCTCCTGAAAACTCACCAACCTGTGTATGAATCAGTCACTTTCATACAATTGCTTCCATGTTGGACTAAGTGAAAAAAGCTTCAATTTAAAACAAATTTACTTTTTCCTCCACCTTTTAGATCCCAATAAATGAAGAGAGACACAAAACCCATTCTGAATCCTCAACCACAACAGCTGGCATCCCTGGGTCACTAGCAGGTGTTTCAAGATCGTTACCACCTATTCACTGATTAACACCTGGGTCCAGCAGGATCCTGAGCACTAAAGCCCTAAGAGAGGTGATCCATCTCGCTAAGAAGAGACTGGAGATAAAACAAATTCAAGGGCAAGCCGAAGCTTTAAGTAGCTCGTTAGGTATTTAGGAGGAAGTGCGAGTTCAGATGTTCAAACTGTTTTAAACTCAAGCACTTGAGCAGAGTGCACACGTGCCACAATAAAATCCTATTTTATAGCTGCACGGCCCACAGGTAACACGTGGCTGTACTGCCTACTTAAACTGCTTTTGCATTCATTGCTGTCTTAAAAAAAAATTCTCAAGCTCCTTTCCCCCTTATAGATACAAGCAGGAGAGTGAGGCTCCACCAAAAATAAAGTCACATGCATTTCAAGAACTGTGTCATGTCCCAAGCAAAGCCACCGCTCCAGTGCAGTCAGTCAGAAGTTAATGAAATCTGATACATCTCGCTTGAATGAGAACTCCGAGCTCAAGTCAAGGCTGGGATATTATGCAATCCTGCTTTGGAAGCCTACTCCTGCTAAATGTTCCCTATGGAATTCAGCCCTCTTGGAGCTCACACGGAACGCAGGGCCAGCCCCTGGTGGGGGAGCAGGGCAAGGGGCAGTGCTGGACATTATTCCCAGAGTGACTCTTTTCACCTTGGGCACTCAGGTGAGAACCTGAGGGACAACTGCTTCACAGAATCATGGAATGGTTGGGGCTGGAAGGGGACCTTGAGGGCCACCCAGTGCCAAGCCTGTGCCACGGGCGGGGACACCTTCCACTGTCCCAAGGTGCTCCAAGCCCCGTTCAACCTGGCCTCCAACACTTCCAGGGGTATCCACAGCTTCTCTGGGCAACCTGTGCCAGGCCTCACCATCCCCACAGTAAAGAATTTCTTCCCCAATATCCAATTTAACCCAACTACCTGCCAGTCTGAAGGCACTCCCCTTGGTCTGTCATGACAGGCTCTTTCCCTTCAGGTGTAAACAGTCTTTCCTCATCTTCCCTGTAAATTCCCTTCAGGTGTAAACAGTCTTTCCCCATCTTCCCTGTAAATTCCCTTCAGCTACTAGAAGGCCCCAGTTAGGTTACCCAAAGCCTTCTCTTTTCCAGGGTGACCAACCCCAATTCTCTCAACCTTTCCTCAAAGTAGAGATGCTCCATTCCCCTGATCAACTCGGCGGCCTGCTCCGGGCTCGCTCCGACACCTCCACGTCCTTGATTCCATACCCCTCATTCCCCTCTGTCTGGAGTGACCCGTTTAACCTTGGGCACTGTGTGCCCACACAGGCCGGGAACCGCCGGGGTTCGGTCCGGCCATCGCTGCAGCGCAGGGAGCGCCGCCGGCTGAGGGCGGGCACCGCGGGCACCGCCCGCCGCCTCCCTCTCGCCGTGCCCGGGCAGCCTCTGCCGGGCTGGGGAAGCTGCACGGCCCCTCCGCAGGGCGGGAAGGCCGTCCGGGCCCGCTTCTCCCCACAGCGGGGCTGGAGTGACCGGCCATGCCCGCAGGGAACCCCCCTCGCCCCCCCGGCCACGCTGCCTCCGAGGCGGGCGGGAAAGCGGCCGCTACTCACAACTCCAACATCCACTGGCCCTGCAACACCAGGCTCCAGTTGGAGCCGCACAGCACTCGCACGCTGCTCCGCGGCTCGCCGGGGCTGTAGAAGGAGGAAGAAAAGCAGGCGGCGGGACCCAGCAGCGCTACGAGCAGCAGAGCGCGGAGGAACCGCCGCCCCTGGCGCCAGCGGCCCGGCGCCATCTTGGGCCGCCCGCCCTCAGGAAGTCGGGGCAGGAGCGGCCGCGGGGGCGGCGCCTGCGCGGGGCAGGGGCGGCTCCTCCCGCCCGGTCCGGCCCGGCCCGGGCGCTCCCGGCTCCGCCCGCCCCTCACGGCGGGAGCGGCCGGGCACAGCCCCCAGCGGTCCCGAGCGGTCCCCAGCGTGAGGAGGCGCTCGCACGGGGCCTCTGGGCACCTGCTCCGGCCGCAGCGTGCAGTGCGCTCGGCCAGGTTTCCTGAGCTCTCTTGTCGCCGGCGCCGTGTGGCGGGAGCTGCTTGAACAGCGGTAATGGCTTCAGCGGTGCTGTGAGGCACCGGCGCTGCGCGGTGGGCTCCCCGTTCCCGGGGGCTGTGGAGGGGTTAAAAAAGCCCAGAGCAGGCCGGGATTCTGTCCAAGCCCCCTGCCAAGGCGGGATCACCCAGAGCAGGTGACAGGAACACCTCCAGGTGGGTTCGGAATCTCTTCAGACAGCAATACTCCATGGCAGCCCTAGGCTGCCTTTGCGCTGCTGCCTCAAGCTGAACGTAAAGAATGTCTTCCTCGTGTTGAGGTGAAACTTCCTGATGCATTCTTCACCCCATCCCAGACACATAACGCTGTGTTTTCCATGACTTCAGTGAGATTCCTGTCAGCCCCGTGCTTTTGGCTTGTCCAGGTCCCTCTGAACCTTGCCCTTGAGTGGGATGATCGCGCTCTTAATTCATGGAAATTAAGAGAATCGACTTCTTTAGTTAGCCTGGTAAATTGACCAGGAAAAAAAAAAAAAAAAAAAAAGAGATCACTGTACAGGTCTAGGCTGCCTTCTTGTCTGTTGTGAAAATCTTTGTTTGGCTGGAGATTATCTTGGCATGGGAGTAACTTGTCCTGAACAATTTTCCAACAGTTACTGCAACACAAGGCTGATAAGTCCTGTTGGTAAAACAATCACAGTTTTTTCCCCTCGGCAGAGGAAACAGTAGCATTTATCACCTGTGGATTTTGTTGCACTTTACCAGTTTATTTAATGAGGCTCCTTTACATCACTCCCGTACTTCCCCACAGGATTCTGGGCTTGATCAAACCATTCCTTAAAGCCCAAGTGTTGGTCTGGCCTTTGTTGTCACTGAAGCAGACTCAGGGTTGATATTTGGTGACAGAAGCAGAAGATGCCCCTAGCACCGCTCTGACTATGCAGAAATGGAACCATGACAGATTTTTTTTCTCTTTTGTTACTTCTCAGGAGTAATGAGGCCTCTCCCAATGACTCAGTGACACTCTCCTCACCAGGTATTCCAGCAGTACCTGCCCTTACCAAAGAAGAGTTTTGCTGACAGCTTCCCTTGAGAAGCTGATCCCTTAATTTTCTGAGCCATCTTGCCACTGCAATTAATGCCAGCTGAGGATTAAATAAGTAAAAGCCTCTCAGAACACGATTTTTGTAATATTTTCCTGTTGTACACGAACTCAGAGTCTCTATATTACAATTTTTCTAATCCTTGTGTGATTTGTAAAAGAAAAATAAACTAACAAACAACCTTTCTCTAATTTATCATTGCCCTTCCTAAATGGATAGTGTAAAATTGGATGGTTTAGCAATGTTTAGATCTGGGATATGTAGTGAAGAGGGAAAAAAAATACAGCAGTAGAAATTATTTGAGAAGACACACACTTGGCTGATGTTCCTTTGTGAGAAGCTAATACAGAAAGGACTTTTTTTTTCCTTTTCTGCTGCTAATAAGAGCTTGGAAAATTGAGGGAAACATTCTCATCTTTCTATAGATTCTCTAGGGAAAGAAGAAAAAGTGATTGGCCAAAGCAGAGAGAGGGTTGAGTTCTGCTGGAGCCAAATTAGGAGACTTGAAGTGACAAAGAACTGGTGGTGCAGAAGGGAAGGCTGAGGAACATTTTATTTGGTGGTGGTACAGGGTGGTGAATAATTATAGCTGTGTCATTAAAGAACATGCAAATGAAGGGGCTGAGAAGGAACAACATGTAAAATGATGGCTCCAAATAAATGGGAGTGTTCCTGTGAATTCCAAAGAATCAAGGAGAGAAAAACTTACTTTGTAACTAGTTTATCAGTAATTTCTATCCACATCCAGCACAGGGGAGGCAGAGTTGGTTTCATTCCTGAAAGAGAGCAGAGTGTTCCTAAATCAGGGGAGATGTCATGGAGCTGCTAATCCCTGTGAAGTAGGTCAGGCTTGCCAAGATGGGGATGGCACACCTCATTTGAACCTGATTAGGAACATCCATTAGGAAATGGATGGAAAGAGAGGAGAACCAGTCAGAGAAAACAAGTGTCTGGGCCAGACCTTCTCTTGCTTCTGTGATGACTTCAATTACTCTGTTCCTTACACAATTTACTCTCCTTTAGCTTCAGTGGGTTTCTGTTAGCCTGCACTGCTCCAACCCTTACACTGTGTCTGTGGTGCTCTGCACAGAGCTGGAGAGCCACAGTTTTCCAGCTTCCAAACTCCCTCTGCTCTTACAGAAAAGCTGCAGGAATCAAGCTGTCACTTCAGGTTGCCACAGCTGTTGATTGCAGTGTAGCCATGAACCCCAGGTAAGTTTTGGACAGAATTTGATTTAAAAAAAAAGAATTCTAGTCCGTGTTTTTTTGTTTTAATCTTGATTATAAAATGGAAAGTTGAAGTACAGTATGGAAAGAACAAGTGAAGCTACATGGAGGGAAAGATGCCAACCTGACTTTCTCTTGCTCTGTGACGCTCAGCTCACAAATATTTCTGTGCTGGAATGATAATTTATCTGAGTAACCAGCCCTTGTCCTGCACAGAGGACACCACCAAAAAGCATTGTTTCCTAGACTTCCCCATCAGTAATTTCACTGTTTCTCTTGAGCTGTGTGAGGAACACAGGGCTTTGTGTTTTGCCACTATTTTCTGTATAGGGAGGCTGAACTAGGTGACTTTAAAAGGTCCCTTCCCGCTCAGACTTCTGTGTCTTTGCATTCACTGAACTAAAATTTGCCTCTTCTGGTAGTGTGGTTTTCTAGTGGAAAATGAAGGGAGTTTAAAACTTTAGAGATTTTAGGTGTGTGGCGCAGAGGATGAAGTTGGAAAATTCTTTCCCAACTTTTCTTAACTTGGTCTCTACTAGGTTTATTTTCTACTTTATTGAATGTTGTCCTATTATTAGTTTGTGTGGGTGTCTCGTGGTAAGGAAAGGTATTCCAGCATTCTTGACATGTTTTCTCTCACTGTGTGCCATGATGGATTCATGACACTGCCTAGAGCAGAATAAATTACTACAACACTCATTTTCCTAAAATACACTTGATATCACCAGCTACGTAATTTTTTCCAGTTCTCTGCTGGATTTCCAGAACTACTCTCCTAAACTTCTGGAATTTGTTCTTGATGGCTTGGTTGTGAAACTAGAAAACAAGAGGTTATCATCACACAGACAATAGCAATGTTGATATTTCCAATTTTAATTTGTACACGTGTCTAACAAAACAACACAAATAACAGCTGCAATATAGTTTTCCCTATGTGAGTGCTAAAAGAGTTTTATAACTTAAATAATGTAGTAAAGAGTAAACAAGAAGTGGCCAAAAATACATATTGAATGCATTTTCTACCATGGATTTATTAAGAATAAATCTTGTTATATTTAAAGAGAATGGTTTGGTTTAGAACAGATAATTCAATAAATACACAGCACTGTAAGGGCTGTGCCTCTAATATCCAATAAAAATGAACAAAAGCTTTTAGACAAACTTTGACTTCTGACAAGGAATGTTCATATCTGTCCTTCAAAAATCAGAGTAAAGAATTGATTGGAATATTAAAATAATATACATGAAGAGCTTTCTTGTTCATATTGGTCAAGTTAATGTCAATCTAATGACTGCTCACTAAAAGGTAGGTATGCAATGAGAGGAGGAAATCATATTTACAGGGTACTGGCCCCAGAATCCATCCAGTAGAACATCTCTAACTAACTTTGAGTTTTGCTGTTCGCCAGAAATGTGAAGAATTAGTCCTGCCAAGATTTGGAGACAAGTTATCAAGGGCATTTATCATTGAAAAATACATCTTATTATAAAAAAAAATAATAATAAAATCACCTCTCACTTTTATGCTTCTTACACCATAAAGTAAGCTGATGTGCACCAGCAGTTCTTGCCTACCCACCTGAGTGGCTCTTCTTGTTCCTGTAGTATTAAATTACATTGAAAAATCTGCTTTTTCACCTTGCCTGCACGCCCAGAGGGGGAGTTTGTCATGCAAAGTCTGAAACAGAAGCGCGCCAGAGTACAAGAGAGCTCAGTGTACTCCCTGCAGCCAGAGTGTCTCAGTGTACTCCCTGCAGCCAGAGGTGTCCACGAGCTCCAGGGAGCAGGGATAACCCCAGAGCACAGCTTGTCCTGGAAGCAGAACCGCCCCCGTGCTGCCTCTGCAAAGGTGACCGCTCAGCACACAGAGAGCAGGCGTGGAGGGCAGCCTGTTCTCCTGCAGTGCCTCCCTGCTGGCATCTTCCCTCTGTGCCAGCGCTCCGAGGGGAGGGAGAGGAAGGCATTGCCAAGCCTTACGTAACCCCCAGCCCTGCAAAGAGGAGCATGCTGGGGCTCCCTCTCCCCACACAGCACCCCGGCATGCAGGCACGCCTCCACACCCTTCTCTTTGCACAAGGCAAGAGAGGCCTCCCACAAGATCATCTCCCACCTCTGCTGTGCATCTGTTCATTTTCTGCCTGTCAAGCCTTTTCAGAGTTTAAAAGATCTTACGAGAGATAGGAGAGCAAGCTTTCAAGTTTGAGTGCATCAGATCTGGACAGATCTCATATCAAATGTGAATTTTTATTGCTTTGATTTTTCTTACCTTTTTTTTTCCAAAGTGTAAAAGAGAGAGAACTGGTGTGTAAGGAATTGTTACTTGCAATATATTTTTCTCTTAAAAATACCTTTAAGACAGCAGTACAATTCTCTTTTTAGGCTTGACACCTCTAAAGCCTGATATATGTGGCTGAATTAGATGGAAAGGTATTATTAGGTTTTTATTAGATGGTGATGCATGCTCAAGCTGGCTGGGCTCTTCAGGCAGTAAATCTAGTGCCAACAGCTGTGGCCAAATTCTGCCCCTGTACCTGTTACTGGTTGTGGTTTTCTACTGGTTTTCTGTCAGTTGTGAGAAGGGCATGCATGTACCAGGACAGAAATTACAGTATAACCTGTAATTGACAGAGTAGTTATGATTGTGCTCCCAAATTAAATCAGGAATCATTCTATCAAAGGAAGAAGAGTTATTCTTCCTTACACAATACAGGAATCCAAAATTCAGGCCTTAATAACACAACTAAGGCTTGTTAGATATGCCATGGGTATTATTTAGAGTGACTTCTTGTTTCAACAATAACCTTTTCCAGCTCCTGTCTGGCAGCCACACATTGTGTTAAAGAAGTGAATCAAGCTGTGTTAGTCAGGCAGACCTGCAGACCTCCAGCTGCCCTCAGCAGGGACTGCACAAGAATTGTGTATCCCGAAGCTGCCCTGGGTCCTGTGATCACAGTAAGTGCTGTTTCCATTCCAGTCCCACTTCAGGAGTGCCAAAGTCATTTTTAGCCTGCTCTGACTGCTGCAGGAGCCCAGCAGTGAAGCAAAGGCACAGATGGAAACCCAGGCCAAGCCCACAGATGTCCTGTGGCAGAGGAGCTGCTGTGCACTCTGTAACACACAGAACAGATGCTGTGATCTTAAAAGGTTGCAATGCATCAAAACTTCCTGCAGAAAGAATAAAGGCTCACCTGACAAGATGGCAAGTGTGGGAAAATGAAAGCTGTTGTTTCCTGAGCCAAATACTTGCTTGCAGTCAGTTTTTGGATAAGCATCTCAGAGACAAAGTGCAGCAGAGCCATAAATCCAGATGCCACTGCATGTAGCTCTCAAGCAAAGCTTCCAAAAATCCCAACCTCTGCAAATATCCTTTTTTATTAATCTGAATTTTGGCTGAATTAAGCAGCTTCTGATGAAAGCAGCAGGACATACATGAAACAATATTTTCCAGTGTATTGCTGTATCCACTTTTAAGAGTTTGTAGCATTCTCTCCCACACTAAGAAAATGTCTTCACCTAAAAGCAGTGAAAAATAATATTTCTGCCCCCCCCCCCCAACAATTAACAGATATTCTGTCTTGATATTTATTCCAGTCTTCTGAGGTTCATATGGGATCAGTCTTCTCTAATAATTTTCAGATTTTGGAAAGTAATGGTATTTCCAGGTATTTCAAAACAGGTATTAAATCCTTATCCTCAACCTCCTGTTTTACCAGATCTCCTGTTCCTTTCCCACTTACCTGTGGATGATGTGGACCAAGGACAAGGAATGCTCAGCCTCTGTTTTTCCCTGGCAACCATTTGAACAAGGTAACAACTGCGCAGGACGTTGCAAGGCACTGGAAAAACCTACCTGTCCAGAGAAACTTATTGAAATCTCCACTGAATGTAAGAAATGCAATTATGTAACTGTATTGTGCCATAGCTTTGCCACTGTAATTCTCCTTCTCCTCCCTTTCCCAGAGACTGTTGAAAAGAAGTTATTTGAAAGAAGAATTACAAGCAATATGATCTGAGTTTAAATCAGCACTTATCTTTCATCAGTAGTGTCCAATAGACATTTCAGGCCATTTATTCTTGGGACAATGATCTCAAATTGTTCCTGGAATTTCAGGAACAAGACCACTTTCAGTTAGAGTTGAAAATCAGTGGGGTGATTTTATGATAAGTTAGTTGAATGAAAATTGGAGTCAATCCAAAAAGTTTTCTATACTGCAGCGTAAACCAGGTGGAGTTCAAAATTCTTGGTCCAGAAAAAAACTTTTTCATAACCAAAAATCCAGGTGAAAGATGAGCCAGCCGAACAAAGGTGATTTTATTTCCTACAAAATGGAATGCAAAGATTGCTTCCATGGCACAGTAATTGGTCACAGAAATAGCTCTGCTCTGAAAAGGAGTGCTGTACAGATTAATAATCCTGGCCAAGGGTGCATCTCTGAGTCCCCTCTGCTGCTGGTGAGCAAATGCCTCTCTACAGGTGCCAAGGAAAGGGGCCACTCAGACAACTGCTCACAGGCCAGGCTGCCTCTGGGACAGAGCATTCCCAGGGCTCTGTGCTGCTGCTGCTGCTGGGGATGACAGGTGCCAGAGGCCCAAACACTGCTGCTGTCACAAGAGCCTTTGGGCAGTGTGTCACCTGGGCTGGCACTTGTCTCTCAGGTAGCAGGACAGTGATGTGGGCCTGCTGTGGCAGTCCCTGCTCCTGCAGAGCTCTTGGACTTGGCAGCAGTCTTGCTTGAGTGAGGAGTCACTGCTAGACTAGGCTGCAGATTGTTCAGTGGAGAAATTGTATCTTGGTGCTGAGCCACATGAACGCAGAAGTCTTTTAAAATGCAGATTGTCTGCAAAAAAAAAAAAAAAAGAGAAAAGGCTACTCAAACTTCCAGGAAGCTGAAATTCTGGTCTTTTGTTTGCCAAGGCCACAGAAATCTTCACATATACAATCAACAACCCCTAATTAAATGCAACCTCCAGAGTGCCCATAAATATTTAAGCCTATTGCAACTTTCAGACACAGTTTGATAATTAAGGTTTTGATAATTTCCTTTCCCACAAGGAAAATTATTGATTTTGATCTGGGGGGTAGATCCTGAACAGAGCACTTGTGATCCAGGCCTAGAACCTAAGGGTCTCAGGCATGAAGTGAAGAGATTTTCCTTTTGAAAGAAGAGGAAAGCTGTAGAGGGTGCACATTTATCTGAAGTGTGGGCTGATGATATGGGCTGCTTTCAAAGTCTTTCAGAGCTACCCTTTTGCCAAAGAATGCATTAGCAGATATCTAGAAATAGCAGGCTTTATATGGAATATGTTGCAGTTGGTGACTGCTCGGAGGCTCATTTGCCATCCTTCTCCTCTTAAGTACTGCTCAGCTCCACAAGTGGACAATGCAAACTAGTTCTGATACCTGGATTATGTATGGTAACAATCTAATGGATATAAGCACGTGCCATTATGTGGCTTATTCCAGGAGAGCCCTGTACTGCAAGTGATGGATATTTTTTAAACTGTCCCATTTCTGTGACTTTTTCCATGATAAATGACTAGGAAAAAATGGCAACGCATAAGACAATGATGGCATTCTCTCTTTATGTCTCCAATTCCACAGGGAGATGTTTTGCTTCTGTTCTGGAGATTAATTTGTGAATGAAAACCACCAGGAGTGTAAACCTGAAGCCAAAGGCATCTTGAAGCGAGCCACGTTCAGTGGCTGAGCTGACACTGACACTTGTAACACTGACAGAGCCTTGGCCACAAAGACAGGGGAAGATTACTTCCTGGCTTGGCTTCATAGGGAATTGTACTTCTGGCAAACTGTTAGGGTGTAACTATAAATTTACAGTTTATTTTTTGATTTAAACACAGATCCATACACGAGAAGCACGTCCTGCTAAATCACAGCTTCTGACAGCGCTCCTGGTCCTGCTTTCGCACGTTTGGGAAGAAGCTGAATTAAATGCTTCACTGTGGTAGAAGAAAAGAATACTCTGTTGCAGTTTAGAGAACAGTAAGAGATATTTTTAAATTAATGAGCTGTCCAAGCAGTTTCTGAAATGCAACAATGTGATTTCTGTTGCAGACAGGGGAAAAAAAGCCCTGAGAATGTGCAGGGAGTCAGGCAAGTCCCACCACACCCTAAGAAACGAGCTCTGCTGTCGTTCTCCAAAACAGAGGGCTGTCATTTGGAAATGTAACAGACATTTTTTGAAGTCTTCCTGCCTGCCTAGCATTTGCTGTTGCTTGTGGTTTAGTATTTCCCAGTAAAATCTGGGCTGTGAACAAAAGGCCAGAAAATTACAACTTTTTTGCTGGTAACAGGTGCTTGTTACTTCTTCTGCCCAAGAGGAACTGCGGATTTTATGCCCAGAACATCGGGGGGGGGGGGGGGGGGGGAATATATGCTGCAGAGGGGGCTTAACAAGAACCAGCTGCAGCAGAGCACCAATCAATTTAGTTGGTCCTGATCAGCTTCACCTGGGCCCCCCACCCACACCCTTCCCACAGGTCCTCAGACCCTATTTAAGCTCAAGCTCAAGTAGTGTTGGTCTCTAGCTGTGCCCTGTGCTTGTTTTTAGTGCTCAGTCTGCTGTTTTATTTCCTGGCTGGGTGTCCCCTGTGCCTGGTTCATCCTTGCTGTGTTTGAGGTAAGTGATGAATTTTGTTATTTGTACCTGGTTCAGCTCCTGTGGGATATTGCTGTGGTTAGCTCTGTGCTGGGGTTCTAAAAAAAAAAAAAAAAGTAATGGGGGACTGTAATAAAAGTATAACCCTTGCCTTAGCGTTACTGCAGCATCAAGTGCTATTTTTACATTGCATTCCTATTTTTTAAGAGTCTCTAGTTAAAGCACAGGTAGCTTTTAAACCACCTGCTTGCTTGTTTCTCAGCAAAGTCCCTGCTCAAGCTTTTGCTGCTATCTCATATGAGAAGATGGATAGACAAAGGCTGGAATGAATCTCTGGAAGGTGAGAGTGGAGACTTTAAAAGTTAAATTCATTTTTCTGATGTAACACTGGGAAGTGTTTATGCTTGCTTTAAGATCTCTAGATGTGGGCAACTTGCACTTTTTCCTGCACTAAGTTGTTTGGTTGGGTTTTTTTAGTTTAATTGGCCTAAGCAAGGGGAGAAAGCTTCTCAGATGGAAACTGCTCCATCCTGTTGCACTGGGATGTGTGCTTGTCACAGGCTCCTGTCGCTGTAACCAGCAGGATTAGGGGGTGGGATTTGCTTCTGTACTTCAGAATAGGCTGTTCAGGGAAGCAGATTACTGTATGCCAAACTAATCTTGTGAAAGAGCCATTCCTCAGCCTGCAGAGGCATGGAGAGTACTGCTGGTTCCTCAGCAGAAGAGAGCTGAGAAAGGAGCTGTTTAATGCTGTCAATTGCCAGAGCTTTTTGTGTGTTTGTTCTGAAAGCATGAATGCAGGTGTCATATTCAGCTCAAACACCCATTTCAGAGTATCTGATTTCTGTGAATTATTATCAGCAGCTTCCTGGAGAAATCAGATAGGGAATGTGGCTGTATTAGTGCACCTAGACCAGATGCAGTTAAAGCTTTTAGAAGTGTTGCAGTTTCAGTGCTCATCAGATTCACCCAGCTGCTTCTGTTTGGATTCTAATTAGCATCACTTGGTATTTTTCTGCAGGGTAGCATAGCAAACCTGGCATATTTAATAAGATTGCTGTGCTGCTTTCACAGCTTTAGCTGTCAACCTGCTTTTGTTCTGAGGAAATGAAAAGATGGCTTGTTAAAATCCAAGCTGGAAGGAGGGAAGAATTTAGGATGTTTGGACTTCTGAGGTTTCATGAGGCATGAGAAAACAATGGGAGTGTGGAACTCTAGTTTATATGGATAACTGCCCAGTAAAAATATTTCTTCAGATCAAAAATTTCCTTTCTATCTGAATGAGAGCTATCATCTTTCCCACTGCCAGTGCCTCTTGCTGTTTTGGAACAGTTTGTAATATGTCCTGCTATCCTTGAGCTGCTTTGCAGTCTCTCTTCAGTTGTTGGTGTCTCAGAGCATCCAGGGGAGTGTATCATTATGAGGGGTTTAATGAAGATAATGGGGAAATCAAACAGTTTCTCTTGCAGCATCTGGTTTTAGGAGACTTGAAAAGGTCTGTGTAGACTTTTTTGTACAAAATACTGTGTGCACACCCCAAACATATTCCTATCCTGAATGCCTCACTAAAGGTGGTGATGCTGATGCAAACAGGGAATGACTGATGTAGCCCAAGGCCTTCAAGCTCATCTGAGTAGAGCAGAGTTAAATGTGCTTCCTTCACTGGGCTGTTCCAACAACCCAGTTGTGTTTTCTACATTTCATCTTGGTGCTATATTCATTTGGACACAGCAAATACCTACTGCTCTTTCATTTCCAATGGGCCAGTCTTCACATGAGGACAAATGTTATATTGTTGTGTTTGCTAATAGGAATTTTGCTCTATTTTTCATTTGGAAATATTTCCCTGATAGAGGCAGGAGGCTGGTTGGAAACACTCTGGCTTTTTTGAAATTCTATTTTTGTGTTCAAAGGTACTTGACAAGCTGTATGACATTAAACATAAGCTGAGGGATTTTCTCAATATCTTCCCTTTATTCCTACTGGTCACTAATGCTGTACACATCACTAGTGCCTTGTACAGGGGACTGCCTTTGAAAACACCTATCAGAATACCCTAGTGAGGAATGCTGATGTTATTGCTGTGCTAGTTAAAAATTATAGCAAATACCCTGTGCCAACTCATCCTGCATTAATGGAGTTGAAAGAAAAAACGTTGCTGAGCTTAATTGAGTTTGTGGAATTTCCCTTAGTTCCTTGTTAGGACTGTCAGACCAGGCCCTTCTTTCTCACCTGACTAAACTTCAGTATAAGAATTGGAAGGCTGGATCAGATAAATTTCTGTCAAACTAAGTCTTGTCTCAACACAGGTCAATAACAATTTCCTGAGGAAAGAGTACGAGTTAGGGCTGTTTATAATGTTGGAAACTCTTGGCACCAATAGGGGTTTCTGGAGCATTTATCTTTAATTATCAGCAATGGACTTGTGTGAATTTGTGTCTTTGGACTTGTTCATAGTTCTTGGATCCTTTAGCAGGTGGTTCCAGAACTTGATTGTGCTTTGTATGACAAAAGTAGCTCCTGCTTTTGCTTAGGACCTGTGGCCTCCTAGATCTAGCACTGTAAGAACTAGATAACTTTTTTTTTCTTCCTCTCTTTTAGTATTTTGTAGACCAAGTGCTGCTCCACTGACTGTGGTGGAAGCTGGGCCAATGTTTCATGAAGTGGAAGTGAGCTCCATGTATTTCCTACCCCACTCCCAGTTAGCTGGCAGTGTAGTATGTTAATGACAGCTTGGAGCAGGTGTGATTTCCATTTGTGTGATGAACCAGTTGTGTACTTATCTTTTACAAACCTGGTGACAGATTGGAAATGCATCCACTTAGACAACCCATGTCCTCCTCAACACTTGCTTGTGTTGGTGGATGCTGAGCTCCAGTCAATTAACAGTTTGTCAACAGCTGATTACAGGATGGCAAATTTAAGATAGAGCCTCCTGCTAAGTGGATTTTGCCTCCCTTAGGATGTCAGCCCCCCTGGTAATGATACTGTTTTCAGGCTGAGCTTGGTTTCTTTGCTGCTGCTACAGAGCCTGAACAGCAATTTTGTTAAGTCTGTGAAACTCTGAAGGCTTTCTCAATTTTTCTTAAAAAAAAAAAAAGGAAAGCAAAAGCATCACTAGCATTGAAATGTCTTGGTGACAAATCAAGCCTTAAGCCACTGTGGAAAAATACTGCTTTACAAAAAGTGAAGGGACTATTTTAGTTACTGAGTCATAGGAGAGATGAAGTTGGAGAGGGCCTCAAAATATCCTGTGGTCCAGCCTGTCATGGCAGAGGGAGGAAAGAAAAGACCCTGAAGCCCCTGCCCAGCTGCAGCTTGCAAACCTCCAGTGATGGTGTGTCCCTGGCCCTGGGGGGAAGGTGAGCTCTCCTGTGAGGTGTGAGCTTATATGTGAGCATTGCTTGTGCTTCCTCTTCAGCAGGACTGCAGGCTTTTGAGGACTTGCTTGTCCTACTCTTCCCAAGGCTTTGTTCCCAAATGTGCAGCTGTCTTGAACCTCAGGCAGGTCCATAGCAGCAGGTAGAGTGGCTGGCACTTTCTCCTTTCTTTGTGTTTGCTTCTAAATCTGTTTAGCCATATCCATATTTCCAGAAACCCTTTGTTTTCCTGCAGCTGTTTTCTGATGCTAAGGTGATGCCTGGTGTTATTTTTTCAATGTGTGCAGCATCCTGTGTTTATTTGTAACGTTTTAGGGTGTATCCTTAGAGATTCAGTTCTCTGCAAAGTACAGATACCAGACAACTCATGCATTTCCTTAGCTTGTAATCAGAGACAAATAGAGGCACAGAGTGCTTCAAGGATAAATAGATAAACAGTAATAAGTTGTCTTGACACTTCCATTTCTGCACTTAATGGAAGGCACTGAGAGCTGTGTGGGCAAATGCTATTGGAAATATTTCTATCAATGTAGAAGGGGGGCAAAACACCACCAGATCAGAAAGGCAGCATTCAATTCTCACTTTTTCCAGGTATGTGTAAGTGCCCAGGCTTCCTGGGAGGATAGTCAGTCTGAGAGAACATCATTGTGACTCTGTGTACAAAGTAAAGAAGGCTTTCTCAACTTGCTTTGCTCTTGAAATTGCAGGGTGCCAGCATAAATGGAGTGCACAGGCTTGGAATGAGTTCACTGCTTTTTCTGCTCTGCCTCTTCCATGTTGCCAGAGTAGAAGTGGGAGGGAGTGAACTTAAAGCCTGGAGCTGGGATGGGAAGGGAAGGCTCTCCATGGAAATTACCTCACTGTAAAAGGAAGGATCATAGGTTGGAGGCAGAATGCTGAAATTCAGGTATCACTCCAAATCATATTGTGGTTTGGAGATACTGCTGGAGTTCAGGCAGCCTCTCAAGGCCAAGTTGCCTAGAGAGCCTTTGTACATCCATCCTTCCACCTCTGCATGGCTGAGGCAAGAAGTGGGAATTGTCTGTGTGATTGTTCCCTGTCACTATTCATGCTGCTTATCACCTTGACCTGGCTTGCTGGGTGCAGTTTGCACTCTGCTTTTGTTTGGGAGTAGCACAGGGAAGAGAATCTAGAAGGAATGCTGATGGGAAATATGCAGAGAAATAATTTATAATGGCTCATCAGACATGACCCAAAGTGTTTTAAGATTTATTCAGAAAGCTTAACATGAAACAATTAAAAATGTAAGATCAGGATGCCCACATGAAAGTGCATTAAGCAGATTTAAGTGTCCTCTCCCTCAGGGATAAAAACCCCTAGTATGGGGTGAAACATTTTTCAAGATCCATCAGTTCCAGAAAATACAGTATCATTCTAAGCATTCAGAGATTTGACTTGAGTTTTTTTGAAGGTTGTGAAATTTTCTGCCTTGCCTTTGCTTTAGTAAGTAGTGTGTGTGGTGGTGAGCCTTATTTTAAGTCACTTGATAAGTGTGCAGCCCAGTAATATCTTTATTGGTGCTTGACTGATGTCTTTCCCCTGCTCTCCCTCTCTTCCCAGTTCCTTATGGCAGAAATCGCTTCTGCAATTCCCTTTAATGGGACTTGCCCAGGCCAGAGACAATTGCAATAGGACAAGTGTAAACTTGAATGATCTGTCATGCTGAGTACTTGATGAACTCTGTTCAGAGACACTTTACCTTGACAGAAATTCACTGATTGCAGTGGACTGCTTTCTAACATTCCCATTTTAGTGCCATCAAAGCAACGGGCTCAGTATCACTGCATGCATGAGACTTAAATTTCCATATGGACTGGACACTTTTTTTGCTTCTTTTTCTAACCACATGTTTTGAGGAGTTTGGGGGACAATTCCTTATAGGCCTTGAATTGCAGTTTAACTTGAACCACAAGGAATGTAAGAACCCTACTAAAACTAAATAGTGTTACTAACCTGCTGTGTTCATCTTGGGATGTTTTTGAGCTCAGTGCTGGACTCTTGGGTGGCTGTTGCTCCAATGCATATTTAGAATTTCTTTTGCTGCCTCTACAGAAGTAATCAACTTGTCACCTTGTGCCCTTTGTGTGTGTGTTATAAGTGACAAAACTGACTAAAAGTGAAACTATTAAAGTCACAAACTAAATGATTTGCCTGCATCTTCAGCAGCATTTTTAGGAAGCTTTGGAAGCAAGGGGAATAAATCAAATATAACAAAATGTGCTGAGTCTGGATTTTGGAAGTGACAGCTTTTGACAGTCGGTCTGTTCTGTGCCCAAGAGAAAATTCAGCTGTACATAAACATGGGAAATAAAATTACTTCTTGGAGGCCCTGGTTGTTGAACAATCAATGTTGGCTGAAACTTGGCAGCATCAGCCTGTTCACCTCATTTATGGAAACAAGATCTGTCATTGTACTGTATGAAAAATGAGCTCTCTTTCTGGAATCATCTCCATTAATTACCAGGGTAAAGATCAGATTTCCTTGCTAAAATGAATTTGGACTTTGATAATTACTTTAAAGGGAGCAGTTCTATGGTCTTGTCTTGACTTTTCTTGTCAAAACACTGCTTCTTAACACTTTTATTGCAGTAAATTGAAGGGGAAAAATACTAAAAAAGGACGTAGAAATTGTGCAAGGTGACAGGTTGAGATTTGAATTATTGTACATTTTTTGGAAGGAGTGAAAATGCTTGTGTCACTCTCTGCCACCAGTTCCTTCCATGGTGTGCCTGGGAGTATGGAAAAAAAAAAGCATTTCTGTCTGTTTCTTTCCTTTGAGGTGACCCAGCCGAGGCATGGAGAGAATAGGAATAGCCAGACATTGAAATTGCTCTTTACCCTCTGGCCTGAGAGTGGGTGAGCAACCAGGAAGCTCCTGTGGGAATAAACTGTGGTTTTAAAATGCCCTGTGAATAGTGAGAACTTTGTATCCTGCCTCTCCTTGAAACCCAAGAGAATTAGGCTCCTTGCCAGGTTTAAAAAGGTAATCAGGCTGAGCATTGGAAATCAGATGTTTTCCTGTGTGAGTTTGGATTCTGAATTTTATTTTTAAATCAAGCACTGTTGACTTTGAGTCTGTTACACAAGGACACAAAGGAGAAGGAAACATTCAATAAGTCTCCAGTATTTTTTGATAAGTTCTGAGCTGTAAAGTTTCTGCAGGCTACTTGTCAGGCACGTTCCAGCTGTAAAATAAGTGTTACTGAAAATATCTTAAGATCACTGTATAATTTAGTCAGCTTTGAATGTCAGATCATACAGTGCAGCACATGTGCATATTTAGAAGAAGAGAACTGGTAAAATTAGCCTGTTTCTGCTGAGATTCTGCTTGAAGAAATGCTTGCTTTGAGTTGCCATTGCCTCAGGTGTGCAGCAGGGTGGATGGAGCTGCATGAGGAGAAAGAGCTCTGGTCCCTTGTGGCACTGAACAATTCCCCTCACCTTCACCTCTGTCTGTAAATGGGTGGAGGAGCACTGATAAAAAGCCTTCTCTAAAAGATAAGAGAACATTTCTACACTCCTGAGGGTTTTGCTGTGTCCTTGGGTCTTCTTTTTTCATTAGGAAAAAGAGTATTATTAATTAGCAGTGAAATGGCCACTTAGCCTTTTTAAGGTAGATACTGATTATGTTCTTTCATTAGTTGTGATTCTGTGGGCACCATAATTCAGCTCTCATTGCTCTTGAAATACCTCTATGGAAAATTATTTCAAAAAGCTTCAGGCCAGAGTGACTTTATTTCAACACTTGGAAAACTGTGTTCTTCTGTTTTATTTTATTGACATCCAAATGCTCGAAGCATCCTGTGGAAGTTCATTTCTTAAAAGCAGTTTTCTCCAAAAACTGTGATCAGTTTTTGGGTAAATGTAATAGCACATTTCCTGAATGACATTGTTAGACCCCACATTTCCTGAAAACTAGAAACTCTTTGGAAGAAGCAGTGAGTTTTTACTGCTTCTCTCCTGCAAATGGATGGCACAATCCATCCCAGATTGCTCCAAGTCATCCAATTTTCATTGTTACTAGAGACAAATAGTCACCAGTTCCCTTTGTGGTGTGTTCTGAGATGAGCAATCTGGGACTGATAGTCATGCTGATATGCTGAGCTCATGGGAGAAAAGAGAAAGATCTACTCCAGTGAAATCTGTGTGCAGATGTTGAAATGAAAGGAGTGCTGAAAAATGCCAATTCTTCCCTTTTAGCCTACTTTTTGCATGTTCTATCAGCTCTGCTTGATTTGCTGATGAAAACAAGTTCCTGCATTACACACTGCAGATAAATACTTAAAAATGAATGAAAATGGGAAAGAGGGATGTTGTCTCTGAACATCCAAAGAGGAAATGAAAGCCAGCAATGCAAGTCTGTCCTGTCAGAGGCCTTGTTGATGGAACAGTAGTTCTTTTTAATGGATCACGTTATCTTCAGAAGGGTGGTGGAACTTAGGAAGCTGTATTTTTAACTGTGAACATATTCATTGATGTGCACATAGCAGTTCCTTAAATGGGAATATCAAAGTATTGTTTACCAAACCGGAGTGAATAAATGCTTGTTTTTAATTAAGGGATTTGATCCCAATTCCATTCTGCCAAGACTGCCGTGTTTTTTAGGAAAAGGAGAAAAGGACTCAAATGGTGTAGGAAAAACAAAGCCCCTGAGCATATGGGACTATATTTTATTTAATTATTTGGATATTGAATACTTTGGAAGATTTATGTGGGAGTAATAGGAGAATGAATTTTACATGTTCTACAAATCCCAGGAACCAGAGAGAAAGAGGAGCCAGGAGTGGAGTATGAGGATAATGCAGGCAGGAGGGATAAGGGTCAGATCAGACTCAGAATTGTGTTTTTAAAATAGGAAATAGATTTTGGAGGCTTTTATTCCTACCTTCTGTTGGTGCATCCACAAACACCAGTTTACATTCTTAGCAATTGCTACATTAATATGAGTTTCCAAGGATTTTAATATTTTGAATATCCCTGGCAAATTGTGGGTCATAGTTGCAGCTCTGCTAAATTTGCCATGGCACTGCCAGTGTTTTATACTGTGAATATTTAGTTGAACTGCAATCTGCTAAGATTGAAGTTTTTAAAGCTTTGAACCTGTAATCAATTAGACCTACAACAGAAAAAGATTATGGAATTATTACAGAGTGGTGCTCAAAAGTGATTTTTGTTGGGTTTTTTTTTTTGGTTCAAGCAGAGATAAGGATGGACTTCTTAAAGTTTAAAAATTCCTTTATAGAAAATGTACAGGCCCAAACTATAATGATTGAAATTAGTGCTTTGAAGGTCAGTAAATTAGGCCTAGCTTCACAAGGGAAGCTGAGATTTGATAAAAGCATTTCATCCCTAGATGACGTTATTTCAGCTACCAATTGTCATCAAAGGGCCTCAAAGTCATCTCTCCCTGGTCTTTTACATAATCAAAGGTGTGTAGTGGAACTTTCTCTTGTATTTTCATTTTAGGCTAATGGTTATCATGTTTCAGGCATTCAGTGCTTGTTCAGAAACTGACATTTCTGCCAAAAACCTCCATGACAGGTTTCAGTTCAAGATCTGGCTTTGCCTTGGAAAGTTTCCCTTCTGGTGGATTTTCTCCTGGCTCATGAGTCACAGCAGCTCTGTTACTTCTGGATAGTGGCACTATTCAGTGTTGCAAGTTTTTGTGGTAGTATGGACTTCTTTAACTGCTTAGGCCTCTGGAGTTGGAGTTGAAGGACTGTAATTCCTAAAAATAGGAGGATGTTGATCCCATAAGTATGAATAACAATTAGATTTCTATGAGCACTAGAATGCTCAAAGAATTCCAATTCTTTGAATTAGAGAACAATAGAAGGTTAATTAGAGAGAAGATAAATTAGGAAAAAAATCAATTAGAGACCAATACAAGAATTCAATGAATTCTTGTATCTCACCTGCTCACAGCTACACAGAGAAATGCAGTCCAGCTTTGGCCCTAAATGCTTAGAGCAGTGCAGGTTGAAAGCACTGAGGGCAAGGCAGCTCTGTGTGCATGAGGGAGGAGAGGTCACTGGAAGATGTCTTCAGTGGGAGCTTCCCAGCAGGAAAAGCTGCTCCTGCTGGTGGGTATGCAGCAAACCCAGAGGACAGTAAGTGGTTCAAGCAGGCCAAGAAAACAACGAAGGGAATTGTTGTTACATTATGTGGTGGATAGCTACTGGGTTAGTCACTACATGGGAACTTTATTTGGCATTCATGTAGTCTTGAGCCTCAAAGAAGAACCACAGTGTTCCCTTGGGAGATTATTTTAAGATCCCAAAGAATGTATGTGCTGTTCCTCAGTATCGAGGAGCATCATGTGCTCCTCCACCCTGAGTGCTTTTATTTAGGAGTGAAAATGCAGAGCATCCCCTGGATGCAGAGCTACTGCTGTTCTGTGGGGAGAGAAAAAGAAAAAGTATATTGTTTCCATATCCACAGTAAGTTATTTTCCCTCAGGATCCATTTTGCAGTACACTGTGGCCTTTGGATCTCTCATTTTATAATCATGAGCTCTCTGCCACTAGAAAAGGTAATAGAGATCACATTTGGCATTATGTCATTTAGAGGAAATTGTTTTAGCTGCTAAATAGAAAATTAATTCAAATTAACTGTAAAACTGGTTTCAAGGTTAACTTTCAAACAGATTTATTGAGGCTTACTTTTTAAAAGTGGGTGTTTTGCAGGTTTTGTGGTTTTAGGAATAATTTGCTCCCATAATCAAACCAAAATGAGGTTTGAAGTGCAGCTGTATGAAATGGTGGCATTTGGGCATGAATATCCAGACATTTATGATATATGAATTGTCCTTTTCTGGTGCAATACACTTTCAACAACAACAGCTAAATTAATTATGCCAACAATAGTTTGCCATTAGCATACCAAAACCATAGATTATTGTGGAGATGAGGAAAAAAAAAAAGATTCCCTGAGAAATATCCAGACAAGTTTTTTCATCTTTTTGCAGGAGTCAAATAAGATTTAGAAGGAAGCATTAAGTGTTTCTCTGAGCCATGCATGTTGTAAGCCTTATTTTACCTTCAAATACACCTGATTCCCCCAAAAAGAGTAGCAAAACTTACAGTCCCCACAGAGTGAAGAACTTCAGTTTTGGGAGTTTGCTTTTAAGTTAAAATTTGGCTGTGCACACTGTTTGTTCTGCAGGTTCAGAAACTGCCTGTGCCTTCTCCAGCAAGGGGGGCTTCCAAAGTGTGTGGTGATTCTCTAAGTGGCTGTATTTCTATTTTCTGCTGCTGTGGATGTCTGGTTGAGCAGAGCAATGGTGTTCTAGGCAGGCAGGGCACTCCTCAATGCAGTGTGTGACAGGGATGTGGCTGTGGTGATTCCAGGACAGCTGTGCTAATTTCCAGGTGCTGAATAAACTCCCCACTCTACATTTCAGTAGGTGAAGGCTCTCTATGCAGGACAGATACCCAGTGGAGACAGACTGTTCTAATTTTTGAACTCATGAAAGGCTTTTGACACTTGCTCTATTAATTTTCCACTAAGGACAGAGTCCTTAAAATAACTGTTTAGCTAACCTCTGTATGGGAGGGCTCTGCCTGTCACTGCTAAAATTGGAAGCACTCATTGTACTAATGGGTTTTGGCTCTTCTCTGCAGCTTCACCTTTATCTCTTAAGCATAGATGTTATTGTTTGAACACCGGTTTTCTGAGTAAAAAAGATAAAATGTACATTTTAAATTAATCCTTCTTATGCTCTTTGCTGCCCTCTTCCCTTACAATTTCCTCTGGGAAGCTCAGAACAGCTGAATGACAGTGCAGTTGCTGTTGTGAGGTCCTGTCAGCTGAACCACCACCAAGAGGTTTTCCAACACACCTGTCCCTGGGCTGAGACGTATTTTAGTTTGGCTTCTCTGAGTCTTCACTCTCAGGACACAATTATTTATTAATATTAATTCATTAACCCAGCTCACAGAACCTTCTATTGTGAGTTACAGAGAGGTGCATGGCCTCAAATTTCTGTGCTGTCAGTGTATTACCAATTATTTCTCTGTGTCAAGTATTTTATCTTGTTTTGTTTTTTCCATTCCACAAGCTGAAAGGCTCAGTGCTCTTTTAGTGGATGAAGTTAATCACTTGGTGATTCAAGCCTTCATGCCTGATACATCAAGCTTCAAAGATGTATTTACTTCTCAGCCTCAAATCCTAAAATCCCAACTGAAGTATTAGCAGCAGATTTCAAAATAATTTCCTGACTACCTTGGAGGGGACAAAAATCAGCTGCAGCTGTGTACAAGGAGGGTGAGCTGAATCTTGGAATTGTTATGCATTTGCATGCAATTAATTTTCATCTGATTTAAGATCTCCAAGTTTTTGAAAAGCTAAAAGATCACCCTTTAGAAATGCTTTAGAAAATTGCTTGTCTTACACATGTCTTTGTGAGGGGGAGAACAAGTCTTCTAGAACAATCTATTCTGTGAAAAACCTGTATGAAGCCACTGTAGCATGACATTATTTGTGGACTGCTCTGCAGACAAGTAATATGAAAATACAGGTGATGAATCTGTAGTATTTGAAGTAATGGTTATCTAAACTTTATTTTAACAACTTCCATTTGGAATTGAAAAAATTCCCAACTGCTGAAAGCTCTGAACTGAAGTTATACCTACAGTTCCTAGTGCTTACTGAGACATACTCCTCATGTTTTTTCTCAAAGATATCCACTTTGAAGGTGTTATTAGATCTGATAACAAAATGACAAACATTTTTTCCCTCCCTTTTTAATGAGCCTTTAGTGCAAACAATACTGTTAAAAATGTTCCTGGTTCTGTCTATGTTGAGGCCCCATATTTTTTCATTTGTTGTGTCACTCTGGAGTGGTTCTTCCACACCTGGTAGTGCTTAGACAGCCATCACATGGCTGCTGCCTGGTGGATTTCAAAGTGTTGATGTGAATCTTCTGGGCTTATTTCTAGCAGCACTGATTGGCTTTTACACGGTGCACTGTGATATATAATATATATAACATTATTCTATATATAATGCATATAATATATGTATAATGCATGCAATTAATGTATGCATAAATAATATAATGTATGATGCATCTAATATGTTTTATATATGCATAATACATATATGTATTGCACCTGGCACACCCCCAGATATTGCATCCAGGACCTTCCCAGTTTCTGTGTGGATGGTGCTGGGATGGCCCAGGAACTGAGGAATTTGCATTCCTCTTCTGGCACCCATGGTGATTTTGACAGCACAGCTCTCACATTGGTGTGCTCAGTTCTGAGCTGACAGGACATTCAGCACTTGTTGGAGCTCATGAAGACCTCTCGCTGAGTTTCAGTGGAGATGAAGCTCAAATCAAACAGATGCCTGCATGTGATCCAGTGACAGATCCTCTGTGATTGCAGGAGGATCAGGGCTATAAAACAGGGCTTGCCAAGCTGCCTTTGACTGGATTGCCACTGGTACAATTGTCTAATCTGAAAAGGCTGCAGTATCTGCTGCAGGCTCATGAGTGGCTTATTCAGGCACTGACAGGGACCCAGACAGGGCTCCCTGTGTAGGTAGAAGCAGCAGGGAGCAGAGCTGGGATACCCTGGCCCCTCTGGAGTACAGGTGCCTTGGCCATCAATTGCTACCAGGAGGTGGAGGGCTGGAAAAGCCCCGCTGGCTGCTGTGAGGTGCTTGCCATCAAATCCTGCACTGTGTGAGCAGAGCCAATGCATGGAGAGCGGCTGGGCTGGGAGGTACTGACTGCTTCAGGTGTGGAATGAGCACTGGCTTCCCAAAGTGAGCTGGAGTGCATTTCAGCAGTGGCAGGCAGTCCCTTAGACACCATTTACAGAGCCTGCAGCTTCTGTGTACTCTCTGCTGTTCTCCCCTCCTTTTAACTGTGCTTTCCCAGCTCTTCTGTGATAAAAGAGCACTGAATATCCACTGCTCTTCCTGGAGCAGAAATCATTTGGAAAGGTTGCAAGCAAACTGCCTAAATGTGGGAGCGGGAGAAAAATTATTATTGGCACTGCGTAAAGAACTGCTTGACTTTTCTTGTGCAGAATGTGTTTTGAAAAACTGTTAGAAAGGCAAGCAGAAGTGGCCCCATTATAGTGCTGTTCATTCTGAAAAACTCTGCTGTGACCCTGTTGGACCAGGAAGAGCAGCTATTTTAGAGTGCCTTGCCCACACAACTGAAGCTGATGGAAAGATGACTTTCTTTAGAATAGAAATGTTCCTGCCTGCAGTTCAGGTGGTTGATGGAGTGGATGTCATGTTTTGACTGCAAGTCACAATAGGTTTCAACTGGAAACAAACCCAGCCTCCATGGGTTTGTTGTGATAGGAAATCAATTTTAATTCTCCAGTTGGATATGCTAAGAGTAGCAATTGAGCTACTATTTGATTCTTGAAGTTTAAAATCCTAATTAAGAGGCACATGGCCTTGCCCCCTGGGTAACTATGCATGTCTGTATTGGGTACTTTTTAGTTTTCTTACTTAGAGATTATTTTCTGAGACATTTAATAAATGTGTATATATGTAAGTTGTCATGCAGTTATTAAATCTGAATACCAAGGTGCAGTGTGGGCTGATGGCCAGCTGGAGGACCAGGAGCTGCAGGCTCTGGGCATTCCTTGTCAGCCAGACCCTGTCCCACTGCCTCTGAGGACATCAGGTCCCTCTGGGGACAGGCCATGGTCAGCTGGGATGTCAGTCTGTGGATCAGGGTTTGGGTCAAGGGGCTCCGCAGGCAGGAATGGGCATGGCTGTGTGACACAGCTGGGACAGACCCCAGGCAGGGGATGGGGTGAGAGCCCCAGCAGGGAGCTGAGGGCAGGAAGGGGGGAACCCCTCCCCAAGGTAACCTAGCAGAGCTGGTGAGGCAGCTCCTGGCCTTATTCAGAGCTGGTCAGCCTTTGGAAGTTCAGGGGGGAGGGAGATGCTCTAGGTCCTGACATCAAGGACGTGTGTAAGTAGGCAGAAAATGAAAAGCAACAAGATCCCTGGGATTCCTTTGAGTTAGCTCCTTGCCCATTGTGCAGAGCAGTCATTAATCCAGTTAGTACAGGGCTGCAGAACTTTGTTTTGCCAGTATTTACTGTACACAAATCGTTGTTGTAATTGCACTAATGAGCTGCTTAGTTCATTAGTGCAGCTAAAGGCATTAATTAGCTGCCCAGTTGATAGCTCACATGGCCTGGGCAGCACGCTGACTTCCAGGATGACAATCCTGTTTCCTTCAGGGATTGTATTGTCAGGGTCAGAGAGGCTGGAGTGGAGCTCAGAGTGGCAGTGCCTCATGGCTGACAGCAGTGCCTGTGAGCAGGGACAGAGGATGAGGATGGCTTGGAGCTAGCACAGCTGGCTGGTGATCCAGGTGTGGGATGGGCTGGATGGCTCATTGCATGGGACTGTGCTGCAGCCAGGAAGGGAGCTGGAGCCTGGTTGCATTTTAACCACACTTCCCACCATTTTAGAGTCTTCTGTGTTTGTAGACCACACAATTGTTCGACAAGCTTGTTCTCAGGCAGTACATCTCAAAGTACACAGCTTTCTAAATAGAAGTGCCATATGGCTTGTCAGTGAGGTCTCTGCTGCCTCTCACACACGCTGAGTCAGAAGGATATTGCATGCAACCCTTGGCACGTGGCAGGAGAAGCATCTGCTTTGTGACATGAAGACGTGTGAAATGTAGGTAAATCACTGGGTTTGTGCTACTGCAATTCCCAATGGCCCTGTTTGTGCCCTGCAGCTGCACTCTGCCAGGCACTGCACAAACAGAACAGAGCCCTACATCCAAGTGCTCAAAAGCCTCTCCGTGCTGGATTGGAAAATGCACCAATAACAAAGTAATAACAAAGTCTGTGTGTAAGGAAGAGCCTCTTGCATTACTGCATAGAGATCAGCTCAAGTGCTATAAAATAGTCAAATATTCTCACTGGCTGCAAACCTGGCCGAACTCAAGTGAAATCAAAGCTTTTACAGCATGGTTGATCTTGTTAAAATCAGTGCTTTATTCTACTGTCCAGCCTCCTCTATGTTGCAGTCAGCAAGTCTGCAAAAAAATATTTTGAGAATCAGCTTTTCCTTAGTAAGCCTTAAGAAAGCAGCACAGTTGTTTTAGATGTTATTTATTAAATATGGTTTAATTAAAAACTGGTTTCGCTGAGTTTGGAGCCTGAAACAATTCCCATTAATTCCTTTGAGAATATTTTATTCAATTTTATTAGCAATTAAATCTAGCCCTTAACCCTTTGGAGACTGCCAACAAATTGCATATTTGAGGAAAGCAGCTTAGTATTCATTGGTCAGCTATCTGGAGACTGAAAATGTTTTAAGGAATAAATAGATACTTTTTTTTTTTGCCACTGGGCAAAGTTGTCTGCCAAGTTTTCACCAGATGCCTGTTAAGCTGGGATTTACAAACAGTTCTGATGCAGGGATCAGGGCAATCTGAGTGACTCAGCTGCTCCTCTTCGCTCTCATTTGAGCTGAGATGCAAGCTGTAAGCAAATTAAAGTATTATTTGATAGTGTTCACTGAAAACAGTGAGGCTCAAAGCCATTCTCCTGGCTGACAAGAGGCACATCTCAAAGGAGCTGTGTAGCTGGCATTGCCTGACTTCTTTGGGAATCCTCAGAGAAGCCAAGGAGCAAATAGTCATGAAGGATTAATTGCCTTTGTGGCACCAGCAGTGCCCAGCTCAGTGCCTTGCCAGCAGCAGCTGGGAGAGGTGCTGCTCCTGTGTTCTGGCACTTGGGGTGAACATGGGGTGAGCATTCCCCTCTGAGCACAGCAGTCAGGCTGGAGAGGTGTTTGCTGAGCCTGCAGCTGCAGGCTCAGGACACCCTGCAAGGAGCACCAGTCCAACTGAAGCTTGGCAAGAGGCAAAAGCCCGAGGAAGATAAGCCTAAATGATTCCTGCTCTTAAGGTCTGCCACTCTGAGGCTGAGCACGCAGCAGCTCTCACCTACAGATACAAACTGAGGGGAGCAGGGGAATTTAGGAGGTGCTCAGGTTCCCTTCCAGCCCCTTTCTCCTGACAGGACAGCAAAGGGCAGGTGTGTGTGGGCTGTGGAAGGTAAGGATGGGAGGAGGATTCCTGTGTCCTGGTCTTCCTTTCCAGCACTCAGAATGCCTGAAATTCATGGGATGTCTTTGCCACTGCAATTTAACAAGAGTCTTCTGTGGCTCTGTGCTCTTTTTCACTAGTGGTGTGAATGAGGGTCCTAGAGAACTCATGGGAAGTAGTCCAGAGCTGAAGCAAAATCCAGAAAATCTACCCCCAAAGTTTCCTGCCAGTGACAGCTGCCCAAGAAGAGAAATTTAAGTTGGTAGAGGAAATATTGCTCCCATATGGCTCCATAGATGTTTATGAAATTAGAAACAATTAAGAAACAGAGTCCCTCCCAGCAGCCAGAGCCCTTATTGTCTGCAATCATAAACACAAGTGCATGATTGAGGCACCAGATTTTCTTGTATTATCATGCAAGTGAAATACAAGCAGAGCTTCCAAAGCTATGCTTCCTTTCTTCCAGGGTTGTTAGTTTTTTATTGGCCTTGATAGTCCAGGGAGCTTACTGCTAGAGACTTCTTCCCACAAACATTTGTGTTCCTGTTGCAAATTCATTCTGGTGTGTTTTGTCTTGTTTGTTGCTCTTCCACTAAGTTGTCTGAATTTTAAATATTAATAGCTGCTTCCTTCAGAGCTGTCTCTCCACGTGCCCATTGTGGAGATGTTAATTCTTGACAAATAACAAGATACAACAATAGCTGTATCAGAAAGGAAATCCTGTTGATAAGAGCTGGAGGTGTGACTGGTAACCAGCAAATTGAGACTGAGTGTGTGTCTAATTCAGTCTGACCCTTTATTTAATCCTGGACAATTTAATTAACTTCATTCTTTCTTTTTGCTCCTTGCAAATGTGGGGATAATGCCCAGTCGTGTGGTAACTTGTTAACTCCTGTAAGGTTCCCAAACTGTGTGTTGCTACACAGTATTGAAGCAGAATTTATATAATCTGAACAGCATTATTACTCCTATTATTAACTCTTTTTGCACTTTGTCTAAGCTGAATGAAACCCAATTTAGTCTTGCTGCATGTGAGCTTTTCACAGTTCGTACTCGGATATAATGCATAATTCATATATTAAAGAAACAACTTTTATTACCATGCTAAGTGCAAGCAAAGATAGGGGACAACAAAGATACATATTTTACAATCTATTAATTCTGGGCCATTTTAGAGAGAGCAAAATACTGAGTGGATTGCTTAGGCTGATATCTGTTCTCCAGGCTGCTCAGGGCCATATATAATGGATGATGGACTTTTCTGTGTATGATATGCATTATGCATAGTTTTTGGACAAGTTGTAATCAAGTCTAGGAGTTATGCCAACTCATTATTGGAGAGATTTATGGCATTTAGCACTTACGTGGCAGTTTTACATTGTTCAAGGGGAATTATAACTAATTAACCCTTGCATGTCTGCAGAGTACAGTTGCTGCGGGTGTGAAATATAGCTACAAGCTTTCAATATTTTTGAAAGTTGGTACCAAAATCAGAATTAAACCTCAAGCTGTTTACCTTTTGTAATGTGATCCATTCTATAGGCCTTCCTTTATCTCCGAAAAAGAGTTCCTAAAATAAGGAGTGGGTTAGTTGAATCCAAGAATATTCAGCCTTATTGGAGGGATTGACTCCCTGGATGTGAATATGATGCTAGAGGTGAGCAAGTAAACTTGAAATGGATGCATCCTGTCATTGGGTCTTGCACTGAGAACATCCTGCTTGGCAAGGACCCACAGCTGCCAGGAGAGTGAGAGTTTGGTTTTTAACAGATTTACCCCTTTTTGATTGACTTGTGGACTCCAAACACGTGAAACCATGAACTGCAGGTGCCAGTGGAAAGTTGGAGGCTGCACAATGTAACAGAAAAGAGAGATGAGAGAGGTATAGAAAGTTCCTTGGCTAAAAAAGTTGTTGTTATGAGTCATTATTGCCTGGGCTTGCCAAAGTCTTCTGACAGTTTTCTGTTTGCTAATTACCTATGACTCTTGGAATGCAACTCTTATAAAGCCAGTTTCTCTTCTCTTTCCTGAGAAAATAGCAATTATGGATTTACTAAACAAGCTTGTAGTGCTGTACTACCAAAGGGAGAAAGAGGGGCTTTAGATGAGGATCCTTGATGCTTTTTTCTTGTGCTCAGCACCAGCAGCCCTGCCTCCTTAAAGGAGTGCCCAGAATGTCTGAAAACCCTCTGGAGCTTCTTGCTTAGCTCATTTCTCCAAAATGCCCTGCTGTAGGCTCAGGACTGGCATGGGTGTGAAAGTCTGGCTTTTTCCTCTTTGTCTGATTTCACTGTATGATTGCACTTGCCAGTGGGATTCTGTTCTTTGTCACTTTCTGTGTACTTGTTTGTAAATGCTGGTAAATGTTGTATCATTTGTGACTGCTCTGATTCTTTTCATCTGTAAAATTGTGTGAGGAAAGAGCTTTTTGAGAAGGCTCTCACAGCCTGTATTTTGCTTTTAAGTCAATGTATCTTTGGAAAATTGGGGCAGCACAAACCAACTGTATTGGGATCTATTTCAGTGTTTTATTGAGACAGTCACTACTTTGCTCTGGGAGGACATTGGGTGAATGGCTTTTCTTCATTAAATGCTATTTGTTCTAGTCAACATGGCTCTTCCTATTCCCATTCAAGTCTGATTCCTGTTTTCTTACAAATCAGATTTTAGAGTAAATTGCATGGGCAGAATAAAGGCAGTTGTAATGAGAGCTAAAAGGCTCAGGTTCTGATGTGCATTTGAGGTCACTCTAACCTGAGGTGCTGATTTCAAGTTGGAACAATGAGAGAATGACAGGATAATGTTACTGTGAAAGCATAATTCATCTGGCTGTCTTTCAGTTCCCCACACTATTAGGCCTATTAAGAATCTGAAACGCTCTGAAGAGGCATTAAAAACTGTTGATGAGAGAAGTTCCTATCAAAGTCCATTAGCATAAATGAGTGGTCAGAGTAGCTGGGCCTGACATATTTCATATTCTTTTGCTACAAGGGTAAATGTGAATTTCTGAAGAGCTTTCAGGCTCAATCCTATTCAAGATGATCTCACATGGCACTTAGCATTCCCCCTGCTTTTCAGGCACTTGTGTGAGGAGTAAGCACTCTGAGAACAAGGCATGCATTCACTGCAGTAGATAAAAGGAAGTGGGAGGAGGGAAAGGACCCGAAGCATGGCTGCAAGGGAAGACAGATTCCTGGATGATCAGCTTTGCATGCAAAAGGACCTCAAAATGGTCACTAGATATTCTGCAGAGAGGAGAGAAAAGCTCCCTTTCTGCTGTCAGAACTTGTAATAGGTCCTTGGATATTGAAACACTACATGGATGCAGGAAACATCAGAACTTTGTGGTTTAATAAACCTGATATTAGGCACAGTGACACTTAGCAGTCCAAAGCAGGCTGAGATGTACAGGTCACTGGGAAATATCTGCAGCTTTTAAAAGAAAATACAAATTAGAGTAACCAATCATAATATCCTGCAACGTAACTCACCTCAACCAATTCAGGTTTGTTTACAAGTGTCAGTGTCCACAAAAAGCTACAGGAACGAGGTGTTCTGGCTCAGCCTGCCCGTGGCCAAGAGCCCGGCTGCTCCACCTGCCAAGGCAGGAGCAGCTCCATTGGTGGCTGTGTGCCTGGGCTCCCCAAAAGGGCTCAGAGCACACTGGTCCCAAACTGCTCTGCTGGAAGTGAGGCAGAAAAAGGCATAAAAAAATCTTGCAGCAGTGCAGAAGAGACCAGAACTGGATCTGGCACTGCCAGCAGCTTTCCTGTGGCATCAAGGCCTTCCCACCTGTCCCTGGCTGAGTGTCCTCTGTGGTGGGCTCCAGGAGAAGCTTCCAGAGAGGCAGGGCACTCAGCTCAGGGTGTGATCCCCCAGTGGGGTGCTTGCATGCTGGGATGTGTTCAGGTCCTGCTTTGTGATGTTCTGGCGTACCACAGTGAGAACACAGCCAGTGGAATGTGGAAATCAGGAGAAAAATTCCAGAACTCAAGTGTTTTAAAGCAAATTTAGGTTGAATTATAGCTGCTTGTTCTCATGTTTGAGGTGGGTAGGATGGTAAATCAGATGTTGAGTAGTTTATTTAGCTCAATTTCCAAGAGAAGCTCAGTGTGCAAAGCAGAGCTAAATTTCTCCATGCAGTCAATGCAGTTAAATACCTGCCTGTGTTTTCCTTCAGATATTTTGGCACTGAATGTTCATGAAGACATGGGCCCTCCTAGGGGATCCTGAACTGAGTGTCTGAGGTCTTGGGAAAGTCTTGGTCAAATCACAAGCACAGGGCATGTGCTGATGTAGATCAGTGCTTACTGAATCCCACTCAGCTACACACAGGCAGATCATGACTTTGAACTGCTTTACAGTGATTACAGCAGGCTCTGTGCTTATTTAAACCATGCCAGGTGAACAAATTCTAGAGGAAAATTCTCTTCAAATAGCATATAAATGGATTAGGAAATCAAATTTCTACTTTTTGTGTCGTAAGTTCAGGAATATCTAATATAAAAAACATTCAGCATTTTAACTGGGTATTTAAACTGTTTATACTCTAAGCAAACATTAAGTGTTTACTTGTAATTATGTATTAAAATTATTTGCTTGAGGAGGAGAAAGGTTAAATCAGTGGTATATTAGAATACATTGCTTATTC
The DNA here is from genome assembly GCF_017590135.1 of Pyrgilauda ruficollis. Taxonomy (NCBI): domain Eukaryota; kingdom Metazoa; phylum Chordata; class Aves; order Passeriformes; family Passeridae; genus Pyrgilauda; species Pyrgilauda ruficollis. The sequence goes on along the minus strand of NW_024524489.1, from coordinate 1,340,833 downwards.
ATGTAAGCATAAACAAGTAAAGCAGGGAATAAAACTGTAACCTTGATAGTTGACAGTGGAACAGGAATATCTGTAATCAGGCTCACATTTCTTTGCCAGTAGGTCATATCATTCTGATAAATGAATTAAACAGGAATGATATCTTCTATGGATTAGCCACTGACTGGTGTCTCAGTATTCCATTGGAACATGGATCCTTGGGGGACATATCCTGCATTTTTGAAGGGATGTCACAAAGATGACAAAAAACAGTATCAGTTAGCAAACGTTGTTCTGAACTAGGATGTTCATCAATATAGATAATTTTTTCTCTGTTAATGTAAGTTCATAGATTTAGGTTATCACAGAAATTGTCCCTTCAATGATTATATACCTTTCAGTGTGTGTTCTTCTAAATGTAATAAATGAGTAAAAGATGGGCTGGAACTTGCCTTTTCCACATCCTCTGCCACTGTTTCCCCTTGCATCCAATGAAGGATGGAGAGTCTCTTTTAGTGTTGCTTTGTACCAGTTCCTATCACTTGGTTGGGTCTTGGTTTACTCCTAAGTGGCCAATTAATGGTGAAAGATGTGATGTATTTCAGGAGGAAGACTTGTGGGAAGTGCTCATCCTCTCACTGATTGCTTTCCCCTCTATCAGGTTCTGAAGGCTGTACATGCAGGCATTTCCTAGACATACTTTACCACTGATCTTTGTTCTCACCATCTCACAGTCCTGCACATTGTGGAAGTTACTGTCCTGAAGGAGCTCCTTTTGCACAACTTCTGTCTCTGCAAACACTGGTTTTTGTTCTTTAAAAAAATAAAAGTGTCAGGGGTTTATCATGTGAAGCCACTTGGGGCACAGTCTGATTAAACAGCTGGGAAATGTGTTCTGTTCATGGAAACAAGCTCTGGTTGTCCCTCTTTTCTTTCTCACTCCACACTGGTCCTGTGCAAGGTTTGTCTGCTGTAAATGCCTGTTGACTGACAAGTTATCCACATTTACATTAGTTTCTGACTTTATTGTCCTTAAGGAAGCTTTCAGGTGCAAGTGATTTATGGAAAGCACCAGGGCTGAACGTGGAGTAAAGCAAATGTGTTGTCAGTCCAACCTAAAAATAATAGATGTTAGAATTACCCTACAAAGACTTTGATTTGAGAGTAAGCTTGACTGGAATGCAGGTGCCATTGCTAGGAGCCTTATTTCTGAAATACCCTAGTAGTAATCTTTCATATTTTAGGAGTATACTGTAATTAGTAAGGGCATTTTTCTTTTAATCTCATCTATTGTGCTGGACCAGTTATATGTGTAATACAATACCTGATGAATATTCATATGTGACTCCTCATAAAGTTCTCATAAAATCGATACTAAAAGGCTGAAATTGTTTGAGAGGTGGCAATTACCGACTGCAAGGAAATTATTCTCCACTGAACACTTGCAACAAGAATCACTGCCAAAATGCTGCTGATGGAGAGTATTAAATAGTGAGTGTAAATCACAAAGCTATTACAGTGGTTTGTATAAAATAGTTCACTAATGGATCACAAACTGTGGCAGTTACATTTATAACAAGCAGACTCCTGAATTTAGACAAATAATAGGGTGTTTTGTTGCACGAGGGCTTGAAGAGCACTATATTCCCTTATTGCTGGGCTATTTAACAGTTACTAGTTAGCCTGTGAATTGTCTTCACTGGGGGAGTACTCCCCTGCCTTGGGCAGTGTATTTGACTGTGTTGTGAAATGAGGCACATCTTTGACACTGAGCTCTTGGGGGCTTGATGCAGCAGTGGCACCTGGATAGGTTTTAGGAGTGCAGAGCTATTTGGGCACAGCCAAACAGAATGGTTTAGAGGGCCTGTGGGGCACAGCTTCCAAATTCAGCCTCTCCTTCACCTGTGGGCATCCAAGCAGTTTATATGTGCTGTGGTGGGTTAAACTGCTACAGAACAGCATAAAGTCTTCTCTTGCTCACTGATGTGAGGATGGGCAGATGGAGGTATGCAGGTACTACAGTTTCCTTTAGAGCTTCTGGCAGCATTCCACAGGCACTTTGGTTCCTTCTCTTTGTTCCATGTGGGATTTAGCTGTGTCAGAATGGTTGGCTTTTTAAATTACAAATGGAGGGGCAATTTGAGTGTATTTTGCAGACAGCCAGATTTTACCCACAAAGCTGCTTACCTGAAATATGAAACAGATTTTTGACTCAAATGTGTGATCCAGGCAGAGGAAGCAGAGCTAATCAAGAATGAGCAGTAATGCAGTGGGAAATGAAATGGTTATCTTCCATTTGTGATCTTAGTGTGTCTGGGGAAATTCATTTGTATGCCGTGGCACAGACAAAGCATCCCTGTTTTGCCCCTGTGTCAAACCTTGTTAGCCCTTGAGAGCCTTCAGGGAATAAATACTGCAGTAGAACAAATCCACGGAGCACAGCACAGTCTCTGTGTGTATAGCACAGCCCTTTCTGAAAGCCTGCCTTCAGGAATGGCACAGAAAGGTCTGTGTTCCTTGCCAACAACTAAATACCTAAGATCGGGGTGTTAGAAAGAAAACACATCCCAAGACATGAGGACAGCAACTCCATTATTTCCACAATATCTTCAGCTGATGCAGTTCCCTTTGATAATGTCATTATTTTTCATGCACAGCTGACCTTGCATCATTTGGCATTAGGGGACACATAATAGCCCTTTAAATATTAACAGTATTTTCATATAGTGAAACCTGTTGGTGATATTATATATTATGCATAAGCAACCTTGCCTTTTTCATTTTCCACCTTTGAAGATGTGTTGTACGTTTCTCCCTCTCGAATTTGAGATGACAGGTTTTTTCTGAGTAGCTGTAGATATAAAATACCTAGCAGCAAGATGGCTTTTAACTCATTTTTATAGCACTGCAAGGCAGTATCTTCCTAATAGCCTTTCCTCAGACACAGAAATGCTGCCATTAGAGGAGAGCTGTGGCTGTCTCTCTCTTAGAAAGGATGTTGTCTTTCACTGGGGTTAAGACTTTTTATTGCAGCTTTGTATATTCAAGTGAAAATGAAGTCCTGTCTGTTTTCTAAGCTATGAGATGTTTTAAGGAAAAAAGTTATGCAGACAAGCCTCTTGAAGCTAAACTGTTAGAAACAGGGCCAAATTCAAATAGCTATTCCATGTGGTAGGTGCTACCCAAGCATGAATCCTCCACTTCTGCCAGAATGTCAAGTAACTCCAAGTACATCTCCCTGTTATCTCAACAGGCAGCCTCTCCCTCAGACTTTGATTGGTGAGACAAGAATACCTTTATTTGGGAATACAGGCACAACTTTGCCAATGCAATGACTGTGCCTTGCTGAGATGAGAATATGACCTCCTGGTGGCTTGGAGAGGAGCCTGGGAAGGTGCAGCTCACAGGGAAGAGAAAGCCATGGCCAAGGGTCAATTGTTGCTTCCTGACACCAGGAGGGAGGAGACGAAGAACTGATGGGTTTTGTTTCCTTTGGGAAGTGGTGGCCGGTGGTTTCTTGCACTAACAGCCTCATGAGCTGCTCTCAGCTGTGATTTATCTCCTGGTGTGTGCTGCAGTCTAGCTGGCTGCTTCTTTAATGGCAGAAATGAGTTTTAAGAGGTTGGCAAAAGCAGCTGTAATTGGGCTTGAGGATTTAAGTGTTGCAGTGAGGAAAATAAGTGTTCCCTCTCTTGGAAAGGGATAATGTTGCAAATAGCTTGGTTTAGAAAATGAAGAAAAAGTTCAGTGAGATGTCTAGGTGGAATACTTGTATGCTGTGCTGCAAACAACGTTCCTAGTTAAATAGAACTATGTAACTATTCCCAGTAAAATATAACTAGGAATGTGTACATGCATAGATTACATACGTGTAACACTGTTTTATTCACATAAAGGGGAGAAAGCCTACCAATTCCTTTTCTCCTACCTCAGAAAATTCCATACCCAATGTCCTTGTTAAATACCTAACAATACAGTATTCTGAGAAAATACTGTCCCAAAAGGTTAATTCTTGCAAAAGATGTGTGCCTGAGAACAGTAGATTTAAAAAAAAAATGTTCAGCCACCAGCAGTGCCTAGTTTTATTAGAAATGCCTTTTTTTAATGGAGGAATAAACTGTATTTGTCAGATAATTACACTTTTAGCTTTGGTGGAACTAGATGGTCTTCAAGGCCTTTCTGATTTTTATGAATCAAACACCCAAGAGTAGCTGAGAGTACAGAATCCACTGCCTTGCCAGAAACAAGGCATGGGTCACACTGAACATCTGCTGCCCAGGCCACTCGCCTGTGAACAAGAATTAGGAAATACTGTGAACTAGTATTTCCTAAAGCTCCTCAAATTCAGTGCCCACCCTCCCAGGGAGACCAAATCTGGACAGGAGATGTGAGCAGGAAGTTGCTCAGGCTGGTGCAGAAGTGAAGAACAGTGATCTGCCCACCATGTGAGAGTTTTAAAGCCCTTCCAGCTGAAGCCTGTGCAGATGCACTATATTCCAAAATATAATTGCAGTTCAGGAAGGAAATGAAGGTTGGCACCCCAGTGCTATATTGGAAGTTGGCCATTTCCTGCTGGTGAGTGATGGGATGTTAGAGCACTGCTGGATTATCCTCCTGGGGCTCTGAGCAATTTCTCTAGTCTTGGATCTTTGCAGTTTGGTTCGGACTTGCTAGGTGGCTCCAAACGTTTTCCATGCTCCCACCATAACTGGAATTATTCCCCTCTATTAACAATGTGGTATTGAAACACTTCTAGCACAAAGTGAAGTGATCTTAGGCCAAGTTCTGGGGCATGGGCTGAGGTGGACATGGGCTTTCCCAGTGGAGGAAGGGGATGAAAAATTAAATAGGGGTGTCTTGGGTGCAGAGACCTCATCCACAGAAGAGACAAGGCCACCAAGCTGATCCTGAGGGCATGGAATCTGGGGATGGAGCTCCTCACCTTCTCACTTGGTTATGAAAATGAAGGGCCTGACTATTTTCACAAAAAGATTAGAGAGAAACAGCTTTCCACCAGGGAAGAAACTGGTCCCAAAGCAATGCCTGTGTCTCCAAACTTGGTGTGTTTTTCTATTTTTCTACAATGAAGCTGGCATTTCTTAGCGATATTCTATGGTACAATTATATATTCATTGTAGCTGGCAAGATCCTTATCAGGTAATAGCCATGTCCATTTTTTAGGTGAGGGAGAAGGAGCTTTTCAGGGATAAATGGTGGCAGGGAAGGCAAGGAGCTCTGGCTCTGGAATGGCTGTTGCACAGACTGGGAGCCTGCCTTTGAGAGTGCAGTCATATGGCAGCATTTTGCATCTCCTGAAAAAATGGATTCCAGTCATGAACTTGCATGTGAAAAGGCCCACGTTAAGGGTCTTTTGAGCTCCTGTGTCCCATTTCTGTCTGTGAAAATCATCTTTCCTGAGTTGGTCCTGAAAGGAAATCTGAATGGAAATCAGTCAAGTGCCAAGGAGGATCAGTGCTGTGTGTGATCAGGCACTTGGATTTTTGGAGCAGGACTGTGTTACTCTGGCTTTGTAGTGATGAGCTCACGTTGTTGAATTTGTGGTGACTTTGTTTGAAGTGCCAAGCTGAAGTCACATTGCTGTTTCCCTTCTATTTAGGTGTATTTCTGAACTAGTCTGCAAGGCAGCTGTACTTTAATTTAAATCCCTCTTCAATAATAGCTCCTATTGTGCAGCTTTGAGATGGCATCAATGACTAGAATTTTATTGACAGACCAGTATTTATTGAACACTACTCTTTGATTGGTATTTATATAATGCTGCTCATAAGATCTTTTCCCTACACTGCTCTGTTGATTCTTGCTATTGTGTCATATCTAAAACATCTTTTTTTTTTTTGTTGTTTTGTTTTATCAGTGTTGTAAGGCACGAAGGAGAACAGAGGAAAACTACTTGATTAGGTTTCTTGGAAATCTGGACTTGGGTCTCAGCTTATCTAAGACTTCTTGTAAGATCATGGTCTCTTGGGGCAGTGATAATCCCTGCTCTGAGCACACTTCCTTTGTGTCACTGAGACTGTAACAAACACTCCAAACTGCTAAAAATGTGTGTGTGGAAAAGGAGGCTGCACTCCTGCTTGAATCCCTGGTGTAGAAATCCCTTAACATATTCTTGGGACTGTAAAAGCAAATAACTTCTATTGTTCTGTCTTTTCTGAAATAAACAAAAATATACTTTATTTAATTGGCACCTACATTCAGATGAGTTTGATAAGCATACAATCTGCTGGTAGATGATCTGAGATTTCACTGTGGCAACACTGGTGGGGGAATGTTAATTCAAATGAGCACCTGTGCCAAGCATGCCTTATGACTGCTGCAAATCTCATTGTGTGGAGAAGTCAAGAGGTGTTTTTTATTATAGCCTGTGACGTTCACTCAGCTTTGTTTTGCTCCAAGTTCTTTAGCTGCTGGCTGCTCTGAAACACAAGGTTTCCTTACAATAATTGCTCTTCCTTATTTGAAATTATGTCGTGACCTTTTATGTGTTTACAAGACTACTGGGAAAATGAATGTTGAAACTTAAATTCATCATGAGCTGTTTCATCAAAACCGTTGCATAATCTCAGAAAAAAGATAATTGTAAGATAATTTATTTGCTTTCAGAGTGCCTTTTTGAACTTGCACCAAAGCTCATGGAATGACTTCAACCAAAGTATGACTGGGGCTTTCAGTTTAACCTATTAGTCCTTTTCTCACTTTTCCTGGAACAAGAGGACTTTTGGGTATTGTGGAGCTGAATATCTGATACAAAATGGGAGTAAGGCAGCCAGCACTTTGGTCATCTTGCAGTGCTACGAAATTGAGACAGTGGCAGTTTCTCCCTCTCCTCCTCCTCCTGGCTGTGTTTTGCTGACAAATATCAAGATGTGGCCTTATAAAAGGCATTTTTCTCCCCTGTTGAACGTCCTCCCTTTCCCTGACAGTGTCTCAATGTCTCCTGGTTGGTAAATGATGTTTCTGATTGCTCAGCAGGCATCCTCTTAGAGCAGATTGCCTCCCAGACAGCCAAGAGCTGTAGTGAGTGCTTTTCCTTGCCACACAGTGACAGGACCATCAGCAGAGCCATTCCTGAACCTGCATCTCAGGCTGTGTAGCTTTCACCTAAAATCCTAGCAAACTCTTCATTCCTGCTGGAGGGTGCTCTATTTTTTTTAAGAACATGCACTACACGTTGGAAAATGCTTATTGTGGGTATTAATAAGAGCATCAGAGTTTGGATAGGCCATAATAGCTTTCAGCTTACTCAGCTTTGTGCTTAATTAGACCCTGGAAGTTGGGCTGGGACAGCTCATGGGCTGTAAGAGGCTGAGTCCTTTCTTCCTTTACATGTGTTATTAGTGACCAGAGCTTTATTCAGATTAGCAATATTAAGAACTTTTCAGCTTCTCTGAAAAGTAACTGGGAATTGGGATTGTTTGTTTTTTGTTTTTTTTTTTGCCATTAAGACTTTCAATTCACTGCAGGAGATGTGGCTTAAAGACTTGCATCACAAGAAAATTGCTCCAAGTTTTAGAAACATAGCTGAAAGCAAGTGTTTTGAGCTACGTAAATGGTGTCCTATTGCTTTCTGACTAATGTTTTGTCAGTTGTGGAATTGCACCCTTTATAACTGCAGGTTCTGAAAAATAGCCAGAATTGTAATGAAGGTCTGATGATTCACGAGAGGGTATTAGAAGAATATTTCTGAAGTGAGCCTAGAGAAGTTTTAGTGGGAAAGTCATAAAGTTTCAAGTGGCCTGCTTCAAGAGAAGGTGTGCCATCAAAATATTTTTGTATTAATTTAGGAGTATCATGAGAGAAAGTAGCAATTGGAAAATCTAAAAATTGAAAATATGTCAAGTTTCCCATGCAAAAAATTCATCATAGGATTTCTCCTGAACTTTTTAGTATCTGAATAAGTTGTGAACTTTTTTCTTTAAATGTTTAATGGAAATTAAATACTCCTGCTGGTGTACAGACCCTTAATTTTTAGGGTACTTAAACCAAACCCTGGTGATCTCCAGAATCCAGGGTATGTGTATGCTGGGCTCTTTGCCTTTAGGAATGAAATGGACAAAAGCCATCTAGAAGGACCTACCTGAAAGATGAATTCATTTGAGTTTAAGGCAAGAGGATTAGGCCAGGTCTGTGAGCACTTTTTCAGACTCACCATCTCCCATCTTTCTAAAGACAAACCATCCTGCCACCAGCTTTAATATATATATATATAAACTGTACCAAACTGGTAAGCTAGGCTGAAATGAATTAGCTCCCATGGGGCATGACTCCACTGTGGTAATGGGAAATACAGCTGGGAGCTGTTAGTTAAATATTGCTCTGTCACAGCAATCCATGCAAAAGCTTTGTGGGAATTACAGACGGGAGTCCAGAGAGAGAATGCTGACTCATTATGTGCATGCTGGGCATATATGTAATATAGAAGCATCTTTGTGCCTCTGAAAGATACCATGAGATGTCTGTGCTTTTCAGACTCTGCAAGAAAAGCACAAACCAGCATTCTTCTCTTTGCATGAAGCACAGAGGTCCCATTCATGCAGCAGCTACCTCATTCAGAGCACATCATTTCTGCTCTACACAAGGGCTGGGGATTTTCAAGGCAATTTCTGCTTTGCAGCCCATTTCATATTTTTGTCTTTTAGCTCACCTCGCAGCTCAGCTTGGATGTAAATTAAAGCAGGTGAGAGAGCCTGCTTTTGAGAGGGTTCTAATCTGCCTATGCAGCTGGGACACAAGAGCTGGAGGAGAACAAAAAAAGGCAAAGGTGCATACTGGCATAAACAAATGCACAGCTTTGAAGTCAGTGGCAGCTTACCCCACCTGTGATTTAACAAACCTGGTAGGCCATGAAATCTTTCATAATTAACTTCAGCATTCTTAAATGTGTTGTATGTTTTATGGACTGATTTTAATAATCTGTAAAAAAAAAAAGTATTACGCTGTAAACCGAACAGGGAAGCAAGAACAGATTCCAGTACCTGGAAGGTGAATTAACACTTCTAGGGAATGCATTAGCTGGCTTTTTTAACTTGACATTTTAACTGTTGCAAGAATGGCAATTTTGGGTTCTTCTGGAAATAGTTTGGGGTTTTTTAGCAGAGGCTAAGTAGGCAGGCAGTGTCAGGGCTCGCTGGGGGACATGGAGAGGGGCCCATGGGAGGGAGCAGCATCAGGGAAGGGCCTCTCAAAGCAGGGCCCATCCCCAGTGCAAGAGCAGGGTAAGAGGTCTCGGTGGGTGAGGAATTCTGCTAGCAGCATCTTCTGTCCAAACCATGCAGGGCTCATTCTTTTTCACACAGGGGGTTTTCTGGGGGATTGTGGACTGTTCCTGGTGACATGGAGTTCCACAGGTGCCAGCTGTGCCTCAGGTCAGAATCCATCCAAAATAAAATATGGTTCCAGAGAGTGTAGCAGTGACCCAGCCACTTCATTTACACAAAGACACTGTTCGTGTCATAATCTGAATCACTGTGAATTAATCTTTATTCTCCCAGTGTTATAAAGACAGTTTTGATTCTGATGTGAGGGAAGAATTAAGATGATTTCAACAGGAAATAGACTCTTGTTCAAGATTCCCCTCCCCTTCCAATTTCTGTGTAGCAGCTGCTGTTGCCAGGCTGTCTTTGTTGCTATGGTGGTGGTTTGTGTGCCAGAATTTTATATTCACTCTTCAAGAGTCACCTGATTGAGTGGCTGTGCCACCAAAGTTATCAGGCTCCCTCCTGAAGAGCAAGGCTGTATCTGGCTGCTGTTCTGGGTGTATGGCATCTCGTGGAGGGAGCAGATCAAACATCAACACGCTCCTCTGGCCATCGGCTTACGGGGGAATGGGCAGCTTAGCTCTGTCAGTAAATGAGTGACTTCTGCACTTGGAAGGTGGCATTTCTTAGCACACCAGGCAGCTTCACCACACCTTGTGGCACTCGTTGCTCAGGTGTGAGCTTTGCTGTCTGCATCAAGTAGATTTTTATCAGAAGGACTGAGCTTCCATCAGAGAGAGGGTCGCATTTTCTGTATTCCTTTTCCACAGTTGTTCCATAGAGCTTAATGATCCTGCTCCCACTGATAATTAGAGTATAATTTGACCCAATTTAAAATGCAGTTAGGATGATCAACTCAGCTTCACCAGAAGTGTAGCTTTAATCCCAAATCCTGCAAACACTTACGTTTAATTCTTTGTGTGCTCAGTGCACCGTTGCAGTGAAGCATTTGCAAGGCTGAGGCCCCTGCTTCACTTCAAAATCTAGATTTACACCAATAAATGCAGAATAGCAAGTGAAATAGAGATTATTTAATATATATTTCTCTGAACCCCGATTTAAAACAGTGAATTTAGATTTTAGTGCATTTCTCATATCACTTCAGAGTCTTTGTGTAGTTTTTGCCACATCTTCATTTGATCTGACTTTGGTCAAAACTATCTGTTATTTAAATCAATTATTGCTGATGTTTTTACACACACATCCAGACGTGTATCTAAAACATTGTGTATTCAGTTATTCCCCTGGAAGTGAAGAATTGGTACCTAAGCCCCTTACATAAAAAATAATGCTTTTTGGGTATATTGCATTCAAACAACTTGTATTATCTATGCAAGGCAATCCCTTGACTGTCTAGGCTGGGGTTTTTGAATCTAGAGAAATTAAAGTATCCTAAATAGCTCTTGCAGCAACAGGAGACCAGCAGGTATCACACCTGATTTGTATGATTTGGAATAATCACTTGAATAAACCTATTGCTGAGTGGGCTTTTTCTAACACCACTTCTTTCCTTCACTCGTGGAACTGGAAGGGGCTGAGTGAAGAAGAAATAGAAGATAAGCATTTAGATGTTGAACTGAGGCTTTGGAGGAAGGTGTCTGGCTCTTCTGTTGTGATGCTTGGTTCAATCTTATAAGGATTGTACTCTTTCTGGGTGTAACAATCCTGCTGAGTGGAGCTGGTTTCCAGGTGGCTGATCCCAAGCTTTGTGGAACTCGACTGAGCCAGGCTCTGAATTTATGTTTGCAGTATGCACTAGGCACCAAGAGATGTGCTCCTTGCTGCAGCAGATGCCAGTGAAGCAATGGCAGGAACAGATGAGCCAGCTATCTGGGTTGAAACTGAAATTCCCACTGACTTCACAGAGCCCAGGATTTCAGCACAGGCTGAATCATAAGTACTTTCCAGAGCTGTTATTTAAAAGGCCCAGGCATAATGCCATTTCCTTTTGTGCTGCTTCTTCCTTTGGATGGAAAATTCCTTAGATACCTGCCATATGAAAGGTGTTTTTCTCTTCAGAAAAATACTATCAGATTAAAATACTCAAGTCTGAAAAACCACAGAATTGCCCCAGACAAAAGTTCATCTCTGTAATGACAGGCACCAGTACCAGAGCCCATCCTAACCCACAGGCCCATTTCTTCCAAGTTCAGATCAATGGCTGCTGGGAGCCTCTGGCTTCGTCATGAATCCTGAGGTATCATAAACTCTGTTTTGTTTTTCCCTGACAAAGACTGTGAGTCCAGGCCAAGTGGAAGTGGATTTGTGGGTTTGTTGAGAAAAGTGCCACAGAAGTGCCACCATCCCTGGCAGGTTTACAACTTCCCGAGATCTGATTTCAGTGGACTGCTGGGAATGCAAGGGCTTTAAGGATCATGAGTGAGTGCTGTAGCACCAGTACTCTCTGCTCTTATTTTCTGGGGATTTTAGTAGTACTTTAATTCTTTTGTATGCTGTATGAAATGAGATGAAAAGGCTCTTGTGAAAATGGCCCTGAAAATCTCTCCCTTTTCCCCCCATCATGGAGCAACCCCATCCATCAGTGCAGCCAAAGGCAGAATTGGTTCTTGTTGCTTTAAGTCGTGGCAAATGGCTGGGAATTACAGCACAGCAGGAGAGAGCAGGCTCTCATCCTGACTGCTGTGACACCCACGTTTGCAGGGAAGGTTAATAAGAACAAAAAATAGATCCAGTGGGTCAATTGGCCTTGAAATGTGTCCGCTGCCTGCACGGGCTGTGGTCAAGGAGCAGATTGACCTCCCACTAAAGGCAATCAAAAGCCTTTCACTGAAGGGGAGGAATCTGGAAAAGGCCCAGAGGAAAAGCTTTAGCAACTCTTTATTGTAAGAGCAAATCAGTCCAATATGCCAGTTTTGTAGCTTTTTAATTAAAAAACCAGAACCAACATCTCCACACTCAGATTGAAGAAAAAAAAAACCTTAGTACTCTTTTGAAATATCATTCCTCCAAACTAAGTTAAAAATACATTCAAGGACATTTTTTTCTGTGCAATTTGCTTTGTCTGTAGCAGAAGTTTGGCCCGCTGCCCCTAAATCACAAGGGTCAGTTGGAAACCCCTACAGAGAAATTAGAAATCTCATGTGCTGTGTCATCTGATGCTTCATCTCTATGATTGCACAGGGGCTCTAACAGATGTCATTGGTGGAGCGCTTTGTTCTTCAAAAACATTTTCCTTAAAACCTTCAGAATTTTGCTGGGTGAGAGGATGTTTGTCTTTTGAGTTGAGTATACCTAAAACTCAATTAAGGTCACATTCCTTTGTTCTGAGGAAGCCTCTTCATCTTAAGAGATCAAAAAGCTGTGGTAAAGCAGTTTGTGTATTTAAAGCACGAAGCTTTGGGAATTGTTTGTGCCACTCTTTCAATTAAAAGTTGTTCCTCTTTTGGCATCACTGTGCAGGCTCAGCACTGTCCCTTGCTTTTGCCATAACTCAAGTAACTAGTTCTGTCAAAACTGAAAGCCAAGAAGTTTCACTCAAATGGAGGGAGAACTTGTACGTTGATGGTTGTGGAGCACTGGAACAGCTGCCCGGAGGGGTTGTGGAGTGTCCCTGTCTGGAGACATCCCAAACCCACCTGGACACGTTCCTGTGTCACCTTCCTTGGAGGCGATGCTGGGCTGGCTGATCTCCACAGGTCCCTCCTAACGCCAACCACTGTGAGACTCGGCGCTCCTGGCCGCATCTCTCAGTGGGACGAGTGGCACGGACGCTCACCCTGGCTCCCGTGCTGGGCGTTTCGGAGCGGTGCCGGAGCCTCCCGGGCGCTGTCCCGCTCCCGGGCGCCCGTGCCGCCCTTGTGCCGGGCGGAGGGCGGTGCAGCTGCCGGGAGGTGGCGCCGCGGCGCCGCCGGCGCTGCCCTGGGCGCGGGGAAGCTCGGGGGCCGAGCCTGGCGGGGCGGGAGGAGGAGCGGCGAGGAGGGAGGGAGGGAGCGGAGCGGGCAGCGCCGCGGCTCCGTGCCCTGCGTGCGTGCGTGTGTGTGAGAGGAGCGGGCGGGCCGGCGGTATATAGAGGATGTGCCGCCGCATGGCTCGCCCCGGCCGCTGCCGCGCCAGCTCCTTGGGCCAGCGCCAGTGAAGCCTCTCGCCCTCGCCGCACGGGCAGCCGCCTCCCTGCCCGCTCCCGGCGCCTCTGCCGGCCTCTCCGCCGGGTTTCCGGCGGCCCGGCGTCCCTCCTGCAGCGGCCGCTTCCCGCGGCTCCTCCGCGCCGGGGCAGAGCGAGCGCGTCCATGCGGTGCAGATGGCCGGGGCACAGCCAGGGGTGCACGCTCTGCAGCTCAAGCCCGTCTGCGTCTCCGAAACCCTCAAGAAAGGCGTCAAATTCGTCAAGTGGGACGATGTGAGTAGCCGCCGCTTCCCCCGGCAGGGGCATGGCGGGGTTGCGGGGCGGGAGGGCGACGGGCCCTGCCCCGCTCGGTGCGGGGCGGCCGCAGGGCTGTGGGAGCGGCGGCCGAACGCCGGGCAAACTTTGTGCGGGGGCTGTGCTGTGGGATTGCCTCGGCCGGTGCGGGCTGTGTCGGGCTGGCTCCTTTGGCGAGCGCCTTCCTCTCCCGCCTGCCGCGTCTCGGTGTGCGCTTTGCCACCTCTGTCCTGGTAGCGTAGTTGTTTCAGCCTGTTCTCGCGTTCCACCTCCCGAATCCTCCTCCCAGCCTCTCCTTTTCCGTCTGCCTCCTGCTCCTCTCGCTGTGTCTCTCGTTCTGGTGGAGTTGTCAAGCCCTGGTGTGTTCTCCCGGCTCGGGTAGCCTTGGTCACTTTACTCCCTCCGCACAAGACACTCTTCTGCCTTGGCTCGTTAGGGCATGGGGCTTGCCTCACCATCACATCTGCCTTCCCTTTACTGCTTGCTGCTTCCCAGCCCTAGACGTTTGTACAGCCTCACCTAGGAAAGGAGTGTGGTTTCCACCTCAGCTTTGGTAGAGCAGCTGTTGGGCAGCTGGCATTTCTTCCTTGGCCGTGCCCGGGACCCCGGGAGAGTTTCGGAGGAAAGGAGAGCTAAACGGCAGAGTTGTCATGTTCAAAGCCTGCCCAGGAGGAGAGCAGGATGAGTCCTGTGCTGGCTTTTGCTCCGGCAGTCCAGCGCTGGGTGTTTGTGTCTCAGCTGTGCTCGGAGGAGCGGGTGCCCCAGAAAGTCTGTGAGCGCTCACAGAGGCACCGTGAGACTCGAGCTGAGGCACAGAAATGGTTGGGAGAGAAGACAGGCAGTCTGCATGTCAGGAGAAGTGTTGAGAGGGAGTTGTTTTCAGAGCTCTGGTGTGCTTGCTGTGGGCTTGGCTGTGCTAAAGAGGTCCACAGCAACAACTGGAGGGACAGCAGCGCGGACGAAGGAGCAGCTCGTGTGTAACCACTGCTCTTGGCTTGTTATATCTCGCTCTTCTGCCACTGCTTTCAGCCTGTCCAGCAGCCAAATGTGTGAGCCTGACCGCTGTAAACCTGTGATAAACACTCTCAAGGAGAAAGAGAACATCAGAAACCAAACAACTTGTGGTGTGAAGTTTTATTTACAGTAATAAGCTAACACATTTTTAAAAGGCTCAGCAAACTGACCTTGTCCACAGTACCAAACAGTGGCTTGATACAGGTTCTGCATGTTCAGGAACTAGGCTTGAATGAGAAAACGTTTTCTTTTGGTTGACATTTTCCTTAGGGTAGGAAAAGGCAGCCTTGTCATTGCAGTTATTGTTTTATTTTTGGTAAGTTACCAGGGAATTTCCGTGTGTGTATGCAGAAGTCGAGTTAACAATGATTTGAGTCTGCAGACTGAAAGCCCAAGCCATAGGACAACAGCTGAAGTTATTGGAGTGCTGTTTCTCAAATAGTAGTTGTATAGTAGAATTAAAAGATGAAGAGGTGTTCTCCATGCACGGTGGATGTTCACTGGATAAGCTGCCTGCTACAGGCTAGATGGTAAAAAGATTTAAAACTGTAAACCTGAAGGCTGCACTAATAAAACATGGCTAAATTCTGGAGAAATACCTGTATTTTGGGTTAAAGGGGCTACTCAGCAGCCCACAGGTGTTACCTGGAGTGTGTGACTGAGTTGAGTCCTGTTGTGTTTAGTGAGTGCGTTCATTGGCAGCCCTGTGAAAGCTGATGCCTTTTAGGCACACTGTGATGAACAATTCTAGCATTAACTCATTGTTGACCGTGCATTGTGTGTATATCTGCGCATTTCCCACCCCTCAGCCCTTCTGCCTTGCCTGTAGTGTTCTCAGCAGTGGGAGCCCCACAAAATCCCAGGTTTCAAGGGAAGGCAGTCTCCTCTGCCACTCTGGCTCACGCACCGATGTTTGTGATGCACCATTTCTTTTCACTGTGTGTGAGAGTGGGAGTTCAGCTCTTGCACTTCACCTGTGCATTGGGGCAGCCCCTGTCCTCTCCTTGTTGTTCCCTTCCCTGCTCTTTTGGGTTGCAGTTTAAAGATGGTCCTCCTGACTTTGCTTTGCATTTCACGGAGCAGAAGTGGTTGTTGTGAATTCTTACCACCTGTACCAAATTTCAGCCCAAAGCAGAATCTTTTCAGCTGAGCTTTTAACCACTGAGAATTTTTAAACGGGCACGCTGGAAGCATTGAAGCAAGAGTGTGAGAGGCGTTGAAGGGGTGCTGTGCTGTGTGGAGTAGCATTACAGAAAGTGCTTGCCAGCTTTGAGAAGGACACAAGGTGTGCAGAACAGCCTGACAAAAGCTGTGCTGGTGCAGACCTGAAAACCAGTCTGTGTACGGACCTCCCATCCTGAGCCTCAGCTCTGTGCCTGGCCAGTAACTGAGGTGCTGGTAGCAGATGTAGTGCTGACAGTTCTCATGAACCCTCTCTGAGGAACCAAAATCTGCTCTGAGTCACCCTGAGCCTCATCCAGTGCCTGCTGCCCCTGCCCCGTGGGGATGCTCCAGCTGGAAGGGGAAATGCTGGGCCTGAGCTCGGTGGAGTGCAGAGGAGGGGCTCACATCAGCACTCCAGATCAGACAGGCAGGTGGAAGGCTTGGAACTCCATCTCCTCTGCAGACCACCTTCAGTTTCTAAATTGAGAAAGCATTAGGATCAGTTAAAAAGGCCTGGCTTTGCAAGACAAGTCACTCTTTGATGCCTTGAGACTGGATGTAGTACTGCTCCCACCATCCAGTGCCTAATACACTGTTCACAAATTCCATTTGGGATCGGGGTGTGAAGCACTAAAGTCACGGTTCATTCTTGTCCTGTAACTATGCTTCTCCTCACACTGTTTGTGTTGTATTCTGTAACAGTATTCCAGATCAGAAAGCAAATTTCAGAATGATCTCTTGCTCTCGGTGTGTAGTTTTGGATTCACAAGGCACTGAGCAGAAATAGCTGCTCTTGGAATCTGCGCAAGATAAATGTGGCCGGTTGCTTTGGCCCTTTTTGTGGCTGTATCCATGTGTGTTCCTGGGTTGGCTCAAGTTGTTTCTTGAGTTGAGCCTCTGTAGCTTCTTCTCCCTGAGTGCTGGGAGATGCTCTGAGCCTGCTGCCTGCTGCTCTGGCTTTGAACAGCTGTGCTCCTGTATTCCTGGAGAGGGGGAAGGCTGGGGAGGGACCGGCTGGATCCCCTCTGCTGTGCTTATAGCAGCTTTTCCTGATGGGAGTTTAAAGCGTTTTAATGAAAAAGTGTAATTAAGTTCACCGGTGAAACTCTTTTGGTAAGAGTTTAAGCTTAATGTAGCAGAATGTGTTGCTAGGCTGAGAAGGGTAAGGAAACTTGAGTATAAAGAGCAACTTCTCCCAGGAATTATCTGCCTGGAGGGCAGAAATCTGCCCTGGCTGACTTTCCTTGTTTTTATCTGGCCTGTAGTGGGAACAAGCTAGACATGACTGAGTCTTTAAGTAGCTCAAGAGCCCGAGCACAGCTGAGCTGATATTTTCTGAGAGCTGTAATTGGCACACTGTAGCAAGTTAATATGATGGTGTATGTTCAAAAATAGGTTTGTTTTCATTTCGTGCTTTAAAGGCTTTCTTATCTTCCCCAGTGATAATATGTACTTTGCATAAAGATTTTGACTGATCTCTGTGGCTCACACTATTTACTTTCACTTTTAAGTTAAGTGTATTGCTAAGGTGAATTCTACCTAAATTGAGGGCCAGGATTCCAATTTTCTAGCCACATTTTCTTTTCTGCACCTTGGATTACTGCAGCAAACCTCCTGACAGGTAGCATTGCTTAGTGGCTACAGAACTTCCCTAGGTGAGCAGCAAAATAGAACCCAGGTCTTTTAAGTTTTTTTAATGCCTATCTCTTAGAGCAGTTTGTCTTAATAAAGCATTTTTGAGCTCAAAGTGAACGCTCTGGAGGCTTGCAGGCTTCTTTATCTGTTTAGAATGTTTTAAAGAAGACTATCAAGAGTATCCCCTTTGACCTTACAAGTAAACATAACATCAGAGCATCTTTATTATGGGTAAGCTGAGATGAAATGAATAAACAACTTGGAATTTTTCAGAAGTTATTTTAAGTAACTTTTTTTCCCCCCTGCCTTTTTTTGTTTGTTTTCAAACTGTGCACAAGCCTGCCACTCCAGTACATTAGTGAGGACATGAAAAATGAGACACCATTGTTCTGTGTGTATAAAACTAAAACAATAAGCTGAAGAGTTTTTTTTTTTTGTGAACGCTTTCAGTCTGGAGCGAAGAGGTCAAGTCCGGCATTCCAGAGTTTTTGTTGTTTCTTCTTTGTTGCTAATCTTTATGTAGTAAACACGTATCAGCTCTGGGCTATTTAAAAGTATTTTGTCTGAATGAGTGTAAGTTGTGGTTTTGGCCTTTTGCAACACAGGAGATTGAATTTGCAATTTTTAAGAGTTAATATTTAGTAAACTGGAAAGCCTGAACTTGGTTAACTACGATGGAAAGCTCTTTGTAACTTAAATGTGGGGGGAAAATAAGATTTGGGTCTGCTGCAGATGGGTTAAATGCCTGCCTGGGAAGATCTGATGTTCAAGTCACGGATGACATCTCTGTTAGTGCAGTTTTGGAGCCCTTGGGAGTGTTGGTAGATACATGGGAAAGTGAAAACCAGAATACAGCTCCTAAATAAGTGAGCATTCTTTGGGAGAGGGAAGTTAACTGTGACTTTGGCTTGTGCCCTGGGTGCTTTCCTCACTTCAGGGTTTGAATGCTTGAGACTTTTGTTTTTTTAACAAAACCTGGAGTGATACAGTTAACACACAATTTACTCTTGGTCTATTTCTAACTATGCAGTCTTTGATCTATTATAAAGTAAATGCTTCATAAGCACTTTTTATTTTATTTTCACGAGGCCCATTAAATAACAAAATTTTCCAGTTATACTGTTGTAGAGCCAAAAAAAGACCAACATTAAAAATCTCCTAATTTTTAATCTGTGATTAGAGACCTTGGACCTAATTTTCAGCCTGCAGTGTCACACTGTCAGATGTTCAGAATGCCTCCCCAGTGATTTCAGCTGAATTTGAGCTCAGCATCTCTGAAAATTAGAAAATGAAATGTGGAAATATAATTCCAGTTCTCTCAAAATCAGAAGGCAGCATTTATGCTGATGAGCAGACTGGTTTAAATTATTTTCTCAGCATCACACAAGAACTCTCTGGCCATGGTGAAAATCTTCCTGGCTGGCATTTCACTGCCTTTGCTCTAAAGTTCTCCCTTTATTCTGTTTTTCTTGACTGCTTAGCTTGCAGCATTTAGGGACTCGTGCAAACAAATGCAGTAAGAGGCTCATTAGCTTGAGTGTGAGGATATCCTGAGGGATGGGTTGGGGTAGGACAGACTTCTGAGAAATCCCTCTTGAGGCAGATCTCTGGAACTTGCAGTGTTTGAGCAGCAGAATGACGGTTTCTGTCCTGTGGTGCCATCACCAAAGTTTCTCCAGAGTTTAACAGTTCCTGTTGAACAAGCGGAATTTCATTTTTACACTTCTGTAAGATCAATTCCAGCTTGGTGGTTTTTTTTTTGTCCTTCCAGCACTCGTGTCACCTTCCCCAGCACTTTGTTCTTTGCAGCCTGTTCACTTGTGGCAGGTCTGGTTCCTCTGCCCTCAGTGGAAATCTTTGCCCTTCCAGATGATTTCAGGGGTGCACTGCACATGGGGTGGGAACTTTCTCCCTTTCACCTGTAGCTCAGCTGTCAGCCTGAGGAAGTTCATGGCTCTGATTGTCTGGGTAATCCTGTTTAGCTCCAGCCTGAGTACACTCAGTATTATGGAATTCTCAGCTAATGTGTCTGCTGTGCAATCTGGAGTTCTGCTGTCCCTTCTCCTTTGCTCCTTCTCTGCTTCCCCCAGGCCTGGAATCCCCCTGACTCTTGGGTGGCAAGAGAGCTCCTTTTAGGGGCTGTTCCCAGGTCTTGCACCTCTGCTCAACCAGATTTTAGGCCCTTTGGCCAAAGTGAAAGAAATGTTCAGGAATATTTTGCCTCTGCCACTAAGAGCCCATACTTCTTAGATTTGAGTTTCAAAGCAGTTTGGCAGAAATTTTCCAGAAGACTCAAGCAAGTGAAATAATGATGTGTAAAAGTTTTCAGGTTATATTTGGTGATGTTCAGTGTCTCTGAAAATCTGAGGCAAACCCAGGAAAGAACAGCCAGCCTTAATAAGGCAGTGTCATGAGCCCCATCTGTCAGAAGAGCTGAGGACAGAGGCTGCTCTGCTTTTCTTTTTAAAATCTGTTGACGTGAATTTTGACTGCAGCTCTTTCTAAGAAACATCATCATCACCTATATGTGATTTATTAAAACACAAGCTCTTCTGGCTCATGGTCATGGAGTAGAAGGTTCCACCTTGTGCACAGCCAGGTCACGGTGCTGCTCTGATAAATATGGTCAGAAAGGAGCTAAACCCAAGTTTTCACCTCTTCACTAATTGTCTTTGTATGATGATCTTTACTGCTCAGTAGCAATGGAGTGGAGTGGCACTCTTTGCTCACTGGTGTTATGTGAAGTCTGAGGGCCCCACTCTTAAAATCAGACCTTGAAGCAGCCATTTAATGATGGGTTTGTCCACTGATCCTCTGTGCTTGTGTTCTGCTGTGCCTGGCTGGTGAGGATCCCAGAGTTCCTTGTGGCACTTTCTGGGCAGAAAGTTGCAACCTCTTTGTTTCAAAGTACAAAACAATGAACATTGCTAATGCAGGGTCTGAGGCTGAGCAGCCAATTAGGAGGCAACTTAATGGAGTAAGTAGAGAACAGCCACATTACTCCTTAGAGGCTGTGGAATTGGAGAAAAGTGGAGAATTGGCCCTAAGTCAGCAAAGAAAAAGGTGGAGGACTTCTAAAGGTGAAATTTAAAGCCCTTCAAGAAAATGATTCTCTCTGGGAAGCTGAGGCTGGTGTGATACACAGCACCTGGGCCAGCCAGCTTAGGGCCACTCTTTTTCCAGGAATTAGCAGGGGCAGTCTCTGGGAAACCAAAGCACACCTTGGCATGAGCACCCAGGGTGGCATTTAAAAATCTGACACCCACAGGCCTTGGCACCACTGACTGGGACACTCTCCCTTTCTCTTTTCCCTCTACCCCTCTGGTCACAGCTGATTTGTGCCTTGCTCATCCCATCCTGTACCTTTTTCATGTACTTGGAATTGCCCCAGGAGTCTGGCCTGCTGCTCAGAGGGCTGCTTTGTTCATATCCAGAGGGATGGATATGGGATATAGGCTACTCTCCTACTACACATTTAAATTTCCAAACCCTTCAGCTTTAGAGATGGGCAACACACTTTTTGGTCTGTTTTAGCCTCACTTTTGCATCTGTGGGTTAGAGAAAATATGAATGTCTGCCCCTAATTTGTCCTTGAAATTTTGTTGCTTATTTTAATTTTCCTCCTCCTCCATTGTGTTCTGTCCATAACCCTTTTCTTCAGAGTGGTGTGTGGCTGGTCAGTCTGTTCAGGAGAGTTATGAGGTCAGCTCTTTGGGTGAGGAAATTGAATTAATGGACTTCTGGATACTCATAAATGACTGCAGGTGTGTCTCATGGGTCATAAACCACAGCCATTCCTTACCAGTACAATAATGTTTGTAAATAAATGCACCAGACAGTTGTTGGTTGAAGCAAATATCTATTTCAGGGCCTTGAACTGCTACATTGCTTGAATGTATATTGCAGAAGGTTTTTTCAGGAGTCCTTTTGAGTGTTTCCTGCCTTTGCAGAGTGGTGTAAAAGCAAGAAACCTGTCCCAGGTGACAGAGGCCTCTGCTTTACTCTGGAGTGGGTGGAAGGACTTGCAGAGCTGCCTCAAAAAGTTTATTTCTATGTCTCCACACCCAGAACTGAGCGTGGCATTTGATGTCAGGCCTTAACAAGAGTGCTAATTAACTTGCAGAGCATATAAAGCGTGATGCACGCGGCTTTTATTGCTGCATGGAGGAGTTCCTGAGGCACATCTAGCACAAATACATGTGCAAAGTTTTCCTCAGATCCTGCTGTGATCCTCAGATCCTCATGTTCATCAGCACATTAATTGTGCTGTGCCTGATGTCAGAGTTAATTAAAGAAAAACCCAACCAAACAAAAACCCCAGCACAACCAGCCATCTTTCTGGAGCAGAGATTCCCAGGCTAGGATTCACCCTGTCATGATGAAGGTTCCTTTAGGCCACCTAACAGATATTGAAGGTTCTTTCCCCTCATCCTCTGCTGATTTTAGTCAACATTTTACACATCCACAGAATTATTACTCTGATATTGTGTGTCATCAAACCCACTTTGGTTTGAAGTGATGAACCAGCAGAATTAGTTAATCCTAGACAGAATTGCTTTGTGTCTGTGTCCCATCACTTCCTTCCCTTTCCCCCTGAAGTTCCTCCTATCTCATCCAAAGGCAGAAGGACACTCAGGCTTTATCTTTCCTCATTTCATTTTTTCATGCACAGGCTGCGTATGGCACAATGAAATAAGCTAAAAAAGGAGAGTTATGTCTCCAGAGCAGGGATTTTTTTTTTCTCTTTTGAATGGTGGAGGTCTAAGAACCTTTTTTAGGTGCTTGTGGATACAGATCCCTTCGGGGTCTGATATGTTTTAAAACCAAATTTGCATGTTGTTTCAAACAGTATCAAACTCTCAGGTGTACAGGATGTTAAAAACTAGGAAGAAATGGGGGGAATAAGATTCTGCAAATTCTGCATGCCTGTTCTTTTAGGGAAGGGGCAGTGTTTTAATGAGGGGTCAGTGACAGAGCTTTGGGCCCACCTGGGACATTCCTGGTTGGTTTGGTTGGACACAGATATATTCCCTTTACTAAAATTTTCATGATTTGATTTAAAAAGAGATAAATTTTTATGGAATGTTACAAGAATCTTAGGGCAAGGAATGCTATTCCGTGTTTTTTACGCAAGTTCAGCCTTTGTAAAGTAAATTTTAGAGGTATTTAGTGTTGCTGTCTGAAGGTGGAGTCAGATCAAGGTGGGCAGTGGACACCTAGCTGTAAGGTTTTACTGGGTGGGCTCCAGTTTGACATGCAGGGTGCTGTGGCTGTTGAACTTCACCCACTTCCAGCTTTGCTGGGTTAACTCCACGTGTTGACAAGTCTGCAGTTATCAGGTGCTGTCTCCACAGAAATGGAAATACGTTATGTCAGAAAAATGGAGATGAGGCAGGTGATACTAAATTCTTCCAGTGACATCTTGCTAGAGATACCTTCAGGGTAATTTCTAGATGTTGCAATCCATTAACACGGATGGCAGAGCAGCTTGTGCATAATTATGTGTTCTGTGTGCTGACATGGATTTTTTGTTTGTCCTTTCTCTGCCAGGACTCCACTGTTGTGACTCCAATTATCCTCAGAACAGACCCACAGGGATTTTTCTTCTACTGGACAGATCAAAACAAGGTAAGAGAAAAGCTTCCAGCTCCAGAACGGTTCTTCCTTTTCTCTGTGGTGTGATGTACAGTCCTGGCACAGCAGACAAGCCTTTTATCAGCATATTTTCTGGAGAGCAAAGACAGCAAGCCCTTGGCTCATCCCAAGAGCACAAATCTTGGAGAGCTGGATGGCAGATTTGGTAAATTCCAGCCATGTTAATGCTGGGATGCCCAGTGAGGTTACAGTTGTCCTGGCAGGGACAGGAAGGATCCATTTGGGATGCTGGTGTGGTTCACAGTTGGCTTGTGGTTTCTCTTGCCTTCTGCACGTTGAGGATGTTGTCTGTGGTGCGTGGCAGAATCCCCAGAGGCCACAGCTCCCTTTGAATTCATTCCCCTTAGCAGCCAGTGCTCCCTGCCATGCCTGGTGGGCCACGTCACCAAGCTCTTCCCGATCCTCCCTGGCCACTTCCAGGAACATTCCGGTGTGCTGAGCTCACTCTGAGCCTGGGAGCACTTGGGAGAGCTCAGAGCCTGATTCATCCCTGCCCTGCTCCACTTCCACATCCCTGCCACCCCTCTGAGCCACCTCTGGCCTGTTCCCAGCTGCTGCAAACTCAAGGAAGCCCAGAGCACTTGGGTGCAGCTGGTTTGGTACACAGGTTTATATATAAAATATATAGAAAATGAGTGTTGCAGTTGGTATGGTAGAACACTGTATCAAAACTGGAAACTGAGTAAGTTTCTCATTATAGAGGTGAATTTTCAAGGACTTACCAAGTGAGTGTTTGTACTGGCTCCCTGTTGAAAGTGGTGTTGAGCTTGGTACTGCTTGAGCCTTAGCCTTGAATGAATATCTGCCAAAAAACCTGGATGTGTGCTTGGGGTGTTCTGGCTGCAGAAACCTGGTGTACCAGTTGTGTAGCTGTTTTTCAGCAGTTCTTGTTGATTTTGTTTAGATACCAGGGCAAAAATAGCTTGAGGAGACAGCAGCCATGAAACGTGCAGGCACATTGAGGAGGCAATTTGCTGTTACATTAGATCATGTTTATTTATCTTCCTGTGTTTGCTTTTGAGGGGAGATGGAGCAGGGTTTGGAGTGAGTCTGTTTGGAAACCGTATTTTCTAATTTTTAATGGAAATGCTGTCTTTGCCTGTGCCCCTGCAGGGCTGTGGTGGGTGATGTGATGTGAGTTCCTCTGTTGACAGGCAGCGTTGTTTTAGATTGCTGCCCTCCGAGGCTGAAGGCTGTGCCTGATCTACCCTGACCCAGTGCCTGTGCCAGGACACGGCGCAGCCTTTTGGCTTGTTCCTTCCCTTGCATAAACTAATTGTATAAGCTGAAAAAGAACGATGAACTTTGGAAGAATAAGTGGAAGCCCAGAGTTGATTGGAGAGTTTATTTCACTTTTAATGTGTTTGGCGCTTAGACCTCCTTCAGTTTCCTACTGTTGTCTGTAAAAACAATGTCTCAAAGCAATTCTGTGAAGAATAGCTATTTATAGAATTGTTGTTCTCATATTCATGAAAAAATGTATTTATAATGCTCAGAGCATTTTTTTAAAGGTTGGGTATTTATACAAGAGGTTGAAGTGTCAGTTTGATTTTTAAACTTGCAAGTCAAGACTCTGTAAAGAACAAGAGGGATTTTTTCTGGTTAATAATTCATGACAACTAGGTGAAGCTTGTTTCTAAACACCACTCTAGCAGTGCCTATTTAAAGAAAGTAAATTTATATCTACTGGGGTGCTGATAGTGCAAGGACTGGAGAGGAAATGCCATTTTCTGCTTTTAGAGTCTTTGGGTTCATGTTGATTGCGAGATTGCAAATACATGAAAAAAGGAGATTATATAGGAGATCCTCTTTTAATTTCCTTCTCTTTGTGTGAAGTCATCCTGTGACGATAGTGGAACTGTGTGAAGAAATATGAGGACAATACACCCTCTGTGTGATCACTTTCTCTTTTTTCCCCCATGATATTTTTTTAAGCAATTGCTTTTGTCATGAGCAAGGCCTGCTATTTTCTGTGTGTGGAAAGATAAGCCTTGCTGAAGGCAGTGATGAAGTGGGAGCAGCCTGCTGCCAGCTGCCTTGATCAGGCACGTTTTTGTGGGAGCTGAGTGTAGAAGGTGTGGAGATGAGGCTGAGCAGCAGCCATCCCTGAAGCCATTTGTGTGTCCTGTTTGCCAGACCCTGTGGAACAGTAAATCACTGCCTGGACAAAGGTGTGCTGCCTGAAACGGGAATCTGCCTCCTTTGCTTGCTGTTGCCTTATCAGTGAAGTCACACAAAAATTACTTGAACTGCTGGGAGGGAAAAACAAACAGAAAACCACTCCCCTGCGCTGTATTTTTTTATTTAGCTTTTATTTATTACATTTATATTTTATTTAGCTTAGAGAGCTGGTGGTGTAGCCCCGCAGCGCTCCCAAGCTCCTTGGCTGGTTGAGCTGCTTCTGGCATGGTTTTTTTTTGTTCCCTTCCTCTTGTGTTTGCTCTCTGGTGCAGGGAAAGGCAGGTCCTGTGCAGCAGTGGGTCTGGGCAGTGTGAGGCTGCTCCTGGTGCAGTCAGAGCCCCAGGCTGTGCTGAGGATGGAGAGCAGAGCAGCCCTTCCTCCACCAGGAGCTCTCCTGATGGTCACAGGACCTGCAGCCTGATCAGGGGATCCAGCAGAGGAGGGCCCAAAAAGCTGCTCAGGGTCGGGGTTTGCATGCTTCACTTGCCTTCCCTTGTAGCTCTGATAAATAAGTTAGCTCCAGTTTGCAGTTCAGTCTCAGGAGCTGAGTGCTCCTCATAGACAATCCAAAATTTGCAGTTTCAGCCCCACAGAGATCCCTTCCACTTGGGGTATGCAACATCTGAAAGACAACTTCAATTGGGTGGCAATTTCTGTTCAGTAATTTCATTCAAGCTCCAGTTTTGCAGTTGGGTAAGGCCCATGTGGTGTCCTGCATTTTGACTTGATCACTGTGCATTGCATATTTCAGCTTACCTTGCTGTCATCTGTGAGGGTAATCCTCCACAATCAAGGCATCCACACATTTCCCTATTTTCTGGTAACAGCAAGAACACTTGATACCTTTTGTTTGGAACAGATGGCAGGACAGCTTTCTGATGTTAATTGTATTTTTCAGTATGAAGTTCTTTTATTGCTGAAGATTCTGGAATATTTTCTTCATTTGTATGCAGACTGCTGGCTGATTCCATATTATTACTTGAATGATTCTCAACATGGGATTTAAAAGAAAAATTAATTAATGTGACAAGCTTATGTCTGTTACTTATCTTATTGTTTAGGTAACATTTCTTAAGTACAGCAAATCCAGACAATATTCATTGTGGTGTTGTATTCTTATGACCTGACTAAAACACAATTCAAATTCTTGATTTTTTTCTTTGAACACGGAATGCCATTTCTTCTATTTGCTCTTATTCTGGTCATGAGTGTGGAAGAAAGATAAATGAAAATTTACCCAGGTGAAGAGAGTCTGCAGAGTAAAAAGGAGTGATAATCAAAAGCATTTTTGAGGAGATGAGCAGAGGCTGGAAGCATTCGGTGTGTTTAGCCCAGCTGGCAAAGCAAAGCCAGACAAAGACTGATTTCTGTCTATGGATAAATATATGAATGGATGCATAGGCAGACTAGGAGAAGAAAAAGGGATTGTCAGGCAGCTTGAGCGTTATTACTCCTGCATCCTTTGTCTGGAAGTTGTTATGCAATCAAAAGGATGTTGGGAGAAGGCACTTAGCCATTGACTCAGTGCAGTTCTACCACTGTGCAAGGAAAGGAGCAAAGCAGCTAATTGCTTTTGTGCTGCATCCATTTAGGGGTTGGAAAGTCTGAGGATGGTTTGTGTGCTGTCCTCTCTCTCAGCAGCACATACTGGTTTATTGCCCTTTGTTTTAAAAGCTGGGCAGCTGCGGTGGCATGGCAGCAGGCTGAGAACACAGAGCATGCAGAGCCAGTCTCACCCCTGCCCCAGGAGAAGAGGCTGAGCAGCCTGTGTTGTGAAACCCCACAGAAGTGCCCCGTTCCTGGGAGTCAGCAGCAATTTCTACTGCCTCTTGTAAACAGAGGATGATCTTGTTTGTCCAAAGGAAGTGTTTGTTGAGCAGCTACTGCCAGTGCTGATGTCTGTGGGAGGGGATGTGAGGCTGGAGCTGCCCTCCTCACCCTTTGCAGCTGGAGCATGGGGACAGCCCAGCCAAGGGCTTCGGCTCCAGGCTGTCCAGGGCACCACTCCCACCTCAGATTTTAAGTGTATTTGAGTGAAAATGAGGTGCTGAAGCCACAGAAATACTCACAGACAGCCATTGCTGCCAGGCTGAGGGTATCTCAAGGAAGACAGGCTTGATCTGTACAGTTTTTTTTCACAGGATTCACACAGAATCCCTGGGTTGGAAGAGACCTTCAAGACCATGGAGTCCAGCCCAGCCCCAACAGCTCAGCTAAACCCTGGCCCTCAGTGCCACATCCAGGCTTTGTTAAACACACCCAGGGATGGGGGCTGCACCACCTCCCCAGGCAGCCATTCCAGAGCTTTATCACCTTTCTGTAAAAAACTTCTCCCTAATATCCAGCCTGTATTTCCCTTGGTGCAGCCTGAGCTGTGTGCTCTGGTTGTGTCAGTGCTGCTGGAGCCAGAGCCCAGCCCCAGCTGGGCACAGGCACCTTTCACCTTTTTACTGACAGTTTTGTGGCTCCAAGGGGAAGTGGGGTAGTTTCCCCTGTGACAGGAGCAGCCTGTTGTCATGTGTGAGCATCCCTGGCAGAGTTGGTGCCAGCGTGCTGCAGCTCGGGCACAGCCTGGGAGCTGGGCACAGGAGCCTGGAGCAGCAATCCTGTGCCATGGCAGTGCATGAAGTGGCTCCTTAGGATGAAAGGTGAGAGGATTTCTCTGGCTGGGAAGGTCCTCTCCCTCTTTGTGTCCTGATGTGATCCCAATTCCCTGGGGGCGGAAAACCCAGCACAGGTGACAGAGGGAATGTGGGAAGGGAGCCCGAGGGCTGTAGGGAGGATTGGGTCTGCAAATTCTGTGGCAATCCCATTGCCCTCTTCCAAATGGAAGATGATGTGGCATTCTTCCAGCTGCTGGGGATTTTGCCTCTTATGTAAGAGAGTTCTTTTGTGTCTTTTTTGAAGCAGAGCTGTAAAACACTTGGGTTGGTATTTGTATTGCCCTATGGGTCAAAAAATACATTTACATTACCTCTGTATATGCTTTACAGCACACTTGACAAGCATACAGTAAAGACTGAAGTTGATATATTAATATTTAAAATACACCTAGTAATTTAATGAGAATGGAATATTTACTAGTACCAGGTTTAAAAATACCTGCTCCAAATCTCAACTGTTTGGCTTCATTTATTCAAGAGCAAGGTTACTCAGTAGTGCATCTCAGCACTGAAAACATCCAAGAAGTGCATCATTAAACATGTATTCACACTTCTCTCTTGGCATGTAAACAGAAAAAAGCTAAATAACTTAAACCTTTTAAAAACTTGGGACTGTAAATGCTATTAATTGAATGAGGAAAAATGTTAGGGTGTTTTTTTTTTTAATTCTGTAGGACATGCCTTGTGCTCTCAGTGCTTTACTACCTCTGAGGCTTCTCCATGGACTTGTGTAAAAATAAAAAACAAACTCTAATTAGTATCTGCACATTCTCCAGTGTCAGATGGGCACACAAGGGGAAATAATAGCGAAATTGGCAAAGTTTTTTATCCATAGGACACTTCTGACATCAGATGACAATCCTCCCCTACTGAAGGGAAAGTGAAATCCATTCATGAATGGTGTTGCTCTAAACTCTCTCCATTCCTTCCTGTGTGACCTGAGTGCCAAGCTGAAAGTGGATTGTCCCTGGTTTTTGAGAGCAAAAATTCATTTTTGCTTGTTGCATTTCAGTTGGGAATTTAAGGATAAGGGGTTTCAGGCTCTGGAAGGTGGAGATGGTTCTGTGGAGGTCCTGTTCATCTTTTCCCTGGCAATCTGGATGAGGACTTCCCTGGGACAAGGAGTTGTGGGGATGTGAGGTTTTGCTCCTTACTGACACTGGAAATTGGGAGTGGAGCTGAAGCAGGCAGTGCAATAATAGTGGTGGCACAGCAAATCATCTGGGTTTTGCAGCCTTTGTGGCTCATGAATTTGAGGTGTGGCATCAGGAGGCACCACGGTGGCATTGGGAACTTGAGAAGAAGCTCATGGTTTTTTTCCCAACAACTTAAAAATCAGCATGTGAGCGGAGTAAAAGAAGACTGGGAAAGTGGCAGGGAATTGCCACAGACAGTCAGAATGGGAGGAAATATTTCATGGAGGTCAGCTTCCCATCAGGCTGCTGATTTAAAGGAAATCTCTCTGCTTTCAAAACATGGAAATTGTTCAAGGCCCATTAGGGAAATGGTACTACATCAAACACAGATCTCTAATAAGCATTTCCCACTGCTAAATATCTCCCTTCTTGTGAGGGAGGCAGGAACAGAAAACGAGGTTTTGGGTTTAATCCACAACACAGGTCCATTTGCTGAGGTGAAGAAGCCAAAGAACCTCAAAAATTGCAGATGGATGACTCTGGAGTCAGCCAAATCTGTGTGCTGCTGAGTTCTCAGGCACTGAGAACAATCCTAACATCTTACTTCACGTGGGAATATTTTCCTTGCCCTCTATTGAACATGTGTTGTGACTTTCCTGCAGAGATGAGATTGTAGGGTGTCTTCTGTTTAAAAGGACTGAGCCTTGCTAAGCTTTGGCTGTAGATGGATGTAAATGTTGAGTGTTACAAGAAAATTGCCAATTTGAATTTTTATGCCAGGGATTTTTTATGATCTGTCTGCTGGAGACTGGCTGTTACCATTTTCCATTTAAATAGCTCAGCAAGGAAAGCTTGTGTCCAAGCTGACCAGCATCCCCTGAGTGCCTTCCTGGGCTGGTGTGTGTTCTGTAGCTGAGCAGGGCTTGCAGTAAACAGAGCCACAATCCAGCCTGCCCTCTCTTTTTGCCTCTTTAATTAAAAAAAAGTCTCCTGTGTTGGTGCCTGCAGCTTGTACATCGATTTGGCTGAATGTGCAGCATCAGCTTTGCTGACTGACCTATTATTAGCATAGTTCAAAAATTGGCTGCTAGCACATCAGCTTTGCTGATCTTTGGAAGGATGGCTGGTCTCCTGGCGTGCCTGTTGGATTGACTTCTCCCTAATGCTTCACATCCTGGCTGTTTCCTCTCCCTATTATGCTTTCAGGGATTTTTTTTTGGTGTGGTTTTTTTTTTTTCAGCTGTGCTCCAAAAATAACCATCTTTAAATCAGATATATTCTGTCTCCATACATGTGATCTTCCTGTGTGAACACACACACTCTCCTATTAATCAGTGCCATGGGATAAATGTGTTAGAAATTTGGGCCTTTTTTTATTTCAGGAGTTTGAAAGAATCTCTTGAAATACAAGTGAGTGGCAATAAATGTCAGTTTTGCACTAATCCTTGCCTGATTTACCTTAAGGCTTTTTACCACTAAAAATGTGGACTTGACTCTGCTTCCCTCTCCTGCCTGCTCCTACAATTCTGGCATTTCACACACTCTGCATGCCTGCAGCTGGCATCACACAGGGCAGAAATGCTCCTGGCCTGGATGTGCAGTGGTAAGAATGTGCTCCACTGTACCCACCCCTTCCTTTTTGGTTTGGGGTTAGTGTGTGAGGACAGGAGGCACTCTGTAACTCCCTTCCCTAGGGAACCTTCTCAGTCCTGTCTTTTCTTTACAGACAGCTTGTATTAACCC
This sequence comes from Pyrgilauda ruficollis, assembly GCF_017590135.1. NCBI lineage: Eukaryota > Metazoa > Chordata > Aves > Passeriformes > Passeridae > Pyrgilauda > Pyrgilauda ruficollis. The sequence goes on along the minus strand of NW_024524489.1, from coordinate 1,310,007 downwards.
AGCATTGGGAAGACACTTCAAATACTACGAGTTATAAGAGTTTTGGGTTCACTGTGTGTGTGTTATTTTGAATAATTCTCACTGTACAGATGCTTTTTGCACTGCCAGTCTCCTGCAGTTACCCCCCTGGGTTGGAAGGTGTGTAAACCCACTCCTGGTCTTTTGTGCTGCTGGATCTCTGAGCAGGCTAGGGAGGGTCTCACATCCCCAGGAGGGGGTGACTGTGCCTTCCCTGGCTGTGGTTTGCCAGCAGCAAACCTCCTGTTGTGCCTTTCCCCACCAGGCAGGAGTGAGGGCTCATCTTCCTTGCTCCCTCCAGCTAATCTTTCCACCCAGGCACATTCAGCAGTGTAACTTCCCAGTGCCCATCCGTCTTCCTTGCTCCCTCCAGCAGTGTAACTTCCCAGTGCCCATCCTTTACCTGTGAGCAGAAATCCCAGCAGCAGGGGCATGTTCTCATCTCTGAGACCCAATCTGTGGTGTTGGAGCTCTGATGCTGAGCTGTTCTCGTGCACTCAGTGTGGGCATGGAGCAGGGGTGCAGATTTGTCTTCATTCACGTCCCAGGAACATTTCCAGTGTCTGGATTTTATCGTGGAGGCTGGCCATGCCTTTGTGCAAGGTGTGCTCTGCTTCACATGAGAGGAACAGAGTGTTCTGTTGTCCCTGAGAGCTGCTGGTGGCTGGAGGTGTCTGTAAATCCTGACTCTGCAGGGCACGTCAGACCCTCAGCTGCCCAGTTATCCCAGTGCAATTGGGGGATTCACAGCACTGCTATTTCAGGCTGCCCTCACACATCAAAAGCGAAATTCTACCCCAGTGCCTCATCCCAAGGAGCTCTTGTGCTGTCTGAGGCTGGGGATTACCAGATCCTCCCTTGATCCCAAGGCTGGGCACAGTGTGCCTGCAGAGCTTGACTGAGCCTTCTGCCTGTGCCAACACCACTGGGCTGTGCCCCATCCCTGGGTGTCCCTGGGCTGGGGCTGTGCCCCATCCCTGGGTGCCCCATCCCTGGGTGTCCCTGGGCGGGGGTGGGACATCCCTGGGTGGCCCAGGTGACAGAGCCTGCCCCAAAGCTGCAGAGCTCCATGGGCTGGGAGCTGTTTCAGGCTCTGCTCACGGACAGGCAGCTCGCTGCTGACGGAGTTTCAGCGTGGTTGCTGCACAGTGTTTCTCACCTGGGGCCTGGGGATGATTTGGACAGGTGCTTCACTACCCAGGGAGCTGGATGTCTCTGCCTGATAAACAGCAGTGAGTGCTGTAATGAGAATCATAATGAAAATATTGATTAGCAGGGGAGAGCTGCTTGGCATTGAGTGAAGCTTGTTGGAGCCTTGTTAAAACAGTAATGCAATTCTAAAGGAAGCTCTTTTACTTTAATTCTAGCTGCCCTTTGTTGACCTGGGACAGTCAGACATCAGGGCTCATTTAATAAAAGGTGTTAGGAAGTGCAACACTAATGCTTGGAAGTTAGGAGTACAGCCCAAAATTTAGCATCTTTATCTTGGTACTTTCAGCTTTGAGACTGGGACATTTTCAAAATACTCTGTATTCAAGGCAGCTTTTAGAACAACACGGCGATGGGTTTATTCTTTAATTTCCCTAAAAACAGAGATAAGTAAAATAAAGGTGCATTTTCTGCTTTGAATCCAGATTTGCTTGCTAACTAGTAAAATAAGCACAGGGCCATGTTGTTCATGGAGAAAATCCTTCTAAATTGGGATATCATACCACAGTGGAGGACCAGGCTGAATCATTAAATATATGAATGCTTTCCCTGACACAGGGAAATACCTGGTTGTGATGACTGTGGAATTTGAAGATTGGGGAGCTTTGCCTTTCAGTTCCTTGCTCAGGGCTTTTCCCCTGAAGCTGAGGTTTTTTTAAGGTGCAGATCCTCAACTGATCTTTACTCAAAAAGCAGCATTTCCTTAAAAGCAGTGTGATTTGCTGCAATGCTCCAGTGGTCCATAACTCAGCGAGGTGTTGGATGAGTAACTGCTGCTTGGCAGCAAAGGAAGATGCTCCAGCAGCTGTGCTGAGTGCTGTGTGTCCGTGGAAATGGGGCTCAGAGGGGCTCAGCAGGCAGTGCCCCTTCTCTGGGGGCACAGTCCATCAGCACACTGCAGGGCTTGCTGCAACACAAGCTGGATTATTGGCATTAATGCCAGCAGTGAGTGTCATGGCTGCAAAGGATCTCAGCCACATCTGGGGCTCTGCTTCCTTCCCTCTTGCAGACACAAACCTGCAGGCTCTTTTGCCAGTGAAAGTTGCTGGGAGAGCCTGTCAGAGATGCTGCAGGAGGAGCACAGTGGTGCCACCCACGCTGGATGGACGAGGTGAGAAGCTCCTCTCCTCAGACTTGCATTCGGTGTGTTCTAAAACATGCAACACCAGCTTGGAGAGTGGCACTGCTTTTCCCCTGCCAGAAGGAGATTTTTTTTCAGTGTGCTGACTGTAAATTTGTCTTGCCTCTGACAGCTCATCCCAGTGTCTTCTGCATAGCTGTGTGTTGCATACCCTGATTTAGATCCCCCTTTCACAATATACTGGACTTTCAGTCCATGTTCCTACTGAAATGAAGGGCCCAGGAAGGGGGGGTATAGGTAAGGTAAAGGAAGCTGGAGGTCAAGCCAGCTGTTCTGACTGGCAGACTGAAATATTTGCACTTTTTTCACCAAATTGTTTAGACTTTGCAGCCTTTGTGCAAGGGGGAAATTACCTGCTCTTTTGTAGCCACTGTGTGTGTTTAGAATTACCTAAAGGCTTATCTTAGTCTTGTTGCAAAGCTGACTGTTAAAATAAGATCTCTTAATTCCTTGAAAATGCCTCCACTTTTCCCTGGCATTTCATTCAATATTTGCAGGGGTTCAGGCTAAAACTGGGGGTCCTTCTTCCTCTCTTAGCTTTTCCTGCCTCAAATACTGCTTCACAGCTCTGTCTGGAGCTATATCTGAGTTTCCTGGGCATGTCCTGTGTCCTCATGCAGCAATTTTGTCAGTGCCAAAGGATGGCTTTTGGCTTTTCTCTCATTTCTGGAGCTGCTCTGCAGTGCACACGGACTGTGCCACTCTGCTGCATTTGTGTTATGTTAAAACAGCTCTTCACAAACTACCTCCAGTGCAGGTTTAAAATGGGACAGAGACTTGGGTATGGTTGGACTGGCAGTTACAGATGTCACTGGATATGGCATGTCACTTTGTGCCACCTTCTTTGCAGTGCTCAGACACAGGGATAATATTGTAGCTAAAAATGTGGGCCTGAAAAGAATGATGAAAGGCTCCTACCAGTGAGGAATGCAGGAATGTAGCCCCAGCCATCACTCCAAATCCTTTGGATTTATGCTGCTCGTGGCCACTCAGCAGCTTCCCTGGGTTTCTGCCAGGAATATGGCAAATGCAACAATCTTTTTATGATCTGTTTGGCTAAATGGCTGTAATAATGTGGGCTATTAGAGCAACAGATGCTGTTGACCATCCTGCAGTAGATCAAAGTTTGCATATACAGGAACTGTGCACTTCCTCCCAGAGTCATGCATAGAATTTGGAGCTTCTCATTTGTTGCCATGGTGTTCCATGATCAGAGCAAGGAGGAACAGAAGTGGTGATTCTGATGAGCCCGGTCAGAAGTGCCAGTCTGCAGCAGTCTCAGCTCAGAGCCTGAGCAATGGCTCTTGGTGCCGCAAAATGGACTTGGTGTAACACAAAAAGGGGCTCTGCAGGTGGCTCTCAGACCCTGGTGCCATCTGAGGGTTTCCAGGGCTTGAAATACGAATCCAAACTTGCTAAAACTGCCCTGAGTCATGGCACTGGAGGCACCTTTGGCTCATGTTGCTGTTGCAGTTTTGTGACCTCAGACTGTGAGCCCTGAAGGAGAGATGGCCATCACCTGGAGCTGCCCTTTGCATCCCAGCAGCCACAGGTGGCCCTTTGCATCCCAGCATCCACAGCTGGCCTCATTCAGCTTTACCTGGCCTGTGCAGAGTCTGATGGTGGCTAATCCCTCACCTCCTGATTCCACAGGGGGCTTGCAGGTTCCTATTTAGGGAGCCCCCAGTGCAGGGAAGTGATTGGCATCTGACTCCATTGATTCCGAATGCTGGCCCCAGCATCCACAGGCTGCCCTTTGCACCCCAGCATCCGCAGGCTGGCCCTTTGCATCCCAGCAGCCACAGGTGGCCCTTTGCATCCCAGCATCCACAGCTGGCCTCATTCAGCTTTACCTGGCCTGTGCAGAGCCTGATGGTGGCTAATCCCTCACCTCCTGATTCCACAGGGGGCTTGCAGGCTCCTATTTAGGGAGCCCCCAACGCAGGGAAGTGATTGGCATCTGACTCCATTGATTCCGAATGCTGGACAATTGCTTTATTAAACTATATTATATTACATTAATACTATATTATAACAATACTCTAGAACACTAAAAGATACACACTAAAGAAAAGCCTGTGACTGTCTCCAGTCAGCCAGGACACAGCTTTGACCCAACAGGCCAATTAATATAAACAACCATCACCAGAATCCAATTACCAAATCCCTTCAGGTAAACAATCTTCCTAACATGTTCCACATGTGCAAAAACAACAGGAGCAGAGAACAGAGGTAAGAATTGTTTTCTCTTCTCTCTGTGCTTCTCCAGGAAAAAAACCTGTGAGAGAGAATTCTCTATCTGTTCAGAGAATGTGAAAGCCAGAGTGGAGAGAGAAAAGGGAGAGGTGGAAGTGAAGCATCCAGCTGGTGGCACTGACTAGATTTGCTGCTGGGAACCTTAGAACAAAGCACTTGAGTTTGGCTCCTTCTATAAACTAAGTGTGATTGACCAGTGTGAGATCCCTCAGGCTCTGGAGAGCCTTAAGCCCCCCTCTCCCTGTGCCTGATTCAAAAGAGGGATTTGAAGCACATCCATATATGAGCTTGGTGAAACTGAGCTGTTTCAGCCATTTATTAATTTTGTACATTTGAATTTAATCTGCATGGTGGTGACACCAACATGAGGATAATCTGAGTCATGAGTGCATTATAAGTAAATTCCCCAGACACTGAAAAATGCCAATTATATGGGCATGACTCGAAGAGTAACATCTATGGGAATAAATCATACATAATCTTCATGGACTGTTTCAGAAACTGTAAAATCTACTCCATTAGTGCAATAAATATCCTAGTGGCATTAGCTAGGTTGTGTAATTGGCTTGGCTTTATGTTGGGAATATAGACTGTTGGGTGGTCTGTTCATATATTGATGCGATTAATTTTGGTGCAAATGATTTACAGAACTAGCCTGAGAACAAGCTGTTATGACCTAATAAAATTATATGCCAAAAAAGGAAGAAAATAGCATCGTTTCAAGTCAAAGACTCGCACTGCAAAGGCAGCTTTTGTCCACCATTAAAGGTCAACATCCACATTGGATGTAGGACACAAAGTTTGTATCATTGAGAAAGGAATTGCTGAATGAAAACCCCACTGCTTTCAGCTGTATTTACCTGCAGGGGTGGAGAGCTCTCCTTTGGCTGGCTGGGCAATGAATGAGCTGTTGATAAATTGTTCAGGTGAATTTACAGGCATGTGTTGCTGTGTGAGTAGCAAGGACAAGGGACCAGGCTTTTGGAGCCCTGTAACCTCTGGGAAATGCCAAAACCCAGATATTTGCCCTGGGTTTCACAGCTGGGTTTTTAAAAGTATTTTTAAATACTGGTTTCTGTAGGTGTGGATAAAATGCAATAGGCTCACTCGAGGAATTACTTGCTGCTCTGAGCTGAGGAAGCTGCCTTGCACTGGGTAGAATGCTTTTGGAAGTCTTGAATGTCATATTTGCCTGCAGTTACAGTCATGGGGAGCAGGGATAGACATGAGTGTCTGCTTACTGTCATCTCAGGGGAATGAGCACTTCTGGTTTGAATCCAAACTCACTTGAATTTTGTAAGACAAATACGATGATGTTATTTTTATCTACATCTGTACTTTACCCTGCACTAATTAGTTGGGGTGTGACAGTGCAGCACTCTAACCTGAATTTGCCTGAAGACACAAGCCATACTCTGATGGGGGTTAATAAATTTATGTTCTGTTGACTTCAGGAATCAGTCCTATCTCTTGTGTCTAGATGTGCCTGATTTTTTCCCAGAGGTTGTCTAAAAGGAGATTCTGGAGTTTAAAATGTGCCACAAACATAGAGCTCTGTGTATATGCTTCATTTTGTTGCGTTTTTCTCTCTTCCCCCCATCCTCAACTCCCAAGAAGTTAATGTACTTTGAAATGTGTGATCTCCCAGGAGTGGCCTGAGAATGTCCTTGACTGATACTGTGATGGGAATGGCTCCAGAGACTCAGTTCCACTCAGACAGCTACTGATGAACAAACCACAACATGAGACAAAATGCAATATATTGCAAGATCCTGCACTTGTGTGACCTGGAAATGTTTGTGACTGTGTGCTCTGTCAAACTGCATCCTCTAGGCTTTTTTCCATCTTACTTGCAGAGACTCAGTGATGGTGTATCAGGGGTGCTTCAGTATTTCAGAGGTGTGCTGGAGCTGAGGGGGACACCCAGGGCGGTGCTGGGCTGCTGCTCTCACAGTGCTGCTGTGCCCTGGGTGTGATCCAGAGGGAGCTGGGCTGGAGGAGCTCTGCTGCTCACCTGGCAGCCTCCCAGCTTCTGCTTTCCAGTCGCTTCAGAATGCTGCATTGGTGTTAAACAGCTTTTGAAATGGAAACCTTAGATCAGGAGGCAAATAACTAATGAATATTGCATTAGAGTGCAAAAAATCCTCCCTTTGCAAACCAGGGGCAGAGAGCTTAGAGCATTTTGTTTGAACTCCAGAATCTTTTGCACTTAGACCATTTTCTAAGCAGGCAAGCTAAACTGTGTGGGTTTTCAGCTTCAGAGTAAGATGAAGATGTATGGGTGTACAGTTACACAGCTGGGCAAGGAAAGGTCCTTCACTGAAGGAGGAAAACGTGTTTGTTCTTCTGCAGCTTTATTTATTTAATTTCAGCAAGGAGCATAAATTTGTGTCTGAAAATTCAAAATCACGCAGTCTTTAAGTGAGTTCATGTTGTGCACGCTGTCAAGATAGAAAGCAAGCTAGTTATAAGGCTTGGTCTTTGAAGCTAAATCAGTTTTCAGAGACGAGCTTTTATGTGTTGTCTTACATTTGTGTACAGGGATTTTTTCTTTCTAGCAAGGTCCCTTCTTTAGAGAAGATAATTTAAGTCATAGTTCATGAATATCCGCATCACCAGCATACACTGGGGTAGACATTTGTGTCCTCAGATCTTTCAGCATTGTCCAGCTTTTGTGTGAGTGAGAAGATTCACATTTGGGGGCTTTTGCTACATTTGGGATGCTAATTTGGTGTCCTGACATGGCGTTCCTGGTCCATGGTGGTTGTTTTTCTGGGGTTTCCATGGGTGCTCCTGGTCCATGGTGGTTGTTTTCTGGGGTTTCCATGGGTGTTCCTGGTCCATGGTGGTTTTTCTGGGGTTTCCGTGAGTGCTCTGGTCCATGGTGGTTGTTTTATGGGGTTGCCATGGGTGGTCCTGGTCCGTGGTGGTTGTTTTTCTGGGGTTTCCGTGAGTGCTCTGGTCCATGGTGGTTGTTTCATGGGGTTTCCATGGGTGCTCCTGGTCCATGGTGGTTGTTTTCCTGGGGTTTCCATGGGTGCTCCCGGTCCATGGTGGTTGTTTTCTGGGGTTTCCACGGGTGTTCCTGGTCCATGGTGGTTGTTTCATGGGGTTTCCATGGGTGCTCCTGGTCCATGGTGGTTGTTTCATGGGGTTTCCATGGGTGCTCCTGGTCCATGGTGGTTGTTTCATGGGGTTTCCATGGGCTGTCTCTCTCTCAGCCCTTGCTGGTGTCCTGCATTCCCTGAGCTGTCCTGGTGAGCTGCTGCCCCTTCACTTCATCCATGGGAGTTCCCCATGGGGCTTGGGGACACCACCAGCTGCTCCCACCAGCAGGAATTCCTTGAGGGTGACCCAGAGGCCCAAGCAGCTCCCTACAGACTGCCCTGGGCAGTGGTGCTGGCAGAGGGAGGAGAGCAGCCTGGCTGGTGCTGGCTCCAGAGAAGGGGACAGGAGGGAGCAGGGACGGTGTTCTGGCTCTGTGAGTGTCTGGGTGTGCTGCTGTCACATCCACACGGGGTGGCTGGCAGCTGTGGCACCCTGAAATGCACTTATCTTCACAGGATCACACAGAACAGATGGGCTCGGAGGGGATTTGGTGGTGGATCAAGTTCTAGGTGGGTTTTTAAGGATTCTCATACACCAGGCAGGTGGTGATTTCTGTAAAGGCTGTGCTGTGCCACACAGAGCCAGCCCAGGCTGCAGTTAAGCAAGCTCTTCTGAGCACCCTTATTCCTGATGGTAAGAGAAAGTAAATCCTTTAGTGTGCAGTTGTATTAAAGCAGAATTCACTGCACTTCATTGTTTGGGGAGGGAAGAAACACTTGGGATTTTTTCCCCCCCATTTTTAAATCCCACATCTCCAGGCACTCTGCAGTGTGCTTACCCTGTGTGTGAGCAAGGCTGCTTCTTGTTGGCTGATGCTGTAGCTGCTGGTTTAACTCTTGCCATGGGACAGGTTCTTCTCTGGGATCTGACATTTGGCAGCAGTGTTTCATTCCTGGGCAATTCACAAGTCAATTAAAATGATGGAGATCTTGATTTCCTCATTGCCTGTAGCTGCCTAATCCTGGAGTGATGGATAAGTGGTGGCCCAAATAACTGGAAGCTTCCTTGAAGGCTCTCAAAGCACTGGGCTAAACTTCTTTCCTTCCCTGTAATCCTACAGCAGATGTAGGAAAGGGAAAGTCTGGTAAGGCAATATGGAATGTATTTAAATTCTGGGAGATTATTCAACCCTGGCTATAATTTTTCTAGGGTTTTTTGAGTTTTCTGAAGTTAATTTGTCATTTGGGAGAAAGATGAGATGGGGCCACCAGGCAGCCTCTAACACTATACCCAGTGTCTCAGCCAGAAGCTAAATGTGGTTGATTGCTGGTGTCATCTTCTGGGAGACTGTGCTCATCCTCCTGCCAAAGCATTTCTGCAGAGGGAAGCTTTGTCCCACCAGCTCCTGTCTGTGTGGAGCATTGCAGGCTCCTGGGACTGGGACATGAGCTTTTCCTGAGCTCTCAGCACCAAGGAACTCCTCAGTGTCACTGGAGGTATTGCTGTAGCACTGCTCCAAGCCCTCCAAGGGTGCTCTAAATGCACTTTTAGGAAGTGGAAGTCAAGAGTGTGTTGTTTGACAGGGGCTGTCTCCTGGCCCTCTCCCACCTCTGTGGATGGATAATCATTAGCTGTGTCTGAAGCTTCTCCCCAGGGATTTGGGCTTCCTGTTCCTGCAGGTGAATAGCAGAGAGGAAAGGCTTGCTGCCAGCTGTGCAGGATCCACACCTGTTGCTACAAGTGTAATCATTAGCTTGGCCTTTTAAAGTGCCTGGAAATCATTATCAGGATATTAGGTGCTAAGAAAACTTCCAGGCTTCGTTTGGAGCGGTGGTGTGGCTGATTGTGGGAAAGAAACCTTTGTTGTGTACTCAGTGTCAGAGCTGAACTTCTCTCTGCAGGTGTGAAAGCCAAACAAGAGAGCTTGTAATCCAGGGGGTGACTTCATCTGCTTCTTCCTTTGTTCTTGCTGCCATTAGAACTTTCTCTGCAGCTCAGATAATTGCCTTGTGTAATTCCTTGCTCTCTGTTGGAAGGTGGAGCTCGGAGAGTACGGAGCTGCTGTTGCCTCACCCTTGTTTGCAGGGAGCCAGGTCAGGTGTTTGCAGCCTCTTCAGCATCCACGTGGAGCTGCATTTGGCAATACAGGTGTGCTGAAGGGATGCTGCTCTAGCAGAGATACTGATGTTTGGTCCAATGAAGTCATGCTGTATTTGGAGAAGAGACAGCAACAATGAAAAATTTTGAAATAGAAGTACAGCTATAGTGGAGCATGTGGTGATTGTGGCTTTTCTGATGCTGTCATTGGAAAAATAAAAAAAAGTGGGAAATGGGGGTGAATTTTGTTGGGTTACTGTTGTTTGGCATCTGTGGTTACTGCAAAATTTTAACCTGTTCTCCCTGTTTTAAATGAGTTTCGTTTAGGCTTAAGTCTTGTTCATCTCTCCTGTTAGTATGAGGGGAAATGATTTCACTGTGTGGTTATAGAAGCACTTGTGCTTGCCGTGTGAGCTGGTGTGATTCCCAAACTCAGGATGCATCCCCTGAACAAAAACCAAGTTTGGTTTAGGTTTAAGTCTTGTTCATCTCTCCTGTTAGTATGAGGGGAAATGATTTCACTGTGTGGTTATAGAAGCACTTGTGCTTGCCGTGTGAGCTGGTGTGATTCCCAAACTCAGGATGCATCCCCTGAACAAAAACTCCAGAATTAAGGAGCATAATTGCTTATTTTTTAGGCAGAATGATCCATTAGTTTACATTGGTAGGGAGACTAAAACTGAAGCTGCCTTCTGGTGAAAGGGAAAACCGTGTTTGAGCTGGGGGAGGAGTTTTGTCAGTGAGCCACGTCTTGCTGGATTCCACCTTCTCATGTCAGTTTGGGACTGGATCCATGCTGATAAGCACATCTCAGTTCTGGGCAGTGCCCTGCCACGCAGGTCACAGATCTCACTGCTTGTGTTAACTTCTGTGTGTTTGGGGACAGTAATTCCTCTTGAAAGCCAAGTTGCTCCACTGCTTCAATCCGTGCATTCGGTGAAGAAAAGTAAAAGTATAAGAATTACTTTCTCCTTTTTGATTGACTGGAGTAATTAATGAAAATAAGTTTCTAACATTAAAGCTGACAGAAGTGTAATCTGATGTCTTGTCAAGTTCACTGGCATTGCTTTGCAAGAGGCTGATTGACAGCTCTGAGGGAAAAGAGCTGAAATTGTATTCATATGGAACCTTCAGCATTTGTCTTCAACTCATCAAGTAAAAGTTACTGAAAATATCCCTAGACCTTTCTACAGCCCTTAACGTTGAAAGATTTTTGTATTTTTAAGACAAAATGTCAATGTAAAAGAATTTGTTGACTTGGACATGCAAAAGTAACAAAACTCATGGGCGCAGCTGAATGAATGAATGAATTTAAAATCTTAGTTTAAATTCTAGTTTAAATTCTTCAAGGTGCTCCCAGGGTGCAGTTGTTGTGGCAGGTCTCACTGTGTCCCTGTGAAATCTTAAAGCTTTGATAGCTGGATCTCTAAGAGGGAGAGCAGCAGAACTCAGATCCTCTGCTTTTTGAGGTGAGGATTGGTTTGGTGTTGGCAGGTGCTTCAAAAGGTAGAAAGTGCTTCTGAAAGCTCCCCTGTAATTCCAGTGTGAGCCCATGGAGTGATTCCATTGCTGTGTGTGGGCTGCTGGCTGAGGTTTGGGAAATGCTGGATTTGGGTTGGGCTCCTTCCCTGCCCTGTGGCACCACAGACCTCAGGGGAAGCAGTGAAAAGTTGTTTAGTGGTATAACACTGCAGGGTTTAATGTAGACACTTCAGAGTATTTGAAACAGAAATCAGTGCTTTATAAGGTCCACCCTGATATTTGTGTTTGTTCTCAACACAAATGCTTTAAAGTGGCGCCATTTACTGGAAAATTCTGTGACTCTTAATGCAGTTCTTGAAAGCTCATAACTAACCTTAACTCAGCAGAAGTGAGACTGAGCCTGTCCTTAGTCTGGGTTCTATCCTTCAGATGAAATATTAAAGCAAGGTGCTTCTTTAGAAAGAAATAGTTCTTTGGAAAGGGGGAGTGATGACGTTGGTGGGTGGGCTCGGAGTCCCCCTCTGACAGGAGCAGTCAAAGCTCTCTCCTGCTCTCTTCCAGTCCCAACCCTAAAATAATGGACAGGGTGGCATCCTGACCTGTGACTGGGCATCCTGCAATCCCAATAATCCATGTTTTTAGCAGTCTCTAGTGTGTGTAATATTTGAAGCCTCAAGCCAAAAGTAAAAAGCTCCTTTAGTCACTGTCAGCTAAATACTTTTTTGTTGGCCGTTATGCTACTTCTCACTAGACATTTGGAAACCAGGGGAAGTTTGGAATGAGGTTTGTGTCTTTAATGCCTACCTGAAAGAAATTCTGTAAGTAATTAGAAGATGTAGTACTGTGTGGTGTTGGGGAGGAACTTTAGAACTTAGCGCTTCCATATAATCATTATTTCACTGATGGCCTTTGAAGAATGAAAGTGTTGTTGCCATTCATGCAATACATTTCCATTTGATATATATTTCTGATGGCAAAATGTGCTCTCTTATTTTGCATGGAGAAAAGTAGTAAATCAATTTCTATTGCCTTCTGTTGTGTATCATCCCTAGAAGTTTCAGCCATTTGAGCTTGTTTTATTGCGTGTATTTGCTTGTATTGAATGTGTTCCAGCTCTCCATTTCCCAGGGCACATAAAATTGGTGAAATTCCATGGGAAAGGATTGCTTTGGGCATGTAAACATAGTGTCAGGAGTCTGGAAGTGCAGGCACTTAAAAGTTGTATGGGAGTCAAATGCATCCATGTGTGCTCGTGCACATTTCTGAAGGCAGTGTGCTGTGCTGGGACATCACAGGATGGTGGTGGTTTTTTGGTTTTTTTGAGATCAGGTTTTCCCCAAGAGTTCTAGCCATGTAAAGGAAGTCAGGAGAAAACAAGTCTGCTGTTATTTCCTGGATTATATGGATTAACCTCCTAGAGAAGTTGTGCAATAATTAAAGAAAGGCTTGGCCTGGCCCACGTTGATGGAAAGTTCCAAAGGAAATGTTGCTGCTTTTGAAGAAGCTCTTGTTGCACTTGCTAGAAAGAGAAATAGACCTGTGAACAAAGATGATGAGCTTAAGTCAGGCTAAACATAGATTTATTTTCTAATTAATCAGATACTTATTATGAAATGTTGTAATTTGCCAAGTCTTTCTTGCAGGACCAACAATAACTGTCACAGAAAACAGATTTAAGTGTATTCACCAATGTCCCAAACATTGTTTCCAACTTGCATCTTGTCCTTCAACCAGTAACTAAACCTTATTATTGGAGGATGTTTTGTCTTTTCCTTGCTCAGTTTGGCCAAGCCAGCCCAGTTTTCCCACATTTCTGCACGTGGCTGTCCAGCCAAGCTCTGCCCCTGCAGGCATCAGCAGGTGTCCCATGGGTGGCTGTTGGGATTTCCACCAAAACCCTCAGTCCCAAATGCTGAGGGGTCAGAAGGGAGGGATCCTCATGCCCCAAGGCTGGATCTGGGACCAAAAAGCAGAAGAACTGAGCTCGCTGTGAGCTGAGGGAATGCCAGATCCCTGTGGGAGCAGGGGTGCTGTTGGGTGGGGCAGGGTCTGCAGGTGCTGGGGGGCACGGGGGCTGCTGGGCTGTTTGCTTTGATTACTGGGGAAAGGGATTTTGTCTCCCATAAAATTGCTTTTGCTGAGAGCCCGGTAAGAAATTACCATAAAAGTCAGTGTGCTGTGAAGCCCTCCTCCTTCCCACCATCCTGCTGCCACTTTCTTATTTATAGAGCCTTTCCCAAGAACCTTTTTGGGTCCCACCCTGTGTGTGCAGAAGTGCTGGAGAAGCAGCACACACTGCCTTTTGCTCCTGTACCATGCTCAGTGAGAAAAGGAGCCTTTTGTCGTGTGCCTTTGATAAGCTTTGGGAAAGTTTTGTCCTTGCTGGTGTCCTTTAAAATATTTTTTTCCCTGAGCGAGTCAACTTTGAAGTAATTAATTGGACCTTGAAAATCAAGTGATTATCTTCCAGATAGCGTGTCTGAGATGTATGTCTGTGTTCAGAGAGCAGTGCCTCAGATGCTTAACATTTTCAAATGCCATTGTAAGTAAACAGTCCTTGGAAGTGTTTGCTGGAGATGTCACTGCCAAATTAAGGTAAAAATTGTAGAATCATAGAACAGGAGCTCTTGAGGTACCACGAATTTCTTCTGGAATATTTTCAGAGGGTTCAATAGGGGCTACATAGGGGTTTTCTTTGTGCGTTTCACAGCATAGAAAAGGCTTTTTTAAAAAAGCAAAATGCATAAATAGAGATGGAGGGAGCCTGGGATGATCACTGGGAGAGCCCAACACTGCTGGTGTAACTTTCTCCAGTGACAAGGGTGAGGGAATGTAGTGGCAGGTGGCAGAGTCCTGACATTTGCAGAAACTTCTGTCTTTTTGACCAGCAGGAAGTGCTGTTTGTCTCAGCAGTGCTTTGGGGACATTTCAGGTCTGTGTAAATAATTTCAGCAGGTGTTTTTAGAACAGCCACAAGAATCAATGGCAGAGCCTTTACCTGAACATTTCCAGGTAACTCCAAGTTAGAAATAATTATTTAACCCAATTTTTTTGTGCTGTTCTGTTGACACCTTACCCAGGAGTATTTTTGTTCATCTGACAGCTCAGGTCAGAAACGCCAAGGCTTGCCAAGCTCTCTTACTCCTTTGAGTTTTTGTCATTTGTGTCCATAATCCTCCACAGTGCCAGAATCAAGTTTATAATATGCATCCTCAAGTACTTTGAGCAGCGTTTGAGCTCTTATTTACTGGGAGATAAGTGCTCCTTGAGTGTCTCCAAACTTGGACTGTTGGTGGAGATTTAATGTGGCCATTATTAGCACTGACACTAATAATGTTGTTGAACTGCTGGGCATCAGCGGAGCTCAAATCCTTGCCTGTTCCCTTCCTGCTCTCCCTGCAGCACAGTAAATGTCAGGAATTATCCCCACATTACTTCAAATGCCAGTGCTAAGGCCAACTGCCTTTAAATGCCACTTCTACTTAAGCTTACAGGTATTGTCATTATGTTTAGGCTAGAAGGGATTTTAATGAAACAATGACCTGTGGCTCCATGAAAGTTTAAATAACTGATTTCCTTTGCTGGTAACAGAATCTCATTTACCCTCATGTGTGATTCCAAAGCAATATTAATGCTTGCAATACAAGTTTTAATGCAAGTTTTGTACCTTTGAGGTGTCTATTATACAGATGGGAAAATAATAATTTAGAAGGGTGAAAGAAAATTTTAAAATACCCTGAGGATTCTACTTCAAGATTGCCATTCTAACTTTTTAAAATGCAACTATTGTTTTTGAGGGAAAAATAAGCTAAAATAAAAATCCTGAGGAGACTTTTGTGGGAAGAAAAGCACTGGCTATGTTCAGTCATCTGTCTTTGGTCTACCCAACGGGGTGTCGCTGGAATATTTGCAGATTTTGGGGGTGTTGTGATCTTGTTCTACATGAAAAGCACACAGATCACTTGTCTTTGTGTGCCGCTTTTCCTCTGCGTGCATTGGGCTGGCCAGAGAGGGCATGACCTCTCCTGCTGGACTGGGTGATTTCATGGCATGTGTGTGTTCAGGTTTCTGGGAAAGTGCTTTTGGGCAGGAAGGACAGGATAGTTGTTTTCTTGGGGAGTGGGTGCCCCCTGAGAGGCTGGTCAGGTCACAGAAGAATCCCCCATTTCTGAGGGCAGTGGGGATGGAAGGACACATTCCTCTGGCCGTAAGGGCAGTTCTGCAAGCTCTTGGCATCAGCATCAGAATGCACATGGAAAATGCTGGAATTTGGGCAGTGTAAGAACTGCAGTGCTTCTGTTTCACTCAGTGGTCAGATGCTTTGGGCAGAATAAAATAACTCTTCTGTCATTAACGTTCCTGACTGAAAATTATTATTGCTTCAACTGCAAGCACTTTCAGGTTTTCTTGTACATACAGTGCAGATGATAAGGTGGAAGAGGAAGGATAACTGGCACAAAATGTGGGGTGTTTTGGTGACTGTGCTGGCTGTGTGGAAGTGTCCTGCATCTTACCTGACAACTTTGTCTCCTGACTCTCACAGATACTCTCTAGGCCAGTCTACATTTGAGTTTCTACATCTGTGTTCTCAGTTTCTAGGAACTATTCATTCCCTCTGGACACAGACCAATCTTGACCTTTTAAGTGTAGCCATTTTCAGAAGTAAAATTTTCTTATTAGTTTTTCTTTCATTCTCTTTGCTCCCTGGCCTACCTGGCACTAGCAGCCATAATTTAGTTCCTTCCTGTTTTAGCAAAAGCAGCTCCAAAGAACATGGGTCATTGTTTTCTGGATGCAGTCTGCTTTTGTATGCAACTACATTATTGGTAACACAAAGTCCTCAAATATATCAGATTAATGAATTCACTGCCATGATACCATAATTCTAGATGAGTCTGATGCCCAGAGGAAGGACTGGACAGGCTTGCAAATCTGCTGTCCAGTCACTGTGTTCAGTGGGGTGAGGTAGAAGTGTTCTCAGAATCTGTGGGGTTTTGGGAGGGTGGTTGTGTGTGGGTTTTCTTGGGTTTGTTTTGCCTGTCCCCACATCTCTCATCATGGGCCCTGGCTGTCATCAGCTCATTGCCCCAGAAGTGCCTGAAATGACATTTTGGAAAGGGACCTGTGGCAGCCCAGTGGTGTAGCAAGGACTAGGTTAAATAAAGCCTGACCTAATGGGTTTTAAGCCCAGCAGCTGATTTGAAGCCAGTGCTGCAGTACCTGTGTCCAGTGCCCCCTGGGACTGGTGAAAAGGGAGGAGGAGTTGCTGTTTGCTGTCGTGAGATGCTTCTTGCCCTCTGTAAGGGGGTGCAGGAGCTGCTGTACCCGTGCAGGGCTCAGGTCTGACCTGCCCCACTGCCACCTGCAGCCAGGCTTTGCTCTTCTGGAGCTCATTCCCACCCTGGGATGGAGCTCAGGAAAACCCCTGAGCTCCTGCACTGGGTGTAAAACTGACCTGACTGTGCAGCCCATGGCATGTCCTTATCAAATGGTGCTAATTGGCTGATGAGTTCCAAAATGCCCGTTCCAGAGGGAAGGAGGCTGCTGGGTGACACAATCTGGGAATTGCTTCCACCAGCATCCTCCCTGCTGCTGTGTGTTGGTATTCATCCTGTGCCTGCATCCTTCTGGGAAGTGACAGCCTTCTGAGCCACACACAGCTTCGTCCTTGAGCTAAAACATGATGTTATTTCCAGAATGCCTGCTGTACTCACCGAGCTTGACATCACCAGGAAAAGAAGTTTGCATCCACAGACCTTAACGTTGGCTTCCACGTCAGTTACGTGACACATCATGTGAATGGTTTCATGCACTGAAATTGCTTCTGCTCCTGATGCTGACTGCTTAAAAGATCATTTCATGGCATTATCTAAATCACTTATCCCTGTGGTCCATCCCCAGCACGTGTGCATTCCCTTGCTGAAGTGCCATAAAGGTCTGAAGGGGAACTTTATAAAAGTCTGGAAGAAGGATTTGTGCTGGTAGTCTGGACTACAACTGTCCTGTTTACCTTTCTGTCTGCTTCCCAGTGGTTAAATTGACAGGCAAGAAAGAGTCAGCTGGCTTGTGAACGTTGTACAAGTAGCAGAAGCTGAGCTGTTTGTTCAAAAATTTCAATTTCATGTAACATCAGCTTGAAATTTGCTGTTGCTGTCTCTAAGGCTGAGTGCACCATGGATTTCAGGCAGTACTGGCAGTAAGTGATCATCAGAGATTAATTTAAGAAATATTTCTGAAATGTGACTGAATAAGTTACTGCCAAAGGCATTTCTGTTATTTCGTGGTGCTTCTGATCTCTGCTTAATTAGAGATACTGAACTGTTCTAGTGTGTGAGCAGACAACTCTCATCATGCAAGTTTTTGTCCCTGACATCTCTGTTCCACTTAGTGCTGTTGTCTCTTGGAATAGAAGGGAAATTGGTGTGAGAACAGAACTGGGTTCCAGAGTTTTTCCAATTTCTACTGCCCTTAGGTATGTCACATTGCTTACAGCACAAGAAATAAGTAGTGTATTAACCTTTAATCTAGAATTGCAGTTGAGACATTAATTGCCAGCCATGAGGACTGTTGGACACCTCTTTTAAGTACATTAAATATTGTCCTTTTTTGGCAGGGAAGACACCTTTCCTTTGTGCTGCACACAGCCAGTGTAGCTGCAAGGACAGTGTAAAATCACATTTTTGAAATGTGCTTTATGTTCTTTCATTCCTGTAGCTCACAGAGGCAGAGCTTTCTTTTATACTTGCAGTGGAAAGTTACCTGTCATGCTCAAGTTAATCTGTCAATAACACAATTATTAAAATGCCCTGTTCAGTTAAAGGCATTCTGGTTTCAGATCAATGTTGGTAAAAACAAGTCTTAGGCTTGGAGTTGCCTCAAGATGAAGAAATATGAGCTCAGAGTTGGTTTGCGAGGAGCTGACTTGGGTGATTGTTTATTTCTGTGAAAATTGCTTTTTCTGTCCCACAGACACAATTAAAGCTGCATTTATTGGCATGAGCAGCCTCGCTGCCACACAGGTGGAAGGCAGATTATGAAGACATATGTGATGCTGCAGTGAAGCCCCCAGGAATGGATGATCCAGTGAGGGTGAAATCAAATTGTCTGGGTGCTGCAATGGGAGGACTCGGGTTTGCTTTTATCTCCCCGGCTAGCTGGGAACACTCAGGGCTGCGTTTTGCAAGGGGAGATGGTGCTATCGTTTGCAGATCATTATAGCAGCAACAAAGAGAATGAAAGCCATCTCCAATTTATTTTGGCCCACTTAGTCCAGCATTTGATGTATCTGATACATTGTTTACACTGTGAAGTTTAAATATTTTATCTGTTACATTTAAGTGAAAATAAACAGCCTAAAAGGCGTGCTAAGTAAATACTTGGGGGAAAATATTCCTCTGTTCTTACAGCACTTCAATAATGAAGGGAAAAAAATAATGCCTGTAGTGCATTCTTGTGATGTTTCTTTTATTCTTGTTAGCTCCTCTGAAGAGCAACTTAACACAGTGCCTAATTCTAGAATTGTACAGCCTGTGGGTTGGGGGAATAGAGATCTCATGGAGAACCTGGGTACCTGTACTCTTCCTTTCTTTCGAGATGCTAAATGACAAAGCAGAGCCATCCCGCCCTGGTGTTAATGTGACATTTCAGTGAAAAATCAAGTGTTCAAAACCACCCAGGACTGTCATCTGGAGAATTCTCATTTAACTTAAAGTGTTCGTGTATTAACCCTTAGTTCTTGTCGTTTTCCACATAAATTGTGACTGCACAAAACCAGGCACTGAAAAGGCAAAATGAAGTCTGGATGGTGAGGCTTCATGGAAGCACAACTGCAGCTTAACATTTTGAGATAAAATGTTACTATTTTTGGAGTCCCTTCTCTTTCCCAGAAGCAGAAGTTATTTAGTAAGCTATGAAACCATCAGATTTATAAGACTGTCCAAATCCAGCTCCATTTTTAAAATGTGCTGTTTGTCCAACTAGAAAGGCTTCAGACTCTGCTGGGAATACTGGCAGTGGCTCCAGCACCGGGCAGGCATGGGCTGAGATCTTCCTGGCTATTTCACACATGGCCTAAAACCCTTTGGGCTTTTCTTTGCCTGTTCATGGCCCATAGGAGCCTGTTGGGTTTATTGCTGCCAGGTTCTGGCTGGTGGGGTCTTTTATACCAAGCTTCTGGAAAATAGCATGCCTTTTCCACAGCAGCTTTCATAAAAGTGTAGGTAATGTCTTTGGTGCTGAGCACCACTGCTGGCTCTAGAATTGCCTGCATGCTTTTCTGAGGAAAAAGTGTGATAATCTTCAGAAGTCTCACGCTCCTTAAGCATGGAAATTAATGGCTGATTGCAGTGATGGGTTTTGCCACCGAAATTTATAAATGCCTGCAGGCCTCGTGTGTGAAAATCCTTGGAGCCAAACCTCTGTAAGTCATTTCTTTCCTCTCCTCAGTGCATCTGGCTTGCCTTTTTTTTTTTTGGTGTGTTGTTTTTGGGTTTTTTTTCTTCTTGTTTTAAGATCTCAACATCAGCCATAGCAGAGAATGAAGTGTGTATGTTTTGAAGTTACTGGGTGGATAATTTCCTCAATGGCTGTTAATGAGCAGAGCGTAGTTAACATCTGAGTTTCAGGCTGTGGTGGATGTGCAGGGATGGAGCTGCTCACATCACTAACCCCTGACAAACCTGGGGTTTCAGTTCCCAGACTTGCATGTCCAGGTCTCATTTCCAAGAACCTCCAGCAGTATCACTTGAATTCAAGATTTCTGTTCACTCCAAGCTTAGCAGTCATTCTCCCAAAGTGCTCAGGGAAAAGGCAGGTTCACCCTGGCCCTCTGAGCTTGGGAGGAGAGTGAGGGCTGTGCTCCTGCCACCTGGGCAGATGAGCACCTGCAATGAGCTGGAATTAACCTTTGTAATACCAACCTTCAAACTGCTGCTGAGGGATTGCTGCTGCCACAGACCTTCTGTGGTGTCTGCTCAGTCTGAGTTACTCAGAGGACTGGAACTGGGTTTTGTTGAGCTGAGCTAATCAGCATCTCGGACACACCATGCACTTGGCCAGGCTGAGTACAGCACGGACAGCAAGGGAGCAGGTTCTTCCCCTCTTGGAAATTCAGGGGAGCTCTCTGGAGGCCCTGCAGGCATCCCCCAGCACTTCCAGCAGGGAGGGAGGGAGGAACACTGGGAAGGTGAAAGACCCTTTTGTGCTCCTTGCCCCTAAAGCCTGGCAGACAAATTCAGTGCAAATTCACAAAGAGCTTGAATGAGCCACCCCAGATTTCTCTGGCTGGTGGATTACATAAGGATGGGACTTGGAACGGGGCTTCGTCTGACTGTTGCACAATTCCATGCAAATACAGGAGTTTTTTGATTGAACATTTGTTGCTTTTTATCTGACACTCTTGTAAAATACTTACCTACAGTTCCTTCAGTTCCCTTTTGTGTACTTGGTGACTGATTCCAGGGATGCTGCAACACCAGAGCGGGGTTGTTTCCTGGTTGACTCTTCCCACCTGCACTCTATGGCTTAAATAATAAGAATTAAAATGCCTGAGCATGTGTATAGTGTTCTCTGAGGAACAGCTGGTAGCTTAACACAAGATCTGGGGAGTTTCCATCTTTTGGAGGGATGTAGGATCTGACTTTGCATTCATTGCAGCAGTACTTGAACACAGGAAATCCGGGCTGAGAAATGACATGGAGTGATTTAAAGATAAAGATAAGTGCTGAGGCCTCCGTGTGATGGTGTTTGACAGGCTGTGTTGTTCTTATGCCTGGAGAGGGGAAGAAAGTAAAGACAAGGTCAGAAATGGGCTGCAGTAAGTAAAGGACAGCAGAGTGAGTAAATGATGTCTGTGCTATCAATGCACATCTTGAACTTGTTTATTTATAGCTGGCATGTGTCATGTATTTGGAAATAGAAGAGCTATTTGGTCACAGCCCTGCAGTAGCACATGCTTGGCAAGGTGCAGTAAGTCAGTACTTTTATTTTTAAATATTTCTTTAGTATTTATTACTCCTGGAGGTTTCTGACAGTTTATTAATTTGATTCTTTGAAGGTGAGTTTGCTTCCTTCAAGACTGACAGTCACATGCTGCTTCTAAATCATCCAAACACAAAGCCATCACTCCTAATTTTCGGGCCTAAACTTGAGATGTGCTTTAGCTTTGCCAAAAGGATAAATCCTGGACTGAGTCCAAGGTCTCAAGGTTTTACCATATGTGGATGTTCCCCTGGCTGTGTTTGTTCCCCTCTGGCTCCCGCAGCTCCTGGCAGTGCTGGGGACCGAGGCCGGCGCGAGCGGCGCCTTGGCGTGTCCCAGCCAGCGAGGGCAGCTGCTCACATCAGAACTTTTCATTCCCAGGATTCTCCTCCTTCCCTTGCAGAGCAAGGAGGGTGGTTCAGTGGCTGGAAGTAACTGGGGCTCCCCAAATTCAGCGTGGAGCCAGCTGTGCGTTGCCAAGCGAGACGGAGCAGATGGTTTGATGGATGACCCGGATCAGCTGGCTGGGAGCACAGCCCTGCCAGAGCTGCTCAGCTCTGGAAACAGGAAACTTGTCTGTCCCATCTCTGTGCTACTGTGTCAGCAGACAGGACAAAGCACAGTGTGTGGGGAGGAGGAGGGTATTTTGGGTATTTAGGGGCAGTTTAAGCCCCTGCCGCGCCCAGGCCTGGACCGTGCTGGGTGTGGGAGCCACTGAGGAACCTCCTGCTTCCTTGAGATTGCAGGGAGGGATCTCAGCCTTGCTCTCTGCCCCAGCACATGTTTCCTGCTCTCGGGCTTGGGCCTTGAGCAGGGCTGGGCTGGAGGCAAGGGAATCTCTGAGGTGCCCTTGGAGCACCTCGAGCTGGGTGTCAGATGTGCAGGGCAGAGCAGGGACAGCAGAGCATGTGCCTTGGCTGGGGCACACGCCGGGAGCAAGGAGGGGGAAGTCAGGCTTGATGATATTCCTTATAATTTTGGTTGTGACCGTGTCAGAAAGAGCAGCAGCTCTTCTGCAGGCACAGCTCCTGTGAAGCACGGTGATCTCCCCAGGAGAGCAAGGGCTGTTTGCCCCCTCCAGGGCTGCCCCACGGCTGGGCAGGTTCCAGGTCAGCTCAGAACTTCATCCGCTCCTTCTGGCTGCCCGAGGCTGATGCTGTGGGTGTGGATCTCACAGTGGCTGTGGGAGGGGACCCCTGTGGTCCTGTGGCCAGCATTGCCCTGCTGCCTTTGGGGCTGGCTGGCCACTGGGCTCTTTGCTTTGGGGCTGGCTGGCCACTGGGCTCTTTGCTTTGGGGCTGGCTGGCCACTGGGATGCTTGCTTTGGGGCTGGCTGGCCACTGGGCTCTTTGCTTTGGGGCTGGCTGGCCACTGGGATGCTTGCTTCCAGGTTTATTTGGAGTTGCTGTGAGTGGAAGGCAGAGGATACTGTGGGTGTCAGCAGGTCCATCCTTATCTCCTGTGGCATCACTTTCACCTGTGTTAAGTATTAACACCAGCTCCTGTAAAATACTTGGTGTTAAAGCACACTACTAAAAGCAGCAGTGATGGTGAAGTAATTTCCAAGGTTATTACAAGTGTAAACATGAGAATGTTCAAAGTTATTTTTGTCAAATAAACAGACATACAGAATTAATAAATTTTTCTTATATCAGCATCTTGAAAGTAAGGCAAATACAAACAAGTCTGCCTGCTGAGAGGCCAGGACCAATGAATTCATGAAAGAACTGGTCAGCCTGTTAGTTCAAGTACATTGAGCAATTTCTTTTCCCAGAGGAGTTTTTTTGTGAAAGCAATTCCCTGACAGAACTGACCAGCATTTGTCTTTCTGTGCACTGCAGTAGCAAACAAAGTAGTAAAGTTCCTTTCCTTGGTACCAGGTTGCAACTTAACCAGGTGAAAAAGTTTTATTTCTAGGCTTTTAAGCAAAATATTCCTCCATTTTAAGTTTTAAATAAACACTTTAAATTAAGCTTCAATAGTCTTGTTGTTTGGGTTTTTTATTTGGGTAAGTAGGAAGTTTGGGTCCATATTTTGCTTGGATACACGTGGCTTCAATCAATGGCTGTTTTCTGGTATTCATGTTGGATTCAAGAGCAATAAAGGGCAATAAAGCAGATTGTTGTACAGGATCAGGTGGAGAAGATTTCCCCATTCACCATTCCAAACACACATTCTCACAATTCTCCTGGTGGATGTTTTACAGCTGTGTAAATACTCGGTTTATGTGCTGCTGCTTATGTTGCTTGCTCCATTTTTAAAACCATAACACTGATCCTAATTCTGTGTATAATGTCTTCCTACCAACTCAAACAACTCCTTCCCTTGGGTTCACGTTTCTAATTGCAGCTTTAGATCAACTCTCTTCAATGTAACATTTCTTTCCTTTTGATCTCGATGCTTGCTTCAAACATGGTGTAATTAAATGTGCATCTGCCTCATCCTAAGCATTCAGCCTGGAGATCTGCTGCAAAGCTGAGATTGCCCTCTGTTCTTAGCTCAGGAGCCAGGAAGGTCTAAAGGAAAGCTTGGGAGCCACTGGCTTTGTTTATCCTGTTATTTGAGATGTTACAATAATTTTGAGGCGGCTGGTTTTAGTTTTGTTGTTTTAAGAGCGATGAACTTGTATCAGACCACAAGGGCAGCCATCAGAGATGTAAATAACTTTGGGATGCAGCCAACAGCTTCGTTTTGGATGTGGCTGCCATGGGAAGAAGCGGGGAAAACGCAGAGCTGTGGGATGTAGCCAGGTCTGTGCTGCTGTGCCCTGTTCCTTGGTGGCTGTGTGAGCCTCGTGCCAGCACTGCGGGCTGTGGCTGTGCCCTGCTGGGAGCTGAGCTCCTGATCCTGGCTCAGGAAGGCAGGGGGAATGGGGGCTCAGTCACTGATTGTTACCTGGTAACACACCTGAGTGTCTGTGCATTAACTGGTAACACACCTGAGTGTCTGTGCATTACCTGGTCACGCACCTGAATGTGTGTGAAGCCTTGATCATCACCTGCTGACACACCTGAGTGTCTGTGGAGCCTTGATGTCTCTGGTGCAGGTGGAGATTCACAGAGGCACGTGGTGCAATAAGGAGCTATAAAAAGGCATTTATATGCCCTGCATGCCCAAAGTCTGTTCTGGGGAAAGATGTTTCCTTCAGAGCCCTGCCCACCTTTAGTGCAGGGTTTCTGTGCAAACATGGCAGAAGGGCTGAGCTTTAACTCTGTCTGGGGAAAAGAAGCAATGCTTTTGGAGAATTAGAGGTTTCCTGAGACCTCGTTCTGGGTTCTTCATCTTCGTTCTTCCTCTGCCAGTAGGAGCTGTAAATGCAGTGTCTAGTCTCAAGGCAGTACGTGTCAGACATCCTTGGAGCCTTACCTGCCTTGTTGTTTCCTCTGAGGGGTCTGATAATGATTTAGCCATTCTTGTTTGGCTTTCCTGGGCTGGTTTGCACGAAAGGCTGGCTCAGATGCTAGAGGCCATTTAGAGGTGGGAATGTGCTTTGTGGTGGTACACGTGGAACATGTGAAATTGTTTGGCTTTAAAGCAAAACCAAAAGGTACTTCAGACCCCCCTTCCCACCCCTTCAAATACTGCACTGGATGCCACTCATCAAATTCAAGAAAAGGCTGTTTTTCTAGTCCTGTAGTATAATTCACTGAAATACCACAGCAAAAACACTCTTTCTTCTGAAACTGGATGGCTTTTCAAGGGAGCTCACTTTAATTTAGTGATTTCTTCACATTAGCCAGTGGAATACTGTAATGTGAGAAAGTGAAATTTCATTTAATCAGGCTAGTAGTGTTAAAACTAGAGCCTTCCTAAAGGGTTAGTGAATGGAAGAGAACATGGAGAAAATAAGTTAATTTCTAAAGCAGCTTGTTGCACTGCATAAAAATTGTGTGGGGATACTTTTCTTCACCATTAAAGTGGCCTAATTCAATTGAGTTCACTTCCAAACTTAAGTAAAGAAATCATATTAAAGCCACTTTCTTTCTGAAGGAAGGCATCCACATAGAATTTAGCTAATCTTCTTTTAGTCCTATGTTAAGCTAATGCCAGTTGACTTCCCTGAGCATCCCTGCAAAGTCATGTCCTGAGAGCTGGAGACCTTGTCTGAGAGCTTCCCTCAGCTTCAGTGACAATTGTGTTTCAGATAAATGACTGCATAACCGCAGAGTGTGACAAAAATGCAAATATGTAATTAATTCCTACCCTGTAGATGTGCTTGCTATATCCTAATATGGTTTAATACAGAGTTAATGAACCTCTAAAGAAATGCTTTTCAAGTAGGATGTTTTAATTTGTTTCATCATTATGCATATTGACTGTTGCAGCCTTTTGAAATAAAAATACATGCAAAGTATTTCAAGTGCTCTTTACATTTGTTACAGGTGGGACAGGGTGCCTGTTACTGGTTAGAATATAAAAATTGGGATTGGTTGCACTAAAGTAGCTGTAACCTCTTTCTGTGATTGATTTATAGGATTTAAAAATGATAATAAACATATTGCAGGATATGAGAGGCTCCTTGTGTGCATGGAGCATGAATAAATGCATTTATCAGTGCGTTTATTCAGAGATCACTGAATAAATGCACTGATAAATGTCTTCTCCTGGTAGAAGACATTGTGTTTATGTCATAATCACCTAATTATGTGATCCAAAGAGCTTTCTACTCTGTTGTCCCAGAAATGTTTTGCAGAGGACAAGCTCAGGTTTGTTTCAGCAGTCATATCCAAGGGTTCAACTTGTTTCTTTTAGCATTTTTCCTGAAGTCTGGGGCTTAGCAAAGGCTTGCATTGACCTTGCTGATATTTTTGAAGCAGATCTCAACCTTCAAGAAAAATCCTTATGTTTTGGTATATCCCTTTCAGCAGACTCCAGAAAGAAATAGCTCGTGACTATCTTGGCAGATAAAAATGCTGGAAGTGCACAGAATGAAGCCTGCAGGAAACCCTGCTCTGGCTGAGCTGAATCCAAGGATTCACATCTCCTGTGTGCCCCGATCCCAAGCACTTCCAGCTGTAGTTGCTCTGCTTTTTTGGGTTTGCAGCATCGAGTCCCAGCTCCCCTCTTGAAGGCTGTGTTGCTGATGATCATCAGGGGAAGGGAAGGGTGCTGGGTGCCCAGGTGTGGAATATCTGCAGGAGTGGTGGCTCTGGTTCTGCACTGGGGCTGTGTTTGTGAGCATCCGTGGGATCGGAGTGGGAGCTCCTGGTGCTTCCAGAGTGTCCAGGGCAAGCACTGGCACAAGAACTGGTGAATTTGGGCATAATTTACCATCCAGGCTGATTTGTGAGATGTTTTAGAAGTGAGACACTCTCCTGGAGGTTGGTCTGTGCTGCCGGGTTTGTCTGGTTTAGAGGCAGTCCCAGCACTTGATCTCTGGCCTGAGAGGAGAATTTACAGCCTGTTAATAAGTGCTAATTGCAGCCATCAGCAATCACAGCCACGTCCATAGGTGACATGGTGGCCCCGAGATCCTGAAATGGGTCAGGAGCTGTGTCACAAGGAATTGCCTTTGGAAGAGCAGAGCTGCTGGGCCATTTCCAGACAGGCAAGTGGGGCAGAATCAGCATCTGCTCCTGGCTTCATCCACCCGTGCACCTGCTCATGGGCTGGCAAAGCCTTTCCTTTAGTTGACAGGATGGTTACCTTGACCAGAGCACACCAGATCCAGCACACCCCTGTCTGGCAGCTGCTCCTGCTGACATCCTGCCATCTCTGAAGAGAATCCTCTCTGTCTCATGATGGGGATCCTCCTCCCTGCCTTGCCCCATCTGTTCACTACTCTCACCCACAGATCCTGAAGTTTTGTTTGCTTGTTAAAAAGTTGTTCCAGTGCTGTCAGTGGAGAACTCTCATTTTTTACTGCCTTTCTTGGAGTTGGTCAGTTGTTTCCAGACGGGCTGATCAGACAACAGAGGCTCTTCCAGGCTTGTAGGAGCCTCCCATTTCTCCAGCTTCTGTTTGCTGTGTGCTTGTGGTGTTGGAAATACCTGTTGTTCCCCAGGGCTGTTAACAGTGCCATTGGCAAGGCTGGATGCCAGGGTGTACCTCCTTGCCATTGCTGAAAACGTGCATGACACTGGTATTTTGATTCCCAGGGAGGTTGGGTTTCCTGGTAAAATAATGAAGGGGAAGAGTGTTTAGCAAGTGATTCATCCTTTGCTGAGATGATGATGTACCCTCTCTTCTTCAAACTCTTTATATCTGTTGTGAATGATTGTCGTGCATCCCTCTTGATGAAAGAGGCACCTTCCTAAAATGAAAGGCACAGAGCTCAAACTGTGCATCTTTAGAAAGGCACTCTGCCAGCATAGAGGGCTTTGGTCTAGTGGGTCACTGCCTGACACAGCTGAACAGGCAGCCCTCTTCATTTCCTGCAGAGCTTTGGCCTTACCTTGGCCAATTATTTGTGGCCTTTTTCTCAGGAGGGGTGTAAAGTAACCCTTTCTTTATCAATCTGTAAATTCTTGCTTTGATTTGTAAACTCCTCAGGGTGGGGACTGCTCCACATCCCACCCAAGTCAGCACTTGCTGCATTTGTCTCGTGATACAGAGACAGGAGAGCACCAGGATCCTTGACTCTGTTTTTATCACCTTGTGCTGATGAAGCCCTGACAGACATTGTCGTGCCAGCTTAAAGATATTTTGTTTAGTTTTTCTTGGTACAGCTCACTTTGCTGAGTTGACAAAGCTAACCTGTAAATGGTTACAATAAACTTGTCTATAATAGGCATATTTCTTGATGAGTTCTTGTGGCAAAGTTTATTAAATGTAGTCTTACTTCGTTCCAGTGTCTACACCGGGCTGAGAGCAATCAAGCAGTGCCATGGGCAAAGCCTTGTTATAATGGCACAAAAACTGAATTTGCTCTTGCCTCTACACCTGCACAGCCATGCTGAGTGACAAGCAGTGCAGTACTTCACTGCAGCCATCCCCCCTGTGCAGCAGGAGCTCTCCAAGGTGGCTGTGCTGTGCAGCTGCCCCACGCTGGCAGAGCAGGAGGTGTCCCACCGTGCAGGGTGAGTGGGTCCCCAGAGCACAGGTCACCCAGCTTGGTGACCCGTGCTGCTGCACAGACTGCAGCTTAACCACATCTCGACTGGCCCCAGCTGCTCTCAGCTCTGCATAGCTGCTCAGAGCTCGGCTGGAAGAAGCTCAGCTCAGAGAGAAGAGTTGTTTTTCCCTGGTTCAGCGGGACCCTGCGCTTGCTGAGACCCCAGCCGGATGGTGGTGCTGGGAGCGAGACCCCTGGGTCAGGCCAGCCTGAGCTTCTCCTAGCTGCAGCCCAGGCATGGCTGGGATGGAGCTGGGGACACGAGCCTTGGGGCACACACAGCTCCTGCAGGAGCTGGCAGCAGGCAGATTTTGTGTGTGTGTGGAGCAGCGTGGATGTGGCTGGTGGCTCAGTGGAGCAGGACACAGGACTCTTGTTAGAGGCAAGCAGTCCCTTGCTTCACTTGGAGCCTTCACACATGTTATCCAGCAGAAAAAGTGCCTGAGTTTGCTCTCCCCTACTGCAGAGTGAAGGGACAGCAATTCCTCAGAGCTGTTCCTTGTCTGTGTGGGTGATGCAGACAAACGCCCCTGGTTTTGAGGTAATTTAAATTATTTGGCTCTGCTCTGTTTCTTGTGTCCAAAGCAGAGAGACACGAGGGTGGGAGGCTGTTGGTTATGCTGGGAGAACATAACCAATTTTTCATAGGGTTTCAGTGCTGTCTGGCTGAAATTTCTGCTGGAAAATTCAATATGCTCTAAGCAGGTCTGGTGCTGGAAAGGAATGAAAATGCTATTCCAAGGTAGGAATGCTGGTGTTGGTATTAGGCAATACCAGCACCAATCCCTCACCTTACAGCAGCCTTTGGAGTTAGTTCTGAATTTTCTGCTGTGCTTATCTACTGCATTTAGCTCACCAGAGCAATCCTGTGCTCTGGTTTATAAAATTTGGCTTCACTGACATCCCTTGGAGTTCCTGTGCGTGCTGCACAATTAGCTCAGCCAAATATGCAAGGCCAGACTTTGGCTGGCAGTATTTTCTTTCCAAGAAATACCTGATAAGATCTAATTCCTTTTATCAAGTCACAAACCACTATCTGTTTATTCATTTAAAAAATGAGCAGCAAAGATTGAGGCTGAAGCCTTGGCTGTGTGACAGAACATCCCTTGGAGTGCAGGCAGCACCTGCCAGGTTCTTGGGAAGAGCTGCAGGCCTGGCTGCCCCAGGGCTGTGGATGAGTCTCTGGAAAGCCCTGGCTGCAGGGGACTGCCAGGAGACAAATCCCTGGCCTGGTGACTGCACAGGAATGCCTGAGCTGCACTTCAGGAGCTCCTCAGTGCATCCCAGTGTCTGCCCCCCAAAGTGGCATTTTCTCCTCTCTGTGGCAGTGCCATTGCTCTAACCCAGTTTGCCTAATAGAAACAGGCAGAATAGAAATAAGCAGAATTCTTTCTGTTATGTGTTCAGTGTACATTCACTTTCCAGTGGCTGAGTAATTTCTGTGACTTAGGCAGTTTTTGCATGGTAACTACCCAGAGTTTGGCAATTAGTGTGCCCAGTGTGGAGACCCCGTGGGATACAGAGCATGGTGCTGAGCTCTCCTTGAATGGGAACCTCAAAGTGATGATTTCAATATTGCACCATCTTTAAAAAATATTCATTTGGACTTTTTAGCTTCAAAGTTGAATAGAACACGTGTGAGTGCAAAGCACTTATGCAGTAGCTTTGCTTTGAGAGGGTGATTAATGCAAGATTTGTAGAAGGAAAATGATTTCTTCCAGTGGCTTGACTGTAATAACTGAGAAGAATAAATGTCCTAGTTTAATATTTATGTAGGTGTCTCAGCAATAGGCATCCTACATCCTAATTATGTAAGAAAGAAAAGTGTTGGTGCTGACACGAGCTCATATATACTTGTAGGATAAGGAGCACAGATAGATTATCTGTCCTGTATTTTGCCATCTTTCATTAAAACATCTTGAAATGAATTGAACCTGGTTTCTGATGCATTAAATTCCAGTTGTTCCATGTTTTGTTAAATAATGTTGGGCGTTGTTCTCAGCATTTCTCAGATAGCTCACACATTGCACTGCCTTTCTTCACCCCTCCAGGATGTTATTAGAGAAAATACTTATTCATCAGGGGTTTGTACCTGAACACATCTTCATTTTGCAACTCTGATACCTTTGGAGTTTTGCTTTGTATTGGATTTATTTCTTCTAATTTGCTTAATTTTGCAGTGTTTTTTGATAGCCAGAAAAGAGCTCCATCCTGTTTTTAGGGATAAACCAGAAAATAATGAGCTATTTTCTATTGCTTGGTTTTGTACACTAAGTTGACAAACATTGGACCTTGTCACTTGTGGGGAAACTTGAGAGAGAGGAATGTTACCAACCTCAGTGTTGTCTAGTCAAAGGGAAGGAGTGAGCATCTCTAGAATTAAAGTCCTAGGTGAAACTGGACATGAATTTTTAAGGCCTTCTGAACCAGAAATCTTTTAAATTTCTTTCATTGTGGCCATTTGTTGTAGTAAGAAATTTTCCAAGGCACACATTGCTGTTTTCTAGGGAGTGCAAGCTGTTTAAATGTCCTTTTGTGCCTTTGAAACCTCCTCTAAAGTTTTTATGAAGCATAAAACAGAGGGAATGCAATTAATTAGTGCAGTCTCTTATCATTCAGTAGCAAAGAGGAACTGTTAAATGCTTTTAGAGCACTACATTATAATAGAAAATTATTGTTATTCTTTAATACCAAGCTGACAAATCAGAGCATGCAAGGACTAATTATGAAGGATGGAAAACAAACACAATTTACAAAGGCTTTGTTTGTGGCACAAGTTTGCCTGTCAAAGCAGACAGGAGAAGGCAACAGAATTATGTAGAATCTTTTGTGCTCTAAGTCACCATTTTTTTTTATGCTGGAAATGGATGCTTCTTTGTGATTTAGATAATTCCTCTAAATCTCAGGTGCTCTAAAAAATTGTCTCCCTTTTAAGCAGTGCTTTGCAAATTGAAGTCTACCCAGTGGTGCAGAGCAGCTGAAGGGCTTGCTGCTTTTAATGGAAATCGGCAGAAATTTTAATCTGTGCCTGAATCAGGGTTGCTGCCTTGACTCTTGTGTTTTCAGAGACTGTCCTGTCCTGATTCAGAAATACTTTCCCTTGTTTGGGTGAGGACAGAAGTTACAATCTGTTTAACATGCTCCTGGGCAGGGGATGGAGAGTGCCCGTGTGTTTGTCTGGGTACAGGCTGAGGAGGAGTGCAAGACAATTTGATTTTACAGGTCCAGGCAATTATTACCTGTCAGTTGTTACGTGGCCAAGCCATGTGCCACGGAATAGCTCCTGGAATTTTGCTCCTGGCCACAGCACAGTTGCAAGAGAACAAGCTGATTTCTGTGTTGTGCAGCACGTCCATCTGTTGGTTTTGGAGGAGCTTTCAGGGAGGTAAGAGAAGATGAAATGCTGCTCTGTGGCTGGGATTGGGGAGCTGCCCCAGCCTCTGTCAGTGCTGAGGAGTTCCTGAACGTGCTATAAATGTCCTCCTCTTCTTCCTTGAATGCTTCCAGCACACCTGGGCTGCGAGGTTAATGCTTTGGGTGGGGTCAGAATAGGAATGAATGAGAATAAAAAGCAACTGGATAATGTGGATGCAGCAGGGGAGAAGCCAGGCTCTGTTCAAGCCAGTACCAAAATTTCCATGAGCTCTGCTGCTTTTTGTGCACAGTACTTCATGAGCACCTTGATGTGACAAAGCTTGGGGCTGGGCCTGGAGTGTTTGCATTTTAAATAATTTGTGACTAAGTGGATCTTTTCAGTTTAAAACTGCAGTGGAAATACATAATCAAGGTAATATTACATATGAAGGGCAATATTTTTTCACAGTGAAAGGCAGCCTTGAATAACTGTTCTGATGTGGGGCTGTGGTTCAGATGCCCAGCTGAGCTCTCTGTCACAGTGTCTGGAAAAGAAATAACATTACAAATGTGCTCCAGATCATTTGCTTTAAACAGTTTTCCCTTTTGAACCAGCTACAATCCTAGATTGGACATAAAATGGAATATACAGTTACCTGTCCTGACTAATTCCTGTGAAATTCAGTGTTCCTGTTTGTGATGTTCTGTACTTTTGGAGAGCTTTCCTGTGAGGTTGCTGCTGCCTTTAAGTGGAGTTGATAGCAGGTGTTTTCTCCAAGTGTTTGAGATTGTAATTCTTCTTAACAGAGATTGCCTAGTTGATCAAATAGCTTATATAAAACACTTCTGTTTTCATTAGAAATATGTACAGTTATTGCTGCGAAACACGGAGCTGTTCCTTCTCTGGGCTGCCAAAGAGAAAATGTTTCCTTTTTCTGCAAGAAAATATTTTTTTTTTAATGAGAGCCTGACAACCTGCTATTTCTCCCCAAAATTTCCTGTGAGAAAAATTCCTGCTCATCAAGTCTCTGCCTTACCCAGGGGAAGGACTCCTCGTGCTGCAGCTTCTCCTTGTGGGGCAGCCCGATCAGGAGTGGTGGCTGCTGGCCCTGGTGGTGCTCTCCTTTGGAAGGCAAGGCTTTGTTTCGGCAGGCTGGGAGGGGACAGAGCTTTTTGGGGATAAGTTTGCAGTGACATCTGGCTGTGGGATAAATGGTTAGGGTTAAAATCCACAGCAAAGGGTGTAGTTGGGTTAGGAAGAGTTTGGTTTGTTTTTTTTTTTTTTAATTTTTTTTTTTTAATTCTTGTTTTAATCTTTAGTGATTTTGGATCAGAAATGTGCTTTTCCTATCTTTTCCCTTTAAAAAAAGACAGGGGAAGAGCAAGTAATTCACCACCAGATCACTTTTTCCCATCCAGAACAATCTGGCTTGTTCTTGCTCTGACTTCCTTTTTATTTATATAAGAAAATAAATATGGTAATTTATGGCACATGCAAACCAGATTTTTTTTCTTTTCAGTTGGGTTCTGGCAGGTTATTGTTGGGTGGTGCTGTTGAAAATAAAGATTTAAAATGTAGAAATCATTTCTTTCAGAAAGTTCACTAGAAGTTTTATGATCTAGCTTTGATTTTACTTTAAAATGTCTTTTCTAGAGATGTTCTTACCCAGGGTAGGCTGGTTTGGGCTGCAGAAAGAGAGGGGGAGTTGTGAGGGAAAGGTTGATGCTGATTTTCCTGAAGTTGATTTGGGTTTTGTGGATTTTGTGTTGCTGACAAGACAGTTGCCTACCCTGGGTATTAGAGCTGTATTTCTCACTGATGCCTTCTGGGTGTGAGAGCTGTTTAAAGCTCTTGGAGCTCCCCACAGCCATAGGAATGCAGTGGAGTGGGAAAAGGCTGTGCTGGTGTCCCAGAATCTCAGGTTGTATCCAGGTAGGAATGCTTGGCTCCTGCCCTGGGCAGAGCATCTCCCCATGGGATGATGGAATTTGGTCAGCCATGCAGGGACACTCAGTGGCCATGGACAGCAGATAATTAATAATGAATGGCCCATAAACAGCAGAGATCTCCTGGAGGGAGGATTGGCTGTGGGAGAGATAAAGAAACCTGCCCAGTGAACAGCAGAGAACTGCCCCAGCTCTGACAGATGGAAAATAGAATACACAGCCCCAGACACATCTGGCATTGCCAGCCTAAGACAATGGGGTGGGCAGAGGGCTCTTTGGAGGGAGAACGGGGTGCCCAAGTCTGTGGGCTGGAGACTGAGGCTTCTGATTTTATTTGCTAGCTGGAAGCATGTTGTCCTTTCTTCTTTTTCTTTTATTTTTCTTTTTTTTTCAATTTCAAGTATGAATTCCCATGTGCTTCTTGTGCTGCTCGTTTGTGGCTGGTTTTTGGGGCCAGTCTTGGAAGAAATGGTGCAGGGATGCTCTGGCTGCTGGTGCTCAGTGTGTTGGACAGGTCCTGCTGCTTTGGAGAGGCTGGAGTTACCTGGCAGATCAGGGGAATTGCATTTCTCAGCTTTTCAGGCCAAAAACATTGTTTGGCTGTGCATTAAGTTAATTACTGAACCTGCTTAGTGAAACTAATGTTTGCAAAAAGCAGTTCTTGGTTTGTTTTTTGTTAGGTGAAGTGGTCCCAAGGGGATGGGGAGAATGAGGAATTCCTGAGGAGTGGGATGTGATGAAGCCTAGATGACCTCTGCTCTGAAAATACACAATTTTACAGGCAGCTGTCAATTCCCTTTGAAATTCACATCCTTTGGAGTTACTCAGATGCTGTCAATAACAAGCCACCTCACTGAGTGCAACGTTTAGTTCTGTTATTTTTTAACCATCTCTTCAAAATGCCCCCTTGACAGGTAGTTCCTTTGTGGTGCTCTCCATCCCTCTGCATGTTTTACATTTACCCTTCCATTCAGAAGCAGAGACTGGGACTGAGAGCATTGTTGGGTAAGTGGCAGTCATGTCACTTCTTTTCAGCTGGTGCCCATCAATAAGTCCATTTATTAGTAGACTCTTTGAAACTGCAGAACTTGGGATATTGCTTCTGTCTATTCACTTTCTTCTTTTTTCCTTTTTTCAGCGTACAGCAGAGCTTGTAGGTGTTTAATGGCTTTTTATAGTTTTTTCTTTTTTAAATGTACTTAACTTTTTTTTTTGAAGAAGTGCAAGGGAGTATAAGCAGCAAAATTGCCTGAGTGTTTGGAGCTTTTATTAACATGCTCCATCCCACAGATGAGAACATGTCTTCAAGTTCTTAAGTTCGAGTTTAATCTGGGCATGAGACCAAGGACTTCAAATTTATGTCCAAATCTTGTATCTGATCCTGTGTTAAACACATCCAGATGGAAGGTGATATTCTAATGTTAACAATCTGCTTCCCCTCCCTCTGCTGCCTTTCTAAAAAGTTGCTGACAAGTCTTTCTGACAATCTTTTTAAAGTAAATGAGATCAAGTATATTGAATGTCTTTTATAGCAGCAACCTCTGAGAAAGATGAGACTTTGCAGTAGCACTGCAGAGTGTGGATTTGCTGATATTCTCCCCCAAGTGCTGGGTGGCACAGCTCACCCCAGGGCTCCCAGAACTTAAGGCTTGTTCTGGTCTTTCCATTCTGTGCATCCTGTGCAGCTGGATACGCCATTTGTACAATTTAGTGTTATTAATTGATAAGAAATTAATAGGTAAATAATTTCTTGATAAATCTGTGCAGCTTTTCATCTGCTTTGTTGAAGAACAGGGTTTTTTCCTATATTGTGATTTTTGGGCCATCCTTTGCATGGTGTCTTATGCAGCTTAGGTGATGTTGTTGTAGTTGATTGAAGGATGTGGAAATTAAGCATTTTTCCTTCCTGACCAGGATGTGAAAGTTACAGTGCATCTTTGACAAACGATGTTTTTTTGGTTTTGCCTCATGATGTGCTGGGCTTGCTGCGTTTCAGCTCTTGGATTCCTTGTGTGTGTGCAGTGAGTGTGTGTTAGCTTTCCTGCTTAGCACAGCCTGACATTTAGGTGTGTGTCACAGGAGCTGCATTTAAATGATTTGGTATTGCTGCTGGCACCAATTGGTTCTTTCTGCCTGTGGGGTCAGCGTGCCTGCCATCCCACCCAGATTCATCCCCTGGGCATTACACAGCCTCATCCATCCTCAGCCTTCCTGCTCTGCCAGTCCTAGAGGCACACAGTGCTGGGGTGGAGCTCAGGCTGGATCAGCCTTTGCCTGGTTTTCTACCAGCTGTGCTGAAAGGCATCAAACCCCTCTGGGGTTCCATGTGAGGTTGGTATCTCCTGCCTTCACTGAAGCCACTGAGTATGTTAGAATTGCTGGTTTGTGAGTGCTGCATCCAAGCCCTCTTGTACCTCAGCGAGCCCCATGAGCAGTGCTGTGAAAGCGGGCTCTGTCCCGAGCTGGGGAGCCATTGTGTGCTCCTGCTCTCTTCTTCCTGAAAGAAATACCTGGCAATGTTCATCTGTAAAAGCACCAGAGAACACATCCTGCAGAGGAGCTTTCATTACAGTGTGTTTCCTGGTGGGTGAAATTGTGCTCTTGGGTAGGAACAGAATTCCCAAGGAGTTGTACCGGTTGTTTTACAGAAATATTTAGGGGAGTTTTAAATTGTTCATTTTAAAATGGCACTAGCATACCTTGGAGTCTGACTTGAACTTTACAAGTGGGAAAGTCTGCAAGTAATGTTCACTGCTGCTGGACTGTGTCCAGGTGGAGTTCTGGAGTTCTCCAGGGTTTCCATCCACCTGGAGAAACAAACACTGGTGATGGGACTGAGCTGAGCTCAGAGGCTCTTTGGGAGATGCACTGACCACCTTCAGGCATTCAGCAGGTCCCAAGCCATTGCTGCAACAGAAATATTCCCTTTACAAACAAAGTGCAGGTATCTTCACACACACACACAAAATTTTAACTTGACAGTGTATTTTGCGTAAATAAATCTGCACCACCCTGCTGGGGTGATGCTGCACAGGACCCTAAAGGTGCAGTGTCAGCAGCAGGGACAATGCATCACATGAGCTGCAGATCTGCTGCTTTTATTTTACAGCCTGAGCACCCTCTGTCCCCAGACTGGCTTCAAACCATGATGGCAGCTAGCAAAGAGTTAAAGGAAAAAGGGTTTATTCATTCCTGTCCTCCCGGGGTGGAATCACCTCTCCTGTTCAACTAACAGCAACTTCTCACTTTGGAACTAATTTGTATTGATTGACTTTCAGCCTGGCCCTGTGGCTGCCTTGTAAGGTTCACAAGCATGCTAGAACTCCAAAATGTTTTGCCTCCATGATGGAATAGGGGCAGCAGGTAATGCCCAGGAGTTTTTGGGATCGTTAGGGACCATCTCACAGCTTCCAGCAGGCAGAGCAGAGCCCGTTCAGCTCCTGGGAAGGTGGCTGCACTGCACAGGGCCCTGAAAGCTCTTCAAACTAATTCACATTACTGTGATCATCTGTCTAATTGTCTTTCCTTTAACTGCCATTAGCGGGTTCTGCGTGGTTCCATTTGTCTCCTGAGCAAAGATGAAGATAAATTCAGTGGAGTTACGGCAGTGCAGCAGGAGACACGGGCTGTGTGTGCGTGATGTGGGGAGATGATGATTTATTGGCCTGTGTGGTGGCAGGAAGAGGGTGTGCTGGGGAAGGGCCAGAAAAAAAATTCCTAAAAAGATCATCTCCACCAGCGTTTTTATCTATTCCTTTTTTTCCTGTGTACATCTGCATTCTGTCTCCTGCTGTGGAAGATGTGCTGATTTGCCTGCGTGCGAACATTGAACTAGAATTCCTGTAAGCTTTTATTGTTGGAAGGAAGTCTGTTTTGTGGCTAAGAGGCTGGGCTGGAAATTAGGGGACTTGGACTTGTCTTCCAGGCTAGATACAGACTTCCTGGGTAAACAAAGAAGGTTCATTTAATCTTCCTTTACTCCAGGTCTTGATCTCCAGTGTGGGGATTAACAGTACTTCCTTTGTCTCTTCCTGAATATCCCCTCTGTTGATGCCTCTTTGAGATCCTTTTGAGGATGTAATTAAAACTGTTTTGTGGGTTTTTTCCACTTACTCCACAGTCTTAGGAAAGAGTTGTCCTTGAGTTTTTGTGGAGAGGTAGAACCTTAAGGCCGGAGCAAGACAATCTGCAACTGCTGCTGTTCTCTGAGCTGTGGCGTGTTTTACTGATAAAACACAGAAATTGGGGTAAATAGAGGCAAGAGAATTCCAGATAGGATACCATGACTAGCTAAAAATTGCCTTGGAACAGATGCTTTTGATCTGCAACACATTTGGAGCACCCTTCAGGAGGTTTTGAGGATGGAATATGGGGAATGCAAGGCTGGTGCTGAGCCCTAATGGGTTGTTGACAGCTCTGATAGAGGAGAGTGAGAGGCTTCATCTGCTGCTGGTGAGAGTTCCTCTGCAAATACTGCCAGCTCCCAAAGCAACACGCAGAGCAGACAAATGGGGTCTTCTGTGTGGAGAGCAGTGTGGTACCAAGCTGCACTTCTGGCTGGTGCAAAATGCAGAATTCACATCCTTGTGAAACTTTCTCAGCAAGGTACAAGCATGGCTGGGGTCTGCGTGATGATGCAAAGGGCTAAAAATGGTTTTTATTTCTGGTTAACAGTAGTGTCACTGCTGGTTATCAGTGGTGTGCTGGCAAGGCTGTGTGTCTTTGCTGCAGTTCCACAGGCACCTCTCTCCACGTGGAGCTCTCCTGCCTGCAGAGCCAGGTGTGTGGAGTTCATGTTAGCCTTTGTCAGGGGTCACAGCCTGTGAAGGGCCACTCACGCTGTGCCTGTGGAGAGGAGGGGAGGTCTCCTCGCTGCCATGGCCCTGCTGCAGCACAGGGATGTGGTGGGATGCAAGGAGCTGCTGAGGAAGCACTGAGCTCCAGCCCTGGAGGGAGAGCAGGGGCTGCTCCCAGCTGCCAGCCTGGTCAGCAGGGCTGCCTCAGCAGAAAGCTCACTGACCCATCTGCATCTCTGCAGCCTTCAGACTTCCTCACCGTGGTCCCTGCACTTGGGCTTGAATTAACTGATCATGATTATTGCAGCATCTTTCCTCCCTCTGGAAACTTGCTTTTACCTCTGCAAACACACCAACAACCCCGAGTCTCTGGAATCTTCTCCTCTTCACTGGAGAGGAAAAAGGTGAATTCCAAGTGTTTGCTTTAAATTCCTTCCTTAACACCACTCAGAGCATTATTTGTCTTTACATCGTGCATTATCCTAAATCCTCCTTGGAGAAATCTGCCCAGTGTTTAATTTCCCTTCCAGTTCTGAGTCTGAGCTGCAGCAGGATACACTCAGGCTCAAATCAGTGGTAAGGGTATAAAAAACCAAGGAATAACCAGAATCAACCTCTGTTGCTGTCTGTCTGACCTACAGACTACCCCAGCCTGAATGCCCCATGAAACATTCCTGCTTCCCTTCCATGTGGGACAGCACCCAGCGGTGCCAGGGGGGTGGAGTGGAGGCTGTGAGTGAGCTCCGGGCAGGGTGTGTGACCACTGAGCACCCTGTCACAGCTGGGGGACAAGGACAAAGAGCCACAAACACCGAGTTTCTGCCAGTGTGCCTCCCTGAGCCGAGGTAACCCATCCTCCCTGACTCTGCACTCCTGTCTCCTCCTTTGGGCTCTGTCCGAGTGCTGGCATAACACTTGACAAATACTTTATGCTGTGCTCAGCAGGACTGGGGAGAGGCTGTTTGCCCCCAGCACTCCTTGTCCTCCTGTGTCCTTTGTCACCTGTCACAAGCAATCAGTGTGCTGCAGGCCTGAAGATGCTGAAGGCTGCACTGCTTGTCCAGGGACAGAGGCTGCATCATTTGCCTCCTGCCACGTCGCTCTCACTGTCATCTACTGGCCTGACTAAGGTCTCTCTCCTTGAGAAAGAGGTATCTCAAAGGTTTAGGAACTGAAATATAACCTTTTCCCCCTGTTATTTTTTCTTTAAATACCTCCTTTTAATTCCTGCTGCCTGTGCTACCTGAATTTCTGTCAAACCATTTCTTATTAATTTTGTGGAGTATAGACAAGAGGTGATACTTCGTTGCATATTTGAAAAATGAGATTCTTTTCACGGACTGATGGATCTTGTGACTGACTTCAGACTAGGGCAGTCA
This sequence comes from Pyrgilauda ruficollis, assembly GCF_017590135.1. Taxonomy (NCBI): domain Eukaryota; kingdom Metazoa; phylum Chordata; class Aves; order Passeriformes; family Passeridae; genus Pyrgilauda; species Pyrgilauda ruficollis. Next base: position 1,270,248 of record NW_024524489.1, on the reverse strand, counting down.
CTGGATTTGCTGAAAGTTGGGGTTTTTTTTCTTTTTTTCCTTCTCTATCCAGTGTTAGTTGACACCTTGGCTACATTTCTTCTGTTCATAAAAGCAGCATGGTGCTGTGTTGCTCTCCAGTTAGCAAAATTTGGATAACGTGCGAATTGGTGATTAAACAGGAAATAACTGAGGCAGGCAGAGAGGCTTGGAGACAGCTGGTGGTGCCAAACCAACATCTTCCATCTCCAGAACTTGGCTTTCCAATGCACCTAGGCTTTGTAGCTGTTTGAGGTGGTGCCATGGTGGCTTTGGTGTGGGCAGGAGTTGGGTGCTGCAGGAGATGGCCTCGCTCCATGCAGCCAGGTCCCACTGCCCAGCAGGCTGTGTTCTTGGGAAAGGAAGGAGGAGGGCTGTGATCCCTCACAGTGAGCACCCCCTCGTGCTGCAGATGATTGAACTCTCCTGAAGGATGAAGGTGGCGATCTGCACTCTTGAAGGATGTGCACACCTGGGGCTCTTTGGGGTGACAGTTTTTCTGGGCGTCACCACGGGGTTCAGCTGACCCCAGCGGGGTGCTGTGGGAGCAGGCAGTGGTGGGACAGGGCTGGTGCCTTGCCAGGGGCTCCAGGTTGGTGCTGGGCAGGCTCACACAGATGGGGCAGCTCCACAAGTTGTGGGGCACTGCTGAGATGGAGAGCAGAGGAGGCACCAGCAGCCACCACAGTGTGCCTGGCTCCCTTGCACTCCTGAAAGTCTGGGAAAGGCAAATACAGCAGCAACACAGGAGGATCTAGGTGGAGGTTTGGGCTGGTTTTTCCTCAAAACTGCCCTTCCTGTGGAGCAGGAGGCAGCTCCTCTCTGAGTCTTCCTGTGCTCCTGGCTGCACTCCCCTGGCTTGCAGATGCCTGCTGTCCCTTCCTCTGGAATGAAAAGTGCTAAGAGAGCAGCTGATCAAAACTGGCTTTTTACAGCTGCATGGGACACCCAGAGCAGTGTCACAGTGTGCTGGATCACCAGCCCTCCCATGCCCCACTTCAGCAAGGCAGCTTGGAGCTTTTGAAGGGAAGCAGGGCTGGGATGCCAGAAATCCACCTCTGCTCCCCATGCAGCTTTCCAGCGCTGTCCTGGGGTGCAGCCCTGTTCCACTTGGAGTGCAACAATCACTTGGGGTGATTTATGGGCAGAGCCATAGTGTGCCAATAACTGCCTGGCCATCAGTGCAGTCACATCTGCCTTTCCTGGTGCTCTGGCATTAACCCTGGCACAGACAAGGAGCTGCTCCCCAGTTGTGCAGGCTGAGGTGAGAGGCTCTGCCTTGGCTGTGCTGAGTTCCTGGTGCTGTTAATGGAAGCTGGCAGTCCACATCCCGCTCCATCTGCTCCCAGTTTATACCTCGAGATTTATTCTCTCTGGAAAGGGGAAAATCAAGACTTGTACAACACAGCTAGTGGTTCTGAAAGCTGTAGGGGGGGTGTAGCACATCTCTCCTTCCATGCTTTCAAAGATAGAGGAAGAAGGGCATTTTTACATGCAAGCCAAGCTCCCGCACAAGGTGTGCCTGGCAGGGACCACAGCCTGTCCCTCAGCGTGTGTAGCTGTCACTTGGCCCATGCTTGGCTCAGCAGCAGAGGGACTGTCAGGCCTCTTGCATTTCTGCAGCCTCAACTTGAAATAGAAACTGTAAATGAATTTCACTCATTTACAGCCATAAGAGATGCACAAAGTCTCCTGGAGCCTGGATGTTCCAAGGAAGATGCCACAGCTCTTGTTTCTTTGTTGATTCTTCTGTCCTGCAGGTACAGAGTGGTGTAACATCACAATGGTCCTTTGTGTCACCAGAGCCACTGACTGGGGTGGGAGGAAAACCTTTCTGGCAGGAGACAGCAGTGCTTGGAGTGTGGCTCCTGGAACTCAGAGTCCAGCCCACTGTGGACTGGCTTTTTATCAAGAGAAAATCAGTGGCACCTCAGCAACAGGGTGGGCCCCTTGGGAAGCAAAGCAGCTGCAGCCAGGAAGGGTGGGACAGCAGAGGCTGCTCCAGGAGCTGCTGGTGGAGTCTGAGCCAAGTGTGGAGGGGCTGGAAGCTTGCCAGAAGGCTCTGGTGCTCTTGGCAGGTTCTTACAGCTGCAGGTCACCTGGGGCTTGCAGCCCTGGCAGTCACCAAGTGGGGGAAGAAGCTCTCTGGGGGTTTGAAGGAGTTGTGCCAAGCTGCTCCAAATTCTGCTTTTCCAGCTGTGCAGAGGGAGGGAATGGCAGCATTCATCACTGAGGACAATTAACATAACAAATGAGTTAGGGTGTGAAGGGAAGGGATGGTGTGAGAGGTTATTGTGGAAGTGCTCATGAATCTCACCTCCCTTTTGCCTCCTTATCTGCGTGGTTGTGCTTGGAAGTTCCTTTTGTTGTGCCTTTGTAACAGAAGAAACAACCTAAAAATAAAAATCTGCCAAAGCCAAAAAGAGAGGGAGGGGAAAAAAAGAAAATGTTGGAGTAACCACTTTGGTGTTTTTCTCTAAAACCCAGGAAATCCAAAAGTGGCATCTGGCTGTAGATATTTGCAAGTAAAAGCTGTATTGGGTAGTTCAGGGACAGAGAATTGAGGATATGGCTATGACAGTCATCACTTGCATAGAATGAAGCTGAGAAATGTCACATCTGCTGCTAATGTGCCTGGAAGTTAAATTATTCACTGCTATCTGAAACACCTGAGGCCATCTCCCCTCAGTGCAGGACTTGGGCATTTGGAAAAAAAACCTCAGTAAAATTACTAATCTAGAATTGAATGACCAGGGAGGAAAAAATATTCACAAAGGAGGACAAGTGTTTATCAAAATTTCTGACTTGTAGGAAATGTCAGACATTTGCTGTTTCTGTTAGAGCTGTGTGTATTCATCTGTTGAGCTGCCTGTATTGCATTTAATGTGTTTATACTATTTATTGTCCATTATTAAATGACACATTTTAAAGGTTATCTATTCTGCTGTAGGATGTGAGCCAAGTTTCTATAAAGAAAATGTTAACATTTTTATTGGCAGAACAGTTTTAAACTTTTTTCCCTAGAAACCCAAGTCTTAAATGTGCAGCTCTGTTTTTAAAACCTCAGGACAAAAACCTGCATTAAAAACATAAAGCTTCTTTAAAGGCCCTGATCACAACTGATTGATAGCTTTTCCAAACTCTGTGGCATTCCAGGTGAGACAGATGTGTTTGGTATTCTTCCTTGCAAAAAATCTAGGCTTTGTTTTGCAAATAGAAATAAAAAGTTTGTTATTCTTAGCCATGTACTTTTGGTAACATGAGAAATACCTTCAAATTTTTCTGCTAGACTGAGAAATGTGCTACAGGACACACTTTCTTATCATTGAAGAGGTTTTAAAGAACTGATGCTTTTGGAATGTACCTAAGAAAATGCTCATACTTGATTTTTATGCTCTTCTTGTGGATGTCCAAGACCATCCCATTTACAGCCCATATCCATCAGAAGCCAAGGAAGTAAGGAGAGTGCTGGGCTTCTCCAGACCAGGCAGCCCAATTTTTTCGGGACCCTCTCAGCTGGGCAATCCTTGGCTAAACAAGCAGCACTTGTGTCAGTGAGCTGTGAATTACAGAATCTGGGAGCCCTGGGCTGATAAAGGCTGAAATCACTTTCCCGTGGCGTCAGGGGAGATCTGAATCAGTGCTACAGTGAGAGCAAAACAGGAAATCACCCATTCCAAAAGCCAGATTTCTTAAGTGACGATCAAAATTTAGCCACTGGTCATCCCACTCTGTACTGTACAAACAGAAGTGGTTAAAAGCCTCCTGAAGCAGTTTTTAGATAAACATGTTATTAGAGAATGTTAGGAGGAGGTGTGGAGAATGTAGCTCAAGTGGCAGCATCACTCTTTTGTTTTGGGTTACAGTAAAAGACTACTTTTATTTTTTTTTTTTTCTCATTGGGCTGCTATGATTTGTGCGAAAAGAGAATAGGGGGGACACACCTCATTTACAGAAAGGGAGGTTTTGGCATGGACAAATATTCATTAAGGACCACATAATGAAAATACCTTATTTTTCTCTCAAATCATAGTTCTTCTAACCACTGCAGGCGTGCTCTGGGGTTTCCCCCCTCCCACACTCTCTTTTGTGGATAATTTTCAACACTTGCTCAGGTAACCTCAGGGGCAGGGTCTGTACCTGCAGGGTTTCTGGGTGTTTGTGTGCCAGGTGTGCTGCAGCCCAGTGTTTGTTTCCCCCTGGAGAGCCCAGTACCAGTACAGAGGTGATGTCTGCGTTTCCTTTGGCTCCTGGTTTGGCCATCCAAAGTATTTATTACAAGGGTCCTTTGCAACTCAAAGACAGTAAATGTCTGCACTGAGCTGGCTCAGGTTAGATGTTTTAGGAAAAAGTTCTTGACCATAAGGGTGTTGAGGCCCTGGCACAGGCTGCCCAGAGAAGCTGTGGCTGCCCCATCCCTGGAAGTGTCCAAGCTGGATGGGGCTTGGAGCAACCTGGGATGGGAGAAGGTGCCCTCCAAGGCAGGGCTTTGGAACCAGATCATCTTTAAGGTCCCTTCCAACCTAAACCATTCTGTGGTTATATATGCAGCATCTAATTTGAAGATGAATTTTCCAAAAAGTGGAAGGCTGAGTCCTTTAGGAATTTTCACCAGCTCACAAAGGCTTTGGTAAAATGGTAGTGAAAAAGCAATGAGAGGTGTATATGGCTGGTGTTATGGCTGATTTCTGGGACTTTTGGCACGTGTGTTGATTAGCATTGGAATGGTTAGAGGGCTGAGAGATGTTATCAGCTGAATGAGGCTAGACAGGCTGGATTGCTGCAGCTGCTGAGGGAGCCTGCTGAGCTGGGAGTGGGTTTGGGATGTCTCTGTGCTGAAGTGGCTCTGGCTGGTGCCCTGCAGCAAACCTCGCTGCCTCAGGGCACACGGAGGCCAGAGCAGCTGGAAAGGCTGCTGCAGGGCAGTCTGCCCTGAGAGCCAAAATTCATCCTCAGCTCTGGCTTCAGGCCCTGGGGTGCCTCAAGTGGGTGCCTCAGACCTCTCCTCAGTGCCCTGTTAACTTCTGATGGAGCAGACAGCTGTGGAGAGCTAGGATGTGGATGTGTCTGACATGTTGGATGTGTCTGCCACATCCATGGATGTTTCACTGCAGAACATCTGGCAGAGCCCTTGCTGCCTCTTCAGCATATGCTGCCTCTTATCTTCCCTTCCTCTCTGCTGTGTTTGCCTCTCTCCCGTTCTGATGGCGTTCAGCTCGGGGTGATCAGAAGTGAGGTCAGATGGAGAGGAGCAGCATTCCCTGAAGTCCTTGGGCAGATGTCACAGGAACCTGCAGTAGACAGAAGCAGATGTTGGCATCTGTGTGGAGCTGGAGAAGGGAGGCTGTCGTGCTGCAGAGCTGTTTGTAGATCTGCTTCAGAAGATATTCAGTTTCCAAGCTTGGGAACAAGTGATTTTTCTATTGTTATTCAAGTTGGAAAGGCCAGTAGGACAATCCACAGGCTGCCCTGCTTTCTTTGGCTGGGAAACAAAAAGTGTTTAGCTTGTATTGCATAGAAAGGTGTAAAATTGGAGGCTGTAGAAAATAAGTAGAAATGGCTGTTGAAGAGATAAAGCTAAAGCTGAATCCTTTGTTTCCCCAGCCTGCAGGTCACGCTGCTGCCCTTCGCGCTATCTGGGCAAACGATAATGTGGTAGCTAATGATGAAGTAACAAATTGCTGTCCAGACTTTTAAATACCTTCCTGCAGTATTGATGTGAGCTGCCCTGTGAAGTGCAATCAGTGTCAGTAATCCTGCTGACAGCTGTTTGCCTCAGCCCTGGGTTCGGTGCTCATCTGGTGCCTGCGATTGCCCTTCCCGCAGCACTGGCGTTTCTCCGTTTCCATGGCACTGCTTTGCATGTGGAAGCAGTGCTGGAGCTTGTGCCTCGTGCATTTTACTGTCTTAATTGTTCTCATCTGGGAAAGAGGTATCAGCTCAACCTGCTCAATGAAGTTTGTTAGAAGTGAGGTATGAATCAGTGACTGCAGCTACCCAGAAGCCTGATGCTGGGGGCTGAAGACTTGTTGCAGTATCTCTAAAAAACATGGAAAGCAGTTTTGTCTTATTCTGAGCTTTGCTTTGCTCTTTCCTACAATTAGGGGATTAAGCTGTAAGTTTTACGTAATATCTTCAAGAATGTCGATGACTTAGAAGAGTAAATTGAAATTTTAAAAGCTAATTTTTTCTTGCCAGTGATTCAGAGTGTTGTCTCTGGTGCTTTGATGAGAACAGCTGCTGTGCTGGTTGGCACATGCAGCAGATAGGAAGGGATTAAAACTTCCTAGAGAAGTATTTGCCATGGACACTTCGTGCCACATGTAAGCGGACCCCAGATCTTTCATGTAAAGAAGGACAACTGCCTGACTACTTATGAGTCATGTTAATTGTCTTGTGACAAATTTACCTGGCAATCCTCGCTGTGGTGTCAGAGAACCACCACAAAGATTTGATCTCTGTTTACTGCACCACTGTCATGCAGGAGATGTTTCCACCTCAGCTGCATTTTAAGAAAGTAAGGAGGCAGAATGTGTCCCCTGACTTTGACACCTGTAGTAGGATTAGTTCACAGGTGTCTTGGTTTGAAAACTGCGCAGGAAGGCGGGAACCTCTTGGAATGGAAAATCTGACCCCCTTCCCTCTGAATTATTGTAACTCGGGAATCACGGGGCTGTCAGGCAGAGATGTGGGAAAGGAGCAGCAGTTCTTTACTGTGTGTAACAAACGTCAGACAGACACACAGTGTCAGACAGTGACAGACAGACAGACAGTGACAGACAGACAGACAGTGTCAGACAGACAGACAGTGACAGACAAACCAGCCGCTCCCGGCCGCGGGCGCTTTCCCTCCGCTGCAGTTCCGGGCGCGGCCACCAGGGGCGCTGCTGGCTCCCGGCCGGGCGGGGCGGTGGCTCCCCGCTCCAGCAGGGGGCGCTGTGGCTCGGCCGCGTCTCCCTCAGGCGGCGATGGCGGCCGGGCCGGGCAGCGCCGGGGCTGAGGGGGAACCTCGGAGCGGAGCTGGGAGGGCAGGAAATGGAGCAAAAACTCTGCGGCTCCATCAAGAGCCGCCAGGTGGACGTGGGGTGCTGGGTTAGAGTAGTGAAAAAACCCACGGCAGTGGCGGCCCAGCTTCTCTGGCGAAGAGACGCAGCTGGGGGCTCCCCTGAGGCACCCGAGCAGATGGCGAGGGTCCCTTCCAGTGAGGTCGGGTGTTAATAAGGTTCCAGTGCATCGGCGGCTCTGAAGAGTGAAGGCTCACCCACAGCAGGAGCAGCAATGGGAGGATAAAAGCTCCACAGTGGCAGTGAATCCTCTGGGCAGTGACCGCAGACCGGTTGTGCCTCCTGCGATGCCAAGGGCAAGAGGAGCTGAGCCCAGCCCCTCACCACCGGGCCAAAATCTCGTGGTGTCTTTGCCATTCCAAAGAGAAAGCTACCCAGGTAAGAGAGGGGCCAGCTGGACCCTTCCCACACCTTGGCCGTTTCTTTTGTCTCAAATACCGGTCATCATTGTCTCTTAGCTATAGGCAGAACAAAATTTCATGAAAAAAACAAAAGGAAAATCGTACACCCCCCCTGCCTCCCAACAGGCTTCCTGAAATTAGGCGCCATTTTGTATGCTCCAAGCATAGCTACTGCTGATTCTAAAGATACTGGCCCTGCAGCAGATGAGTCTTAGGGGTTCCTGCCATGCATTCTCTCTCTTTTCCCTGAAATTGGGACTGCACTGGCAGCCTGTTGTGCAAGGATCAAAATTCTCCTCACTGCAAAGGTTCTGGGGTGTTTGGCACCCAGACTGCAGGGCTCAGATGTGCTGAAACCCCCCTGAGGGTCTCCATGCCATGGTAGGCTGAGCCCATGGATGATGGGATCAACGCTCACCTTTCCCAAACGCCAGGGAGACTGGGATACCACTGGAGGGCTAACATGTCTCTGCTGCTCAGGGGCTGGGTGTGAGCCAAAACAGAAATGGATTTTGGGCATGTGCCCATGGTGCTGCCCAGCCAGCTCACCAGGGTCACACAGGGGTTGTGGGAGTCGATGGCTTGGGAGCAGCCTCTGTGCTGGATGGGAATAGCTTGGTTACTCAGGCCTGCCCTGAGAGGCTGCCTGGCTGCTCCAAGAAACTCTGGAGAAAAGAGAACTGCTGAGGGTAAAACTGGGATTTTGACCAGAGGACTCTTGTCTTCTTGCATTTCCCAGCCTCATTTCCCTGTTTTGTTTGAGTTCCCCAAATAAATGAAGCAGAGATCAGCAGCCTCTGTCACTGCACGTCCCCTGGGTACAGGGGGTCTTTCTTGGGACAGTCTGGTTGGCAAATCCTCCAGTGCAGTCTGTGCCTCTTGGGTGGCACTGACAGCCAGAGCTGTGCTTCCACAGGATTTATGGGGATTGGTCAGGAAGTCTCCAGCATTGACATAAGGGTTGGTAGACACCCCCCACAAAAAGAACTTAGAGAAACCTGTAAGTATTGTTCTCTTCTCCAATCGTAAGTACTAATTCTACATTAAAAATGCATTAGCACAAGGAAAAAAAGGCATTTGAAGTGCCTTGTTCTCCTTGTGAGATCACCCTATAGATATGGTCCACTTAATTGCAGTGCTTAATTGAGACAGCCACTTTTACTGGGACATCTCCCAGGGAGCCATTGTAGCCTAATGATTACCAATGCCAATGGTTGTTTCCTAATCAGGTCAGTGCCATAAATCCCTCTTAACAAGAATACATTCAGTGAGTATCAAGTGATTAAACAGTGTTTAAACAGGTGTTAAATAAGTGTGGGAGGCCATGTTTAAACACAGGGAAAACCAAAATAAAGTGGAAAGCAATTGGTGCGAATCTCAAAAATAATAAGTGCTATTTTTGTCCTTTTCATTAAGTGCAGGTCTTTCTCTGATCAGTCTCAAATCTCACTTGGAATTTTTCATCTTTTATAGTGGGATGAAGAGTCCTGTGAATGAAAGCTGGCCAAAGGCTTAGGGAATCCATCCCATTAGTAGAGAGTAGGGCTTCCCAAAGATCCTTGACTACTCTAGGAATTTCTCTGCATGCTGGGATGGATTTTTTTGGGGCTGATGGGGAATGTTGTTAAGTGATTGATACAGCATAGCTGTAAAACAGGGATAGGGATGCTGCTGGGACAGCTGAGTGCTTCTGTTGCTATTGATCTAACAGCCTTAGGATCATGTGGAGGGCCAGCAGTGTGTATGGACTGCCAGAACCCCTGTGGGCCCTGTGCTCCGCTGCTGTCCTGGGTACAAATGACAGCTGTCCACCTTGGTCCCCTCCCTGGCCAGAAGAGCACCTCCTTTTCCCATGGCACAACTTACCCTGTAATGGGAAGGTTTGCTGTGTCAGGACTCTGCTGTGCAGTCCGTGTTCTTCTCCATTTGTGATCTGATTATGTGCCTTACAGTCCCTATTGATTCATAACAAAATCTAGTTGTGCTATATTTGATGAGCATGCAGTGCTGAATTAAATTTGGGAGAGGAGTTTAATCAGCTCTCTCTGTAACGATCCAGAGGTGGGCATTTTCTAACAGAAAGCTGCTATTCCATATCTGACAGAAATTTTATGGCATCAAAGTGAAGCCTTTGGAGTGTGGGAGCCTGGAGGCTGTGAGTCCACCCCTGGTGCCACATGAAATCCATACAAGTGCCTTGTGCCTCCAAAACAGCTGCTCGCAGCTGCCTTTTCCTCATCTTGGTTTTCTAAGAAACAGGGCTCTTTTCTGAGCATTTTCAGGGCCCTGATTGCTCTAACATTTTGTTTGCAGACTTCTAGGTTTTCACAGCTGTTTTCCTAGCAACCGGGTGCTTGTGAGTGGAATAATTTCGTGTTTGTTCACTTGCAGTGCAGGGACAGTCTTTGGAAGCGTTGCTGCAGGTTGAAAGGCGACTGCTTTGTTATTGTTTTTGATTTGACATGAGGTTAGATCCCAGGGCAAAAGAGCTGTAGTGCAAGGAGGTACCAACTCTGTTCTCTTCATGCACTTCCTATTTATTAATCAGCAGCTGGAGCTCTGTCTGGTCCTTTGGTGAAAGTTTATTTCACCTTTGAGTCTGGTTTTGTTTTCTGCTTGGCCTTCAGTAATGTACAAAATCACAAAATGTTTGTCTTTTACCCCAGAACAAGTTTTATGCATTGAATCACTCCACTGTACTAGAATAACCTTTCTTAAATTCACAAAAGTGTCATTTGAAACCTGATGTAAGGTTTGGCAAACTGTTTTTAATTACACTCTAGCTCCTATTGATGTTTATAAAAATAAACAGCTAAAACAACACCCTTCCCTCCTCATGCCATGCACTCATTTAGTGGATCATTAGGAGCTGGAAATACAGATAACCCTGTATTTTGTTACACAGCAAGCTCCATGTCCAAAGATATTTTGGAACTCACAGGAAGCACGGCTGGCATTACAGCAGCTAATTGATTTTTGCAGTGCTTCTCCAGCTTTGCAGTACACAGCCACCAGATGCAAAGGGACAGGTTGTGATAAATCTTTAATTAGAGCCATATTTAGTATTGCAGAACTGAAAACTTCCATAGAAATGGTAGAGTTGTTACTCACACGTATTTACAGCATCAAGGTATGTTCCCACGCTGGGTGAATTTCCATTCTGGCACAAAACTGAAATCTCTGTTGTTTAGAGTGTTCTAGTGCATTACTGAGATATGTAGCTACTTTTGATTTTTTTTTTTCAAATTTTGCATTTGTTTTTCATTTGTAGATGAAGTTCCAAACAAGCATAGAATTTAGCCCTTTTTCTGAAAAAACAAACAGGCAAGCTCATAAATGACCGAAGTCTGGAATGCAAGAAACTACTATTATTATAATTTTTAATCCAAAGCGGGTCTGAAACATTGTGAAAGTTAATGGTCTGGTGATGCTCCTACCAGGGATTTAGCAAGGACAGAAAATTAATGTTAATCTGAATCTTAGTCTGGGGGTGGAAGTGTAAACCCAGCCTTCCTCTTTAACTGGAGGTCAGTGGGAGTTAAGGTGTGAGTGCTCCAGGAGAGCTTGTCTGGCACTGCATCCAGCTCAGCTGCAGAAGGCCATCAAAATTCATCGTTGGGGTCTCAGCCTCCTTGCCAGGCTTTCCAGAAGCACTCTTTCTCCTCCACAGCAGACCCCACTAAGGTGGCTATCCTTTGCTTTCCTCTTGTTTTGTGCCATCCCTTACTTTCTTGTGTTTGTGCCAGAACCCACGTTGCCTCAGGTCCCCCTGGAGCACAGGAAGGAAACTTGGCACTAAGTAAAGGCAATCCTGTGTTTGTCTGTTCTCACTTCATTCCCAGTGCAGTGGTTCCTCCTCTCCTTCCGCTGTGCCCCAGGCCTTGACCAGCAGAAAGTCATTCCCAGTCTGCTCCAGTGCAAAGCAGCATCAAAATCTTCTTTTCCCTGTTCCCTCCTGCGGTGCTGGTGTGCATCAGGACTAGGCTGGGTTACACCTGTCACATCCATTGATTATGAGGTGCCCACTGAGTGTGATGGGAGAGGTGAGGATGTGGGGAAGGCAACACAAACCTCCCTGAACTCTGCTCTTGCTTGCACAAGCCACAGAACAACCTCTTGAAATATGCAAAAAGGTCAGTGAGATAACGGAAGCATTTTGCTACCTGAGCCCCAGAGGCTGTGCTCTTGAAAATGGAAGTAGGGAGGGATGGGTGTGCAGCTCACCTTGGCTCCCTTCCAGAGCCAGAGCACACATGGAGAAGGAGAGAGCAATGCCACTGACTGGGGATGTGAGACTGGGAGCAGAACTGCTGTCAAGGGGCTAACTGGGAATGTTGATGGAGAATGTTGGAGTGGATATTGGACATAGCTGAACGGTGAGCTTGAGTCAGCAAACTCAAGTGAGATGCAGAGTAATGGCAGAAATATAAATTAACATCAGATTCTTCTTAATAGATGTTAGGGTAGCTCACTGCCACGTGTCCAGTTCTTTGTGAAATTGGGCCGCTTCCTTTCTTGCTGAAATGGAAACTGAGCCCTTTTTGAAATTTTTGTCCCAATGATGAGTTGAATACTTTTGAAGTAGTGGATGGGTTCAAAATGCTGTAATTTATTCCATCTGAATTCTTTCCTTGGCAGCAGCCATCCTTTGGGGCATGGCTGACTTGCTTTATTCCCTCCCATCCTGCTGGTCCCCTGCCTTTCTGTATTAATGCTGTCTTGGTTTGTAACTTACTTTAAGGGCTGCTTTGGGCTATCATTTGGCTCCTATCTTAGAGGATCAATGCTGTTCAGTTCATCCAAATATAAAAAACTATTTTTTCTTGGCTTCTGTGTGAAGAATCCAAGAGATCTGATCACACTGGTCCCCCACAGCAACGTTCTGTTTCTAGAGCAGGAGTGTGGTGATTGAAGACAAACCCCAAATAAATCCAACACTGCAAGAACAAATCCTCTGTCCCCAAACCTTGCAGGTTTTCAGAGCTGTATGTTTTGGGACCGTGTAGATAAGAGAGGAAGGGCACTTTTTATTAAAGGAAGGAAATTTTAGTCATCAGTTTGGATGACTAAAATAATGCCAAAGAAAGCAGATGAAAGGGTAAACAGAAGAAAGAAAGAATAGGTGCCATTGACATGGAGGAGTAACAAATCCTGGGAATAGGAGGTGCTTGGTGGAAACAAACACAGAATTTGAGGAAAATGGAGAAAAGATAATTCTCCCTCGAGCCTGATGAACCTTCCAGTCTGTCAGCTGCCTATCAGAAAATCCAGAAGGATTTTGGTACCCAAGTTTAAGGCTGGATTTTCAGCATTACTTTTATGGCACCCCAGGTTTGCCCCCATGGCAGCTTCCCTGAATGGCTCAGCAGCAGTGGCTGGACATGAAACAGCTTCAGACCAAGTTCTGTCATCTAGACCTCCAGCTCCCCCAGCCCCAGGCTCCTGTTCGTGTCAGATGAGGCAAGAGAAGGCAGGATTTACAAACTGTAGCTGTTAGTGGGTCACACCAGCACCAAAACCAGTATTTTCAGAAGACCTCAGTCTGCTAATGGGGGACACACCTTATGAAAATAATCTTAAAATTAGACCTGACCTGTTTAAAAGTAGCTGGTCAGGATCTTGTTGAATTTGTGTATTTGAAGACTGGTCTGAGCAGGTCACAGGTTCATGGGCATCTTCTCACAGTGCAGGTGGTCGGTGATGTTTGTTGAAAGCAGTGTTCTTTATAAGGCTTAGTGTTCTGAGCTGTGTGTATTTATGTACCAGGCTTTTGTCTGTAGCTCCTTGGACATATTTTGGCATTGTTCTGTGCCACTGACAATGTGGAGACCTGTGTTTGCTTTGTTCTCAGTTGGTGCTTCCTGGTCAACAGAAATAGAAAGCTGCTTGTGTTAACAGCTGACGAGGCAAACTGTGGTACAGGGCCAGCAAGCTGGGCTCTCTCCTCTCCTGAAAGGTGTGCTCCATCCAATGCTGGCTTCAGCTTCTTCTCTTCAGTCTCTTCCTGTTCTTTTTGCAGGGAGTTGTTGACTTGCATTTACGAGTTTAACTGCCTCTGACAGAGGAGTTGTAGCTCTCTTTTCTTGCCAATATGGCTTTTTGCATGTGCAATAAACCCAGGAAAAAAAACCCCAGAAGCTGAGCAACCCAGCTGGAGATGCAGTGAATTTGTCAGGAGCGTCTGTGCCACAGGAGGGGAGGCTCGAGGCAGAACACAGCAAAGCCTGGGCTTCCTGCTGGCAGTGCCTTGTTTGCAGGAGGTGTAGAAAGGTGTGAGGGGGGTAACAGAAGAGAAAACATGTCTCTGGGTTAGAGGTGAGAACTGAAAGGAGCAGGAAGATCACTGCTGGATGGAGCTGGTGGCCAGAATCCACTTCCATAAGGTGCGGATTCATAATCCAGAGTAGAGAGATTTGAACACAACGTTCAATAGAACCCTGTTCTTCCTGCACTGGAAACAATTCCCTTGAATGGGGTAAACAGCAAATAAAAGTCAGTTGTCTCTTTGGTGCATGCTTAATGCTCTGCCTTCCAGAGAGCCTTTCCATGCTTGTGGTAGCAGGTAGAACTTATTCTTAGCCATGGAAAGCCAGAACTGGGAGGCTGATGTCACCATCTCTGCTGTTCTTTCTGTATTCAGTTTCCTGCTTTTTCAGATCTCTTTCCAACCTGTCTGTCTCAAAATACTTCTTCCTAAAATAATTCTTTGTGAACTGACAGGCACACAGGGACCTGAAAAAGAAAGTAAGCTGAGGATGACTGAAGGTGCTGATGAAAGGCAATCAGCTGGAGAGAGCAAAGCATCAGATGTGATCTGTCTGGCATGTGCCTAATTATCCTGTGCCTTCAGGCATGCAGCCGGGCAAGAGCCGGGAAGTTCACTGAGCAAGTTCACTTCATTTCCTTGTGCTGCTTTTCACACATAGGGGAAAAAAAAGTGAAAAAAAAAATGTTCCTTAGGATAAGCAACAGGACCATAAGAGGCGATGTAGAAAGGAAAAAGGCTTGACTGGTGTAGTGAAGCATATAATGAGATAATTAGAGCTGTGGAAAGTCGACAAAGCACTAGACCAAGATGAATTGCATCCCCCAAGTGCTCGGGAGATGGGCAAGGAACTAGAGCAACTTCCCTGAATGAAGTTCCACAAGTAACCCTCAGTAGTGTTTTTGTCCTTTTGAAGGGTAGAGCTTCCATAGGGCTGGAGGGGGGCTGGAATTAGACACACAGTTTACAAGGAGAACGAGAAGCAGTAAAAATAATAGAGATGGCTTTGCTAGCAATGAGTAAAACTAGGGAGGGAGAACATTGCTTCAAGTTGGTGGTGAGATTTATGTGCTGGGAGTGGTAGTGCTGCTGTTGAAGTAGCTATGAAGTCAACAGTTAAGTAAAAATATTTTCATTCCCAGTCTAGATCCAGTTGGCAGCAATTAAATGAGCATCCCTGTAATGTGTGTCCTTCTGAGGAGGGTCTGTCCTGCAGTGTGTTTGTGTTGGACCCGGCCAAAGACAGCGCTGATCCAAATAATAACAGCCCTGTCCATCCTTGCAGCTTCTCCTGACATGCACTTGGTCTGATGCAGCCCTCCCTTCCTCCCATCACCTGGCCATTATTTAGGATAAAACCAAGAAAAGCCCTAAAGCAAAGTGGTAAAGTTTTATCTGAGGGGATGCTGCCACTTGCTGCCCTTAAGTGAGGGTAACAGGAGAACACAAAAATCTGTTGTTGTAGCCAGAATCCCAGTTTGTGTACCTGTTAAAATGCATCATTTGCAGAACTTGTATGGCAAAAAAGTTGCTTTCCCTTCTTGTAAATGAGTGCCTGAAACTAATAATGTGTTTCTGCATGGAAAAATAAGTATTTTCTTCAGATTTTCTTTTTAAATGCTGAGTTTTAGTTTCTTTACATTGACAAAATGATCAGTGCTTTCAGTGACACTGGAAGGCTGCACTGCCCTGGAGTTCTCTGGACATATCCCATGCACTCACATGAGTTCTGTCAGTACCTGCTGAGGTTTTTTTAAATTTTACATGATTAATTTAGTTTGAAGTTAACCCTGAAAAAAGTAGAGTAAGGGAAATACGCAGCTATTTCTCACTGACATAAGGCATTTCAATATGAAAATGCCCTCAGTTGTTGTGTATTCTTTTCTTCTTAGCTGAGATTTGTCCTAGGACTCCTCTGAATGCAGCAGATACTTGTGTGAGGCAGGGCGAGCGGAGGGTTTTGCATTCTTTACAGAGGTTACAGAAGCTGATTCAGGTTCATTAAGATGAATGGAAAGGCTGCCATTGATTTCAGTGGAGTTGAATCAGGCTCATATCCTCCATCTAATGAAAACCATCATCCACATGACTCTCATTAGCTCTGTTTGCAAAACAGACAGCAAGATATGACTCTGGATTTCTTCTGAGACGTATGGCAGTGATGATGATCCTGTAGAACAGACAGAACCTTGTGTTTAGAAGAGAGTCACTGCCTGAATTTTGCCTGGCTTTGTCCCTATTACACCTGCTTTGTGCTCAGGCTTTTTCTGTGGTGAAGAGGATCTTTGGGGTGGCTGCTCCGGAGCACCCTGTGAAAATACAGATGTTGAGCTGCTTCTGGAGCCATGGTTTTGGGGGGGGGTCAGCACATCTTCCTGGTTAGGGTTGTGGTAAAAGGCAAATTAATCACCTGCCAGAATTTATTTTTAAGGTTTCCTTATCAGGAGAGTGACCATTGTGTGCACTTTTGGGAAAGCTACTGCAATACTTCATTGTGATGTTTGGTTGGCAGTAGGAAATCTCATTTCCTTGCACCTTTTTTTAACCTTGAAAACTAATTTACAAATTGTGGCTTGCAACAGGAGGGCAAAATGCCAAGGCATAATCGACTGACACAAAAGAAATTAAGTTTGGGCAGGCAGTATAAGAACCTGATGCTGTTGAAATCAGTGGTGTAATTCCTGTTGTTATTTTTACCGTTGGTTTCACTGATTCCTTCAGATGTTCAGAGATCCTCTGAAGCTTAAACCTCATCCTATTTGGCATTTTGTTAAAAGTCCCAACTTCTGCAGTCCCCTCACGACATAACCGATTTTTTTGCTTGTTTTGAGAGAGGAATTTTCGTACTCCTGTAGGTGAAAATTTTCAAGTAGTGTAAAAAATGGATCAAGAACATGTAAAAAAAGCCTAAATGCATGCTTTAAAGAATCTTATAACATAAGCTTGTTTATATTTTTTGTTGTCATTTTGGATCACTGGACATAACTATAAAATACAAGGTGTCATGCACATGATGTGTCAGTCACATGTATGCACATCCCCTGAATGTGGTTTTTTTGGTGATGTGGAAAATACCTAAACCAGCATTATTTTTTCTAGGTAATCAAAATTATATTCTGGAAAATTTAGATGTGACTTGCCAACTTTAAATACTGAGCTTTAAATACAATTCAAACAACAATTAATATCTTTTGAAGATGGCTGAATTTGCCAACACTGTAGGTCTGCAGACACACACATGGAAAAGCCTCACTGGTTAGTTTTTTGTTGTTGATGGATCTCTAAAGTATCACAGCAACTCTCAATTTATTTCTGCAAAGGGAGGAGATACATGAGCTGCATGTCCTTGTTTGTTATTTTGAAGTGTTTGCCAAATGTTCTCTTTAAAGGTGGTACATTTAAGGAATTCTGTGCTTGCTTGGTTTTTTTTTTTTTAAGTTTATTTCCTCTGGGGTTATTGTTTGTTTGACTTTGGGTCTTCTGGTGTGTGTGAGTGAGGAGGAGTGGGTTTGGAGGAGTGGAGGGGGGTTGTTTATTTTTCTTTTTTACCACAAAAAGAAATAACTTCCTCTTCTCCCTTGTGGCTAAACAAGCCATCAAAGTCTAGGAGGAGTAGAAGCTGATGGTCCTTGACATACACCCTTGGTTTAAACAAACTGAAAAGTATGTTTCCATATATATTTTTAAACACATGTGTGATTTAAAATTATCCCCCAAATAATTTTGGCTTGCCTGGTTGTGGGAGGACAAACATAGTTTCCTTTTTTCTTAGATTCCAAGTACAGACACGTTCTGTTGCTTGCTGTTGGTTACTAAAGACAAATTTTGTGAGTCAAGACATATTATTTCTGCAAGATAGCAACTGGAAGGAAATGAGCTTCTTTAGAGAGACTGTAAGGAGAAGAGAGCGTTAATTTTCTTCTTATAGAAAGTGTTCAGGCAGCATTACAAGAGAATGTCTCAATATCTTCATTTTCAAGTAAAGTCTGCTTGTGCCTTGCTCGACCTGTTTTCCAAGTGAATGTTCTGAAATTAGCTGTGGTTTCTTCTTGTTCCAAACTTCCCCCAAAGTAGCACCTGTGGCAGAAAGCAGGTTTGGTCTTCCAAAATGCCTTATCTTGTCTCTTCTCCATATGCCAGTCTGTCAGAGCTGTGCTTCACTAACCTCGTTGTGTAACCATGACACTTGAATAAGGCCCAGGCACTTCATTATGGCCAGAGCAACCATCCTGAGCCTGGAGTCACAGCGTGTTTGGGATTGCACGAGGAAGGAGATGTTATTTGCAGGAAGGCTCGTTGGTGAAATCCTGCCTTGCACAGATGACTCCAGCCCAGGCTCCACACAGCTGAAATTGCTGGCAGAGAACTTCATGGTGATGTACAGAGCACTGATGTGAGGGCTGCCAGCAAATTTGTTTGGCTGCTGCAGCTATGTCTTCACCTGCACCTGGATGGCCAAACTTCCAGTCCTGTGAATTGAGCACAAGCTTCCCTCAAACCCTGCAGGCAGCGGCTGGATCCACCAGCCAGGGCTGTGGGGGGCCAGAGGATGTGAGTGAGCAGGAATAGCTCAGGGAAGGAGAGTTCCCATGCTAGCAGGTCAGGCTGATGCCACAGGCAGCACTGGGAAGTGTGTGTTTGTCTTCTGGCTATCCCTTTGTGTTGGCAAGGTGACTTTTACAGGAGGTCATGAGGTCACTTTTGTAAATGCACAAAAACCTTGGAACAGACACATGGTGGGTTGGCAGGGGTAGGAGATGGCGAGCCTGAGTAGGGGATGCCAAGACAGAGGAGTCTGGAGGAATAAGAGGAAAGGATGGAGGAGAGAAAATCCAATATGAGCAGTTCTGCCAGTGGCAGTATGGACAGCATCTCAGGGATGCTGTTAGTCAGAAGGCAGAGCCAGCAGGGCTATTGGAGCTGGATAAGGAATTTAGTCTTTTTGACCCTTAGCATTTTCTCTCTATTCAACCTTTCTGCAACAAGCCTAGAAGTATTTTAGCCTTTCTTGGTGTCTTGTTTATTTTTTTTTTAAACAGATACTTCTTATCTGCAAACAGCAAAAATTAAATGAAAGGAAATGATGGGATTTGTTGGCTCAGCATGCCAACAAGAGCCTGCTCAAATGCTTGTCACCCCAGATTGTGTGAAATCTTAATCTCTCCCACTGGAGTGGGACTGAGCTCCTCAGGTTATGTTGCCTGTGGAGGCAGGGACAGGGGCTGGTGGGTGCTCTCAGCCGAGCTTGCAGCAGAACTGGCAGCCTGTGGGTGTGCAGCCGCTCCTTTCCCAGCCTGGAGTAGGTGTCTTGCAGCCTGGTTTAGTGGGAACATCAGCCTGCTTCTGCCATGGCTGCTGGAGCTGCTCAGATGTGGCACTGGGGAGACACATGTGAGCAGAGGAGCAGAACAATTCCTTCCATCACTCGTTCGGCTTAGGAGAAGCAGAAGTGGACAGGGCTTGTTGAGGGATCACTGCACAAGTCCATTCTTGGGCTTGCTGAGGGATGTTTTTTTCTTCCAGTTTTCCTTCCTATGATCCCTTCATGAACAGGGGAACACACTTCATGAACACACTGAACTCAGCTGCCACTTGATTCTGGTCAGATTATTTGTATTGGCATGTCATTCTGCACTGGTTTTGCTCAAGGACTGCAAATCAGGTGCTGGGCAATGTCTGATCCCTCATCTTTCACAGGGATGTGCAAAGAAGATTGTTGAGAGGGTTTAGAAGTTATCTTTTGCTTTGTGTTAGAGTTGCACTTCAGAACAGAATGCACACTGTTGTGCTATATTTAGCACAAAGCCAAATTACATTGCTGAAGCTTTTTTTGGTCTGCCATTGTTCATTTAGACTAATTTGGCTGGCTTAAAATGTTGGAAGTGCAGCTTTGCCAAAGCTCCCCTGTCCTCCAAGAGTCCTATCAGGGTAGGTTATTCAGACAAGCTCATGTCTCAGGGGAATCCTCCATTAGCTAATCCTCCATTAGCACTGCTAGTGCTTATACCATTTATTCCAGGGGGAATTGAGCAACTCCCACACTCCGTGCATTTACAAATTCCAGCCTGCAGCTTCCTCTTATCACTCACTAGAAGATGCTCACATAAAGGAGCCTGAAAGCAAGGGAGGGGCATCAAGATGTGGTTACTTGCAAAGAGCCCTGAAAGCAAGTACAGACAGCGTATTTTATGTCGTGTACTTGATACTGACAGTCCTGTGCCTTCCCCCTGCCTCTCCCTTCTACCTTTCCATAGGAAATATCTTGGCTGTCCCAGGAGCAGAAGAGAGAAGCTTGGAAGTAGCTGGATACTAAACTGGTACCTGCCTGATCTGCCTTCAGCTATTCAGAGGGAAAGTTCAGGACCTCTGGCCACTAGGTGAATTTGTCACATGACAAATTGAATCAGTTTACAGTAAGTTTATCACCCTCTTGAAATACCACATCAAAAATTTGTCAGCTGAAAGAAACTCCATAATCTGCTGAGCTGAACTGAATAAAGCTGAGTTTTGAACTGTAACTTCTGGAGGCAGCAGGTCTGTGCTTACACCAGGTCCTGTCCCCCAGCCAGGTCACCCCGGTGTGGAACGTGGGATTTTTGTTTAAAGCATGGGTCTAGAGGACTCCAGTTATGTTGTGGGTTTTAGCCCTAAGCAGGATCTGTGTTCTGGGATTTTGCAGTGCAGGCCCAGGCAGCTGCTGGTCACTACAGATCAGGAATTTACTACTGAATTACTGAAGGAAACATGAACAAAGAGTGGTTTTGGTAGAGGGTTTTTAGTGCTAGCTTACCATATACTTTCTGCTTAGAGAGATGCATTGCAGGGTGCTGTTAGGAATGTAATTTCATACTGGTATTATTTTCCTCCTGTATCTTCCATCTGCATCACTTACTAAATGCATTTTGAATAATTATATGGCAAAGTCCTATCTGGACTTGACAATTAGGCAGAGATACTACAGCGGAAACACACACACAAAAGCATAATTGTAAATAATGAATATTGACTGGATCTGCCAAAAGTTGCAATAAAAAAGCATTGCCTTAGGTCAATTGTTCCTGGCATATGGATGGAAAAAGGAATCCAGCAGTGTGTGTTATAACATGAGCTGCTGTACATCAACATTTGCCAGCCAGCCTTTTTTCCCTCCTTGTTTTTTGACTTCTTATGGAGCTCATATCTATCACAAAGATAGATAACAAGCTTTTGAAAACAGTTAGTGCTTCTGTACTGCTTGCTTGTATTGGTTTGGTTTTTTTTATTTTGTTTTTGGTTTGTTTTTTTTTTAATAACAAAGAGTGAGGTAATAGAGATAACCAAGCTGACACTTGCTCACTTGCTGGCTGCTTGCTTGTATTGGTTTCTTTTTTTTTATTTTGTTTTTTGTTTGGTTTTTTTAATAACAAAGAGTGAGGTAATAGAGATAACCAAGCTGACACTTGCTCACTTGCTGGTAATCCTTCTTCTGAAAATCAGAGCTCTGTTGTGACTGTTGTCACCCAGAAGGTCACACCTGAATAGGAAGGAGCCCTCCACCATGGATCTCTGGAGTTCTTCAGGGCAGGGGCGCTTTCCCCTTTGCATCCATAACTCTGTGTGGTCCCACAGCCAGTCCTATTCCACGACAGCTGCATCCCACAGACCTGACTGCTCTCAGCAGCTTCCTGGGGCTGAATTACACTGTGGAATCAGAAATTTCCTAATGAGGAGCGATCCTGTAATGTCAGCTGGGAATTGGCCTTTGGCTTCTGCTCAGACTCTTGACATAGCCAAAGGAGAACAAAACTCAGAGGAGTCTTGCTGGCTGTGCAGCCTGGGCTGTGGATTAAGGCTATCATGAACTACAGGAGGCTTTGCAATTGTTTATGCCAAGCCTTGGAGAATAAGTGTGAAATTAAGATCGTGGTCTGATTTATATATATAATTTCTGTGATGTGCTCCTGTGATGCTGCAGAGCCAATTATAGGCAACTATAAATATGCCATTGGGAGTCTTTTAAACATTTATTTTAGCACTTTTGAGGAAGCCAGTACTAAGTTTAATAGACTGTGGTGAATTATTGACTGAACAAATTATAACCATGGACCAGAGTATGGTATTGACATTAGAGATTGTACGGCCATCTTTAGGAGTCATTACAGGATTTAATTCGGGGCATGCTGAACTTTGAGATTTACACTGGGTGGGATATTGACTCCGTAATGGGAGAGACATATGTTAACCTGCATGCATAGCAGACCACTGTTAACATGTCTAATATCAACTCCATTGAGATGACATAATAAATCCAAATCAGATTTTTTTTTCCTTATCTATTTATGCTCAGGGAGCTGCACATGCAGATGTAGGAAGGTCTGTGGTGAGTGGCAGCTACTGCTGTATAAAGATATTAATTTTCCTATCAGGTATCAGAAACAAGGGGTTTTTTTTGTTTGGTTGTTGTTTTTTTTTTTTTTTTCTTTTGAAATAACCTATACCATTCTGGAAACTAATTTTGGGATTGAAAGAGAAGAGAAACAGGGACTTGCTCCACGCACATCTAAAGGGAGAAGTGATGATTCTGCACAGGGCATGTTTTATTACCCAGTGGGGGTTGGTTCCTGGGCTTGTAAAGCAGCACAAGGCGCAGGATGTGGTTCTTTCCTTGTCCTCTGAAGCTTCCCAAAGGCTCGTGGCACTGCGGGGAGTCCCAGCAGGAGTGACCCACGGAGCCAAGCTCGGGCGCTCGGCGTGTGCAGCCAAGGCAGCCGCGCTTCCCTCACCCACACAGCGGGGTTTTGGACAGGACAGCTCGGGAGCAATCCCTGCGTCCGGTCCTGAAGGGAAACCCGCTCTGCAGAGGCACAGGCACGCTGAGACAGCCCTGAGGAGCGTTTCTGTGTTCCAGGGAAACTTCAGGAGGGCTTATGTAGCCAAAGTAAATGTTAACTCTCTGCCTATTTCCAAAGTTTACTTTATAAATCCGTTTTGGAAATGGTTTTTCCTGTTTCTTCATAGTGTCTGGTGTTTAGTTTGCCTTGGATTCTGATGGAGCATGAAATCCCTTTAGAAACCAAATCAATTGGACAGTAGTAGGCATTGAGATCTATTCCCTACATTGCTGATGTTTCCTTGGGATTTATTGCTGGGGAAAAGACAATGTGCAGATTCCTGTCCCTGTTTGGCAAGTGCAGAAGAAACAAATGTCTCCAATATTTCTGAAGTGAACAGAGTCGATATGCCCAGCCTGTTTCTTTAATTATGAATTTTGGAGGGGGAGAGACTATGTGCCATCAATGGAATAGTAATAGTACGTTATTTAGGCTTCTGCCTGATAATGGACCATTCAAACTCTTCTGAGAATCAGAGGTGAGCAATTATTTATGAGATGATCAAATGTGGATTCTATTTCCAGGGCAATAAAAGTCGAGATCAGTTGATTTATTTGGTGGAGGTTGGATGTGCTGCTCAAATATTGATAGGATCTTCCTGAAGAACAAATGAGTCTGTTAAACTCATAACAAAAGTTACACAAAATAGTGGAAGAAGTATTAAAATGCCATTCCTACTGGTGCTTTCCCAAGGCCTGAACAATCTGTAGTCCTCCTTCAGGGCTGGAATGACAGGGACACACAGGATTGTGGCTGCTGAGCTCTCCCATCTTGGGCACGTACTTGTTGAAGAAATTAATCTCGTGTTTAATCTGGTTTGAGACTGTATCTTAATTTGTTTTGCTGCTGCAATAATTGGCTAAGGTTTGTTTATCCATAAGGGTAATTTCAAGTTTAATATAAAACTCCATCTCCTTCATCTTTTTAATTGGTCACGTTATTCTGTTCTCCTTTAATTGAAGTAGTAAACAATCCTTTTGAAAGGTTGAGGCTACTGAGAGAGACTCAGACTAAGAGAGAAAAAGCCTCTCCCAGCCTAAATAAAAACTTATTTCAAGGAAGAGATACACACAGTTAGTATTTAAGAGACTTTTCTGTACAGAAAAAATTCAGATACAGACTCAGTAAAGCCAGATTTTTAGAGAAATTAAAGGTGTTTCTGCAATTTTTTTTCTCTGAATGAAAAAAAATTATTTACTGTGGGAAAGGAAGTGAGAATGCCATTACACTGTCATATACCCACATTTCCAAAAGTGTTGATACACAGATTAGTGTTTTGAATCAAGTTTGGAAGATCCTGGAGACAATCCAGACTAAAGAAGAAATATAAAATGTTACATCATGTGTCTGAGGGGGTATTTTATTTGTTACAAATGCGGCAAGTTTTGTCACAGGAATATATGTAAAGGTGTGGAGGAAAGAGTGGCACAAGTCCCTGTGTTTATTTGCTTGGTTTTGAGAGAACTGCACAGTTTCTGCCAGTTTTGTGTTTGCCCGTTATTAAGTAGAACACGTTCATTGTGGTCACTCTTGACCCTTCTGTGAGATGCTTTGTGAATTGTTGTATAAAACATCCTGCAAAAATAGGGGAAGGTGGTGAGCTGTGGCTTATAATTGAGTTTTCCTATCCTGAGGAAGGATAATGAGAATCTGAGAGTCTGGTTTAACTGGAGAAAGTTTTTTTTTATTGCGTACACAGACCAGGAGATACGTGCCTAAAAACTTGTGTCCCTCTACACATCCCAATCTGTGTTTAATCCCGTGATTCTCATACAGGACCTTGGACTCACAAACAGCAGTCGGGAAAAAAATCACCAAGTAGAGCCCTAAATATCATAATTGTCATTATAAGGCTGCAAGGGCTGACCACTAAACACACAGACATGACCTTCTAGCAAGTTCCTGTTTATTTGCTTTCTCCCCCACCACGTGTCTTTTACAGGGCTTAGCTGTCACCCTGGTTCTAATTATGAGTGCCTTGTGTCATCACCCCTGCTGTCCCTTACAGCCAGCCCAGCTGCGTGTTGTGGGAGGCATTTGTGAGGGTGACAAGCTGCAGTTAAATTCTTATCAGTAAAATCCTGACCTGATGTGTCCGTGGACTAAAGTCACAGTCAGTGGTACCACTGACCCCAGCCTCTACCCAAGCACTGTTCTCCTTGTTCTCCTAAATAGATTTGTTGTCTCATTGTTGCTTTTCAAGCCATCATTTTTCTGGGAGGGGGAAAAAAAAAAAGTTGTTCTTCTAATTTTCCTCTGTTTACTTTCCATAACTTGAATAGTCTCTTTGAAGATGGTAACAAAAATAGCTGTTTCTCAATCTACGTAATTACAGAAAAATCATTCCTTTTCCTAAGCATGTGAGTCTTTTTTTTTTTTTCCAACTTTCCTGCTTTTTACTCAATAATAGCACTTTCTGGTGTTATTCTGGAGGCAGCCTAGCCTGCTTTGAAAGGTGAGCTAAATCATACCCTTGATTCCTAATGATAATTTCATTACACATGAAATTTTATTTAGAAAGAAACAAGGCACTTGTTACGACATTATTTAAGCTGCAAGCTTAACCACTTAGATATTGTGAAATGCTAGATTAAACATTTCATTTCCCTTATGCACTTTGAGAATAACAGCATGCAGATATATTCTGGGTTTTTAAGTTCATTGTGTGTGAAAGATGTTTCAGTAGCTTGTCCAAACTTGGCTGTATTTTCACAGATGTGGGAGTGACAACCTTACTGACTGTTGAAATCCAAAGGTATTTTTCCAAGCGGGAAGGCAGTAGATCTTCCCACATGCAAGAGGAAGCTGGTATTTTAGAGCATGCATGAAACATCTCCCAAAGCATTTCTGACTCCCATTCATCTCTTTCGCTAGGATGTGCCTTATTTCAGAAATTGCAGCTTCATTTGAGGAAATTGGTGAAATCACCTTGGCTGCTACATTAAGAATAATAACAACCAACCCACCCCAGCCCAGGCAATCATCCAGCAGGATTATTTCATGCTGAGTGGTTCAAGTCTGGAAAAGAAACGCAGAGCTGACATCCAGGTCGTGTCAGGGAGAGCACTGGAAAAGTGAGATGATTTTTCTGGCAATATGAGATACAAATGGATTCAAATCAGTTTGTTTGGGTGTTAAGTGCCCTTCAGGCTTGCAGGTTGGTTGTGCCGTGAAAAATGCCCTTGAGGTTTTTAAAAATTGTGATTCATAGAGGCTTGGGGAACCTGCAAAGTATTTGGGTCCTCTCCTTCTTTTGCATTTCCCTGCCAGGATTGAGTCCTTCAATACTTTCAAGTCGTGTTTCAGTCACCTTCAAGAATATGAACTTCCTTTTGCAAATCTAGAAGTCTTGGTGTGCTGCTGCTGGGGGAAAGGTACTTGGAATAATTATGCTCCAGAGAACAGAACTGAGAACATTTCTGGGGGAGAAAACAGCAACTGCAGTCAAACGAGCTGCTAAATAAAGAAACATCATTAGACAGCAGGGCTAACCTTGGGTTTGCTGCCTTGTTTTTAGTTCCACATAGCAGGAGAAAATATAAACAGGAAAGAGCTAAAGAGTGCCCTGATAGGGGAGGAAATATCTCGTGTGTCTTCTTGTGTCTGTGCTGCCAACAAGACACAGTTAGCAAAAAAACCCCATCTTGTAACAGCCCCAAAGTGTTGGATTCAAGCAAGGAAGAAAATGCAAAGTTTGGAGTATGCCGAGTGTGATGCAACTATTGGCACACTTGAGGTGTAGGCTGAAGTGAGCCCCAGTTAAGGAAAGTGTGTTCTTCAGTTTGATGAAGGATAAGAAGAGCTAATCATCCATCTTTACAGGTTTTTTGCTGAATTACAGCTCGGTTCTGTTCTATGTGCCTTTGATGCTCAGAGCAGCTGGCTCCTCCAGGAGAGAGTAGCTGGTAATTGAGGCTTCAGTGTGGTGTAGGGCAAAATATTTTGGGAAACATGGCTTGGCAAGAATTCAAGGTCTTCCAACAAGTTGCCATTGACTTCATCTCTGTTGTGTTTGCAGAATGACCCGTATTTCCTCATTCAGTGTAAATTCCAGTTTCAGGCACAGCTGCCAAGACAAAAAGAATCTGAGGCATGCGCATGCAAATACTTCAATAAAAATAATTTCCCAGCTCTAGCTAGAGATTTATAAAATAATGGTAAAGAATATTATGCATTCAGATTAACAGCAGATGAATGTAAATTAAATCTGTAGAGATTCACCCACTGATTCTGGTCTGGGGATTCTTTTTTTTTTTTTTTTTTTTTTTTTCTTTTTTGAGCTTATTTTTAAGATGTACTTATCCATAAACCCTGAGAGCATGCAAAAATAATAATGATTACAGCTTGTAAAGAATAAATTAGCAAGAAATTCTTACTCCCCTCTAATTAATTTCCTAATAAACACCGAACAAGTAACTGTTTTAAACTCACTTGTATTTACAAGGTAAGCAGCAAATTGAGGTAATAAGGGAAATTAAAGTGTGGCAGCAGCAGGTGAAGTGAAAAGGGGCTGTGGGAGGATGGAGTGAGAGTTTGTGCCTCAGCACAGAACATGGACAATTGCTGCCCAGCTCCTGCACTAGGGACTGTGCATTTTGAAGAAGCAAAATAGGATTTCCCTCAGAACAAAGCAACGCTTCCTTGGAGAGCTGTTGTGCCCTCACCTCTCTGGTGTGCGTGGACACCTTCAGCTGATGCTGTTTGTGTGCTTCATCCTCCCGGAGAGCGGCAAACAGTCGAGGATCTGGCTGGGAAAAGCTTTTCCCTCTGCGTGTGCAGCTTCTGCTGCCTCCTTCTGACCTTCATCTAAGGAGCCTGGAAGTATAAATCTCCTCTGAAATTGGAGTATCAACACTTGCCAGATAGGTCACTTACAAATTAGCATTTAATGAATTGCTCTCTGAACTATCCAGTGGTAACTTTGTAGATAAAGCTGCCTGGCAGTTGGAGTGGTGAGAATGCAAAGATTTAGCTGTAAAAAAATACAATTCCTTTAGATCACTACTGTAGAAAAACATTTTTTGTGCTCCATGTTTATGGATATTGTGTAGTGCATGTATTAGTATTCAGAAACACATCTCAAATCCCTTTTTTAAAGTGATTTTTGCTTTCAAATTGTGAAGAAAAATAGTCCTAATTTTGCCCGCACTTATTAGAATCCATATAACTCAGTTCTTATTTCTTTCTAGATTGAATAGTTCCTCTTCCTCTCAGCTGATTACACAATGCATGCATTTATAGACAATAATCATCCCCCTCGTAGCTGTCTGGTGGAAGCCAAGCTCTCTGAGTCTCTTCTAACAGGAGCCTACGCTGGCTTCTGTGATCACTTCTAGAACCTTCTCTGTAGCTCCTTCAGGTTAAATTCACCTCAGAGTACTCGTGACCAGAGTTTGGGATGATGACTTGCCAATTCCAGCTCATGTCATGAATCAAAATTCAATCAGAGTTCAAAGCTTCCTGTGCAAAAAAAAGAGAAATATTAGAAGTTTAGGTATGATCTGGCCAGCAAGCTCATGCTGTCTCTTTTTTTTTTTTTTATTGTTTTACCTTCATGTGATTAATACTCCTTTCATCATCTCCTCCAAAGCTCTGCCTATCAGACTAACATGCATGCAGCTGCTGGGGTTATTTCTCCTCCCCTTTCCAAAATTGTGGATGCTGTAGGTTCTTCCCAGTCTCCAGGTTTTGCAGTTTTTCAGCTGTTGTTAGTGTTCAAGCAGCATGTTATAGCTGGAGTCTCCAGTTGGAATTGTGCCTGGACTGTGGATTTTCCAGTTAAGTAACACATGCCAGGGCTGTAGCTAGAGGAGCTGGCAGGGATGTACATTCTGCTTCCATGCAGTTTTAGTTGATTCTCTTTATCCATGCATGGAAGTGGCAGGCCTGTAAGTAGGGCATGGATTGCTGTGTTTGTGCCTTAACAGTAAAACTCCCTGTGTTATGTGGGGAGCAGAGCAACTCCAAGGTCCTAATCTCCCAACTGTGTTACATTTAGATCTGTAAAAAGCATTGATTGTATTAATACAGACAAGCCAAATGTTCTGTGCGGTTGACATGAATGTGCAGTCTCCAAACCCCTCCACAAAAGCACC
Organism: Pyrgilauda ruficollis; assembly: GCF_017590135.1. Lineage (NCBI taxonomy): Eukaryota > Metazoa > Chordata > Aves > Passeriformes > Passeridae > Pyrgilauda > Pyrgilauda ruficollis. The sequence goes on along the minus strand of NW_024524489.1, from coordinate 1,241,535 downwards.
CTCACCTGCTGGAGTAGCTTCTAACACCAAACAGCCAGAGCCATTCATTTGTTGATACCTGTTTAGATGCCTCCAACTTATGCTGCATGCATTAAAAAAGAGGCTTTTCTAAAGTTCAAAAGCCTTGGATCTCATTCAGTCTTGGAAAACCTTTTGTCGATGGACAGATTTTCACGAGGAGGAGCTGCACTGTCAGGTGTGGTAGAGCAAGAGTTGTGCAGTGGTTTTCCATGTGGGGTGAAAGTCTCTGCTCCTGCTGTTCACTGTTGAAAATAATACATTTTACTTGCGTCAAAGGAAAAACCATAATCTTTGTGTAATCTGTGATCCCCTGTCAGTGGGAAATAATGGCATGAGAACATCACCCCTAAAATATGATAGATCCTTTCTTGGGCAGGCATTTAATCATCATAATCATACATGTTTGAGTTGTGATTTGAAAGGAAAAGTTTCTTAATAGAAATATTGCTTTTTTGGTTTTTTAATATACTACTTAAACTTCAATTCACTGTACTCTTCCTTGTGACTCTAAAGCTACAAATTGCCAGGTTATTCTCAGTTATGTGAATAAAAATCAGTCAAGTACCATTATGAAGGCTGCCTACAAGGTGCTTTTGTACTTTCTTCTGGAGCAGGTCCTCCCCCAGCTCTTTTCATTTTTGAATGTGGCTGCACTTGATGAATTCTCCTTTTGCTCCTGTTCTTCCCTGCCTGTGTGAGTGGGATGGGCAGCGATGCAAGAGCAATTTTAGCAGATCCAAACCGGTTCCAACCAGGTAGATTCAAAGTGTTCCTGTCCATACAATTTCCACTGCATGCTGCAACAAATCCAAGTTGTTTGGATGAGAAACTTCTGGGTTTGAGTGTTCTTGTGGAAAGAACTGGAAAGGGAGAGCACTGGCACAGGCGGCAGTGGGATAAGGGGGTGCCATGTTCATGAAGGATGTGGGATTAGGATAGGGGGTACTGCTCCAGCTTGGCCATTGCTTTCCTCTGTCCTGCTGGGGATCACTTCATAAACCCTTTGCTCCTTTCATTCACTGATTGTCTTGTGTGTTTAGGCTGTAAGATTAAGGATTGTGGCTTGGTTTTTTGGAGCATGTACTGACACTCTGACTGATGGGGAAGTGTTTTTATATACCAAGCTGAGCTTATACTCTATCAACACTGGAAGATTTGGACTGGACTGTAGCATCATTTGGCTGAGACTCGTGAATGGCTGAAGTCCTACCTGGTATGGCAGTTTTCTCTTTTTCCAGTGCACTGCTTCTAACACCTGGGATGATGGCTGATCAGAGCACGCAGAGTTTTCCCTGTGTCCTTTGCCTATTTGTGGTGGTCAGTCTACTGGGATGAAGGCAGGCGGCAAATCTTTACTGTGTTCTTCTGCTTTCTGTTTCTTTGCACTAACATTTGTATCATTAAATCTCTGTGCCCGTTTCTAGACGGCTCAGGCACAGCATCTGTAAATCCAAGTAAATGAAATTTCCCGTTGATAAAGCAGCAGAGAACTCTATGCATAGCTGAAGAATTGTTTCGCTTTCATTATTAAAAGGGCACTTAGCGTGAAAATTCCCTCTCATTTTTGTGCTAATAGCTCAATGTTTTATGCTTTATATAAACCACAGATCATTTTCCCTGTACTAGAAAATATTGCTGTTCTTACAACTCCAGGGATACATTGAGAGACTCTGTGTTATTAAGATAGCCAAAACTTTTCCGTTTGGGGCTTGTTTTTCCATAGGAATGCTTCCTGTAAGGGCCTTGCAGGGAGAGATGTCATGCAACTCTGCTTGGAGATTCTTCCTAAAGTGCCAGGAAACCTTTCAAGGTGTTTAGAGCTCATTCCCAGAGCAGTGGAGTCAAATAATAAATGCTGGTTCTTGCCTTGCTGAGGTCCCCCAAGTCTTTTGGAATTAAGAATTGGTGACCACCCAGTAAAGATTAGCACAAGTTCAAATTTACAGATAATACATTTTGGGGAGTAAGAAATCATTCTGTTCTCATTCTGTTTGAGTGATTTGAAAAAAAAATTCCATTCTCTGTGACACCAAGCCCCATGGTTCTGCCATTGTTCAGAAAGACTAGTCCAGACCTAAGGAGCCATGTGGTCAAAGCAGGGTTTAAACCCATCCCTTCTTTTTTCCAAGCTGCTGTTCTGTGTAAGAGGAGCACAGCTCTGTGCTTTCTCCATCATTCCCTGCCTCGGGGGATGTCCCTTGTCACTCTCAGGGGATGTCCCCTGTCACCACAGCTAACAGAACAAATGGCAGCAATGCCTCCCCAACTCCACCGGGAGCTGCTGATGACAAGCAGTCCCCTCTTCTGGACGTACGTGACATCCCTTAGCTCTGCAAGCACCCTTTTGGAACTGGGACTAGGTATTCAATCCCGCTGTGGAGAAATTCATCCTGGAGTTAATCAGAGTGTGGCTGATAGATCACTCTCCAAATCCCTGAAACCTGAGCAAGGTGTATTCCATAAATGGCTGTAAATGGATGAATTTCCATATCTATTTACCTAAGGTAGTTCTTTAGCATAGCTTGTAATTTCTTTGTAATTTGTAAATTCTTCACGCAAGGGTGGTTAGACATTGTGATGGGCTGCCCAGGGCGTGCTGGAGTCACCTTCCCTGCAGGTGATTAGGAAAAGCCTGGACAGAGCCTTTGGTGGCATGCTGGTATTTGGTCAAAGGTTGGACTCGGTGATCTCGGAGGTCTTTTCCAGCTGGAATGATTCTGTAGTTGCTGCTCATCAGATTCAAGTATTGTTCTAATGTTTTCTTTCATGTTGTTAGGACAGTAGTCATGTGGTTTTATTTAAAATAACATTTTTAAAATGCTGAATAAAAATAAGCATAGCACAGAAATATGTACATTTTTTCTTCCAGAGATATTCAGTGCTTTCGTGTTCAGAGAATGATAAAACAGAGACTTTGAATATTAAAGCACTATTTCATTTTGATTAGCTATTCCCAATAGAAAGTGTTGTTTGGCTCTCTGAAGTTTGTTTCAGCAAATTGGCTTTGTCCCTTTGAAAACTTTGACCAGATGTTGCCATCCAGTAGCACTAAATGGTGCTTGTTTAGAAAACCAGCTTCATTTTCCAAAGTTTCTTTTGCTAGCAGTGTATGAAGCAAGCTTAGAAGGCAGTCTTGTGTCTTCTAGTAGACTGACTGGTAGTAGTCAGAAGAATTAGATAAGCTTTCAGGCACCCAATTTCTTCTTCAGATTTGAAACTGTGAAGCTACAGGTTTTCCAGCTAAGTGGAAAATGAGTTTACAGAGTTTAATTGGTCAGACCTTCTCCCTAAGTGGCACTGGCTGAGAGCTGTGCCATACACTGGGAAAAAAGAACATCCAGTCAAGGAAGGGACATGAAAACAGAGGTTGAACAGTTGAGGTCAGAGCAATACACGACTCCTGAGCCACAATGAGTGCTTGCAGAAGAGTGGAATTATTTTTGTGAGGGATGTCTAGAAAGCAGTTCTCTCTGTGGGCTAACCCGTGCACTGTTCAATGCACACCTGCTCTTGCTGGGTCTCCTTGACCACTGTTCTGGGAGGTTCTGTAGCTGGTCCTGCTCTCAGCCTGCCCTGCTGCTGTTGGCTCTCCAGGAGAGCTCTCCAGTGGTATCCAGGAGAATTCCTGCTCTGTAGCTGGGGTTATGTCACAAGCACGCTCCCAAGGCACCGTGACTCAGTCGGCATCATTTTGGCAGTTTAAAATAGAAGTGAGCCAGATCCTCAGCTGGTATAAATTGGTGTTATTATATTAAGTTCAGATGGGCCTAATTACAAGTGCTCAAGCAGACACCGAGTGTTGCACAATCCATTGCTTTTGTGAGTGTGTGCTCACCCATAAAAGTGAGATTGCACAATGCAGCCCTCTCTGAATGCTCCTCTGTCTCGGCTGCTAATTGAAAACAAACATGGTAGGATTAGTAATTCACTGCTCCAGATTTTTTATATTATGAATGATTGGAGGATCTGCCACTTGCATTAAGAGATGTTACTCTGTTGCATGATTGAATCCCAGCAGCAATGACTGGAGGTCTATAAACAGGGAAAAGTTGGACTTGCAGAGGCCTTGGATTTTTTCTTCCCCCCACAGGTGCCAGGGTTTCCATGCCCCCGACAACAGAGAGTGCATTTTCCAAGCCTGGCTGGAGGAAGTCATTAACAAAACTCCTGTTTATTTAGGTGGAGGAGGGCTTGGGCTGTTTTGCTGCACAGGAAATGGGGCATTTATTGGCCACTGCTCAAGTGTATTTTCCTTTTAGAAAAATCCCCCCACGTTTTGCAATAGGGAAATAGGAAATTGTATTTCCTCTGACTTGCAAGGAAGTTGATCTCTGCCCTCTTAATTAGTTGTTTAAAAGATGAAAGCAAGTGCCTGGGGTGAGGGAATTCCAGGAGGTTTCTTTGAACCAAAGTACTAAGAAATGGCCCATTATGAATTTTGATTTATCCAAGCCCCACTGAACACTGCCTGCAGAGGCACTTCCATGGATGCAGGTCCTGTTCTCATCTATTTATATTAAATGATGTTGTCAAATAGGGATAGAAAGGATTCTGGGGATAGGATTACAAACCCTGTGTTCTCTGCCAGAGACGCAACAGGGCAGGAAGGCCATGAGGTGCATGTTCAGTGATCAGCCTTTCCTACAGCCCTGGCAGCTGGGCTGAGCCAAGTAGCCCCACAAAATCCACTTTTCCTTTACTCTCAGACTGCCCTTGCCAGTTCTTGGATCCTCAGGTGGTCACATTTTCTGCACATGGCTTGGTGGCATGTAAGCAGCTTGAAAGCAGTAGTGAAAATTCCAAACCAGCCCTATACTTGCTCATCCTCCTCCATCTGGGAGGAAGCAGACCTGGGCAGGGTTGTTCAGGTCCTTGGGAGTGCTGGTCATTGCCTTTTCCTTTTTTTGTGTCTGTTTTTAATGTGTGCTATTCCACTTAAAAGGGTCTTTTTGTGTTGTATTACGGGAGGTCTAGTTGCACTTTTGTAAGTGACTAAATTACTAATTCTGTTCGTTGTTCTTCTCTTTTTTTAAAAACCAAAATACCAGACAAATAAAAAAAAGCGTTTGAAATTCATACTGTGTGGCTCAGCATCTCTGTGATCTGTAAAATCCATTTTTCTTCAGCATATTTAATTTCCCTCATGTGTTTGCTGGTAAAGCCTTTATTTTTAGTGCTTCTTAGTCCTTTCAGTTGGGAAATCTGGTTTTTATGATCTGCACGTGCCTGGAGCGTCTGTGGAGCATTTCACCATGGGCTTGAGACCACTTTGGTGTGTTGGTATTTTTGGTGTGTGGGTATTATTTGATGTTGTAAATATAACTCCTGTTTCCCACCCAAGGTCTTGCTCTGAGTGTGATAAACTCATATGTAGCTCTGCCATATTCCACAGTTTTCATTCCTGCCAGGATCTTAATGGCCATATGGATTAACTCAAAGTTAAAAGGACTCAAAGCCCTCCAGTGCACTTAAGTGTGAATTGTTTTTATTTAAAGTTTCACCTGCACTGTCAGAAGAATTCTTGTGTCCATATGTCCTGAGTATTAGTGGAGTTTGGGTTATTTCCACCTTTTATCACCCTGCCAATGCTTCTTTCTAATCTCTGCAAGCTTTGATACTCTTGTCCTCTTTCAGGCAAGTGAGAGCAAAAAATAACCATCTCAAAAGTGCAAGTGTCCTCTAAACAGGCTCCACGAAGAGGGGGAAAAGTGTTCACAGAGCTCAGCAAGTACTAGAGCAGAAGGGAACTGGGATTGCTGAGGGGACAGAGGGAAATGTGATCAATGTACAGTCACATGAAAATTTGTTGGTCGAGTTTGTAGAATACAAAGCTCTGCAAGAGCTGAGCAAGAGTGGACTCCTTAGAACGAATACCAAATCAGGATCCCAAGCAACCCTTGGCAAAGTAACATGTCCATCAATTTTTTTTTTTTTCTTTGCTCCTTGGAATTGAAAAGGAGCAGTGGCTTTGTCCAGCACAAAGATTTCAAGTTCCCTGCACAGGATTTGCAGTTACTGCTCTGGAAGGCTGCAATGCTTGCAAGTGGAGTGGCTGTCCCTGCAGTGTGGTCACTCCTGCTGGGGTATTGCAGATTGCTGCTGGCAGCTGGGAATCACACTGCTCCAGCATCTATCCTCCTTCCTAATGCTCAAATCAGGGAAAGGGGATTCTTCATGTTACTTGTGTGCAGGGGAGGGCAAGAATTTGCCCAACAGAAGCTGTCATGGTGTGCCAGCTTTGTTGTATAACCCATAACTCAGGAATAGCACACAAGCTATGAATTGCCTGTCAAAAAGTGCATGTGTCTTACTGAGCAGCAGTCACTAAAATTGTTGAACCTTGTTATCATTACAGATAAAACACTTCTTGGGGTTTATGAGCACTTTTCAAAGTGTTCTGGCAATAATGAAGCAGGTTTTCTATTGCAGAGGCAGGGTTTTCTGTTTGTGACACTGCCTTTTGTCACACTGTGACAAGCATCAAAACGCTAAAATTGTATTAAACAGATTAAACCAAAAGCACAGCAGCTGCTGTTTAGCAATCCAGGAAATCACCTTGACTCTTATGGCTTCTATATAATCTATATATCCTAGGAGAGCTGCACAGTGTTGCTCTTGGAATTGCCTGGGTGCACCTGAGCTCTCCTAGAGGCTGATCTCCATTTGGACAAACAGATGTGGGAAGTGGGACACTGATAACACAACAAGGATTCTTGAATAATGTAATAATTACTTGTGTTGCAATTTTTCCTTCTAGGAGACTGAGCTGCTGGATATCAGCCTTGTCAAAGATGCCAGATGTGGAAAACATGCCAGAGCTCCCAAGGTAGGAATTCTTGCTGTGTGCTTTCCTGTTACATTGATGACCTGGATAAAAAAGAATGGAAATTATATGCAAGAACTGAAAAGGAGAAAAAGCGTTCCCGCAGCTACAAAGAAGTGTTTTGCCTTTTATTTGTTTAACGCTGTTTCTGTTGAGAAGTGTTGAGATTGTTGAGCTTTTGTCTTTGGATTCTCTGTGTAAAACCATCTGGAAGCTCTGCTGGCAGCACAGGAGCAAAAATCCTGGTTTGTCAAGGTACACTTACACAAGTTCTTGGCTTCCCTGATGGGAGATGATATTTGTTTGAATCCATGTTGTATTTTGTGCTGGTGATTTTCCTCTTTCTGTGCCTCCTGAGGCCAAGAAGGAGGATTTGGGTGAGTTTTTTTTTTTTTAAACGGCTATCAGAGAGGTCGGGATATCAGCTCCCTTTGGGTTTGTCCTGATGTACTGTGCACTCATTTACAGTCCCTACAGACAGAAGGCTGTGGATATTAGTTCTCTCTGGTGTTTTTGTTTGGGCAGACACAGCACATGAGAGCAAAAACCCAAGCACTCAGCTCTGGAAGCGAGAGAGTGCCTCAGAGCATCCCAGGAGTGATAGGAAGAAATTAAATCCCCCAGGGCCTGGAAAGTTTGGCCTTGCTGCTGCTTAGCCCTGATTGAACAGACCAAAATAATGTTTCTCCTACTCTCATCTTTGGGGAGGAGTATTCCTGGGTCTGGATGACCTCTCTTCCTTGCAGCCCTGGGCCCAGGCACAGCCCCAGGGGCTGCTCAGCCCCCTGCGGGCCCTTCGGAATGGAGAAGGTTGTTTTTCCGTGCCAGAAAGCAGTTGTAGTTATCTCTGAACAGACTATTCATATTTGGCTTTCAAAGCTCTCCGTGTAGTGCTGGCAGCATTTTAAAGGCTGAGTTATAATTGAAATGCAACAGAAGTACTTTATGACATCCACATTAATACCAAATGAGTTCACCATGATTAATGGTTCTATGATGAATAGCAATAAAGTATTAACAATGTCTAGAACATTATTTTAAAATGCTACCTGCTTTACAGAGGACATGCATGTTCTTCTAACAAAATGTTTTTCGCTAAAATTTATGCATAGCTATTGCCTTGGTGACTTTTATTTATTGGGTTACATAAAGGCTGGTTTTGTTAGAGCACGTTTCAGATCTGACAGCAGTGGCATTAAATGAAGGGCAGGAGAAAATCCTGGCTCTCAGAGCGGTGAAATGAAGCACCTGTGTGAATGAGCTTGCTTTTTGTCATTGATTTGTGTGTGGGCAGCAGCTAAACAGCACCTGGGCTGGCTGTTGATGGCATCTTGCAAACGGTGTGAACTAAAGGGCTGCTTTTGGGCCATTGGTGCCAGCTGTGCTCTGATCCTGTGCTGGGGCTGAGCAGAGGAGCAGGTGGGCAGCGTTACAGAGCCCCTTGTGTGTCACTGCCACAGAGGAGCTAAAGCCCAGCTTTAGCAGGCTTGCCTCCAAGGCAGGTGGTAGCAGCAGGGATTGCACTGAGGTTTCCAGTTAAACTCCTGGGATTTTGGCTGAAGAGAGAGCCCTGGGAATGGAGGATACTCACCAAAGCTTTTCAGGGGCTCTTTTCTACAGCTCTGCTTCCAGCTGGGAGCACCCCCTGCTTTTACTGTAAACCAAGAGACTGAGGTGCTTTTCTCTGTGTCACCCCACCACCCCTCCTTCTGCCCATGGTTTTGTACAATTTTCATATTAAGGGACTTCTGCCAGTTTATGCTATTTTTTAAATATCTTTTCAGAATTCTAAGAGTAGATTTCACCCATGGGTTGTCATTACAAACTTAACGGGAATCTTTAAACCTCATTTGGTATATTTATGATCTACTGCTGCTTTTTGATAGGAATAAGTGTCTTTTTTAATAAGCCTCAACTTCCCCATTAAATAAAAAAGAGTAATTCCTTTTCATTTTTATAGTAAGCTAAGTTTCAGTGCCATTAGCTTTACCCACAGTAAGCTACCAGAATGTGTGAGGTGTGCTGCCACACAAGACCACCAGCAAGAAATGATTTTAGAGGACTGTAGGCAGTCCTGGTTACCAAAACTCAGTCTGTTCTCATGCTGCATTCAGTGCACTGCCATGAGTAGTGTTCATTTCTGAAAAAGGACTGAGAAGCACAAAGGGTTTTACCATTTCTTTTTTTGGTTGATATTCAGTTTGCATAGTATTTTTCCATAAGTCCAGTCCCATATGTTTTGTGGTTGTTCTTGTATGGTTTTTGCATCTTCCTGGTTTTCTCATGCAGCTGCTCTGGTTGCTTTCTCCATTCCCTCAATGTTTTGACTCAAAAGTTCCCCTGAAGGCACAGAAGTGCAGCTCTCACCCTGCTGTCCTTACTTATTCCTTATGTAGCACAAGCAATGAGCTGAGAACACATTTTTGGGTGCTGCAATGAACGTGTGGCTGCCCCTGAGCAGTGCTGTTGCAAGGAGGGCAGGAACTGGGGTTTCTGGTGATGTAGAAGGGAGTTTCAGTGGGTACCAAGGCACTTGATGCTTGGGAGATTAAAAGCAGTCTACTGAAATGACCCTGAGATCCTGAGAAGCTCCAGCATCACCTTCTTTTTGCACATTGTCAGGGATGGCTCCTTCTGTCTTCAGCTGCTATTTTCAGAAATGGTAGCAGAGTTTTCCATCTCAATGCAATATACATGCAAAGGATGATTCCTTGGTAGAAAGGCAAAATCTCAGGCAGCGCAGAGCACTGCAGCAGAGCTCTACATGAGAAAAAAAATCAGTCATGTTCTGATGGGAACAAGAAAAGACACATTAATTGTGTATGTGAGGAAACAGTGCCTCCATTCAAAGTAAAATGACATTTATAAAGAAGAGAGGGAATTATAAAATTATCATCAGAATTTTGCTTTTTAAGTTTCTATTGGAATCAAGTAGGAAAAGGGGGCAAGAAGAATTTTGGGAACAAGAGAAAATCATTAGTTGTGATGAAGCAATGTTTTATTTCCCTTCATTTGCACATTACCTGGTAATACTCGCTCAAGCTTTGGTTTAATGTGCAATGTGAGGCATCTTTTCCCTTGTAAAGTTCAGTGGCAAGGTCTGCAAAATCAAGTAACAACAAAATGTGCTTTTGTACTAGGAGGCACAGGAATAGCTATGAATATTCACATGCCTTCTGGAAAGCATGGAGGTGCCTCTCAAAAGAGTGTCCGTGCTCTTTAAAGGGAGCTGCAGCTAAAAATGCCAGGCACCAGTAAATGCGGAGAAATGAATGGTCAGGTGGTGAAAATTTGGCAGCTGCAAACAGGCTCACAGGACTAGGGAAGTCACACTTTTTACCATCTTGTATTTACTTTAGCCAATAACAGTTTCTATGGAAACTGAAATCTTAAGCAACTCTATGTGTTTTTACTAGCAAGAAGAAATATCAGGATTAGTTGACAGGGAGAAGGAAATAACTCCATGGTAAATGCTCATATTGAAAACTTTTGATGCATTTGATCAGTATGTTTTCCCTTAGCATCCTGTTTTCCCTCATAAATCATTCAGCAGGAAATGAATTTCTTTAAATAACATATACTGTGAAACCTGTAGGAGATGAAATTATGAATGATAGAATCACTCTCATGCCAAGATGTGTTTAGAGAGTAATCCCCAATTTTAAAAAATCTCGTGGCTCCCCCGCCCCAAATTTTCTCACTTTAACAAGCAAGCTCTACAGAGAAAAATAATTCAGATGCTTGAATGTCAGAAGTTTGCCAGGGCTCCAACTGCTATTTTAATATCAGCACCAGCCTCTCTGTATTTGGTGGCTTTTCTTGAAATGCTCGAGTGAGATAATTTTGGACCTATCTCACTTGTAATCCAAAAGCTGCTGTGGAAGGTTTGCTGACTTCTAACACATCCATAGAGGAAAAGCAGCATTTCCTGAACTAGGGGGGCTCAGGAACTAAAAGGAAAACCAGCAAGGAAAGTCTAAATCATTGTTTAACTGAAAATCAGGTGATGTGGGGGGAAATGGGGATGTACGAGTCTATTTGAATTGTCGAGCTCTCTGTACTGCAGTGTTTGCTGCTGCTGTGCACTCATGGCACTGCCAGGGAATCAGTGAGACTGCCAGTTGTGCAGGGACATGTGTGTTGTGTTTAGTAACACCCTGATCGGACTGCCTGTGTGAAATGGCAGATGTACTGGGCTTTTTCCTTTCTGTGCTCTCAGCCCATTCCCTGGAAAAGCCAGCTGTGTCCGTGGCTGGCACAGGACAGCAGCACACCTGCTGCCCTCCGCAGCGCCGGCTCCTGTCGCTCTGCTCAGAATGTCTCAATTCTGTCTCAAATGCTGCTGTTATTTTTGTCTGCTGATCGAAATGCACGCCGCTTTCCCTTCAACAACCTTGATGCTAAATTAGAAAATGTAAATTATGCCGAAGCAGTGTTCTATTTCTGCCAAAAAGAAATAAAAATGGAATGTGCACGCAGCTCACCTTCTTCCCACTCACCTTGGGGATAATGGTGACAGCCACAAACATCCGCCCCAAATGTGTTTGTTCTTTTACATAACTGCTTTTTTTTTCATAATGATCATGATTGAGTTGCATAAACATTTTGTCTAGGTTGAGTTTTACTTTATTAAGGAAGGTTAAGATTAATTTCTTTGTATGATATTTGGCCAGTGCTCAGGTGGAAATGGAAGTGGTTTAAATGCTGCCAGGAGCATGGGAGCTGGGGGCCCTGAGAGTGAGGGGGATTTCCTTGGACCCTCCACTGGCCCAAATTGCTGACTTTATTCAGACCCTCTAATGCCTGGGGAGCTGGGACCTTTTCTGCAGCATGTCATCGCTGTGTAACTTAGCTCTGTCTGGCCAGCTCATTGAAATCACTATTTACTAACATTCAGGGCATGGCAGAAATCACAGGGGTTTTTCCAAGGCTTTCACTATGAAACATTTCCAGAAAGATTTAATTTTATTTTTGTCCCTGCTTGCTGGCTGTTTCAGTTAGCTTTCTGAGCTAGTTGGTTTTGCACTTTTCTTTGTTGTATTTGTAAAGCCTTCATCTTTTTTTTTTGTTTGTCAAAGTTTGCAGCGCAAAGCCTGTAATAAGAAATTCCATATTTTAAGAAGCACAGAGGCATCTTACAACTGTAATTTTAAAGCTTGACATTTAAATTTGAAAAGGTAGGCCCTGCTCAATTAAATATGTGATATTTGAGTTCCTGAAAACACTAGAAATTATGGGTAAAGCTGTGCTTGAAAGGCTGCTGCTGCTTTTGAATAAACCAGTGTACATGCACAATTTATTTTTTTTCCTTTGCCTGTTTTGGTATGACCAGTGGTGCTGCCCAGTGGTCCAGGACAGGGATGTCTCATTCCTGCTTTCACAACTAATGATGCTGATGAGCTGAGGGTGCAGCTGGGACAGCATGTCCAGCCACGGCTGTCACAAACCCCCACGCCCTGCCACTCGGGATGAACCTCACCTGAATCTGACAAATGGCATTTTTGCAGCAGCTGGCAAAAAAATCATAAATTGATGGGATGACAAAGTCATTTTGGAGGTGCTTCTAATGATGCTAAGATGTTGATACTGCCTATCAATTTCCAGTATTATCCTTTTGTTACATTGCAGATCCATGTGTTACCTTTGACTTGCACCAAGATCACAAAGTCTTGAGAAAGCACAGCCCTATTGTATTTACTACAGCAATAGTAATACAAAAACTAATAAATAAAATGTTGCTATCTGTAAAAATAAGGAATGTGCCATTTAGCTTGTCATGAACACTCAATCTGGAAAGAATTTCAAAATTTTTTACTGGAAAATGTAAAGGTACTCAATAACTGAGCCATGCTAGTCTTTCCTTCAGAGCCATAATCTCCACCTAGAAATATTTTGTAAATATTAAAGTACATATTTTAGCAGTAGTGTGGAGAGATCTGGTGGCAGTGCAATACCCTCAAGCTTCAAATGTAGGATCAGCAGGCTCAAGTGAAAATGTCACAGCAGATGCATCTTTCTGCAACTGTTTAGAACAAATGATTAAAATTTTCCTGCTTTATTGGAATGCAGCTTGGTGATTTGTCATTACATCCCTTAGCTTGTAAACAGCCCTTTGGAGAAAGCTGTCAGGTTTTAATTAGTTGCAAAGGTTTGATATGCTTGTTATCATCTGCATATAAATGGGGTTTTTGGGATCTCCTGATGGAGCTCTGAGGAGGCTTTTTGGTCTGTGTGTGTCCCAAGGCGTGGCTGTGCCACAGGGATGCCCCAGCTGCACCAGACACCTTATAGGGACACAGGTGTTCTGCAAAGAGACCTCGACCAGTATTACTGGCAAACATTTTATTAGGAATATGAGAGCAGGACCAAAAAGTCAGCTACAGGTAAGGTGTGAATGGGAGCAAATGAAAATAGCCAGAGACCCATCTGAAGTACAAAGCAGCAGCAAACCATGGATTTCCAGGGTGATGATATCAGTATATTCATGTTAAATCCATTTTTCCAAAGCATTAGGCAGAAAGGAGACTTGTTTCTTTTGCTTTGTCTGCTGTGGATGTGCAAGAACGTGGGCAAGTGCATCCAAATATCTGTCTGGGGTTTTTAATGCAGTAGCTTATTTCTGAAACCAAACCAAACAAAGCTCCCTTCCTATTTAATTCTAAATAGGATTATGCTACCAAGTAAGACTTGCAAATACTTCATTTTTAAATAAGTCCTGGGCAGTATTTGTGTGGTGATAACAAAAATCCTTACAGCTGCATTGAGTGCGAGTTGCCTGTGACTTTCTGAGCTCTGTCACCTCACAGACTAATCCTAGTTAAATAAACAAAATTATCAGCTGTTGCCACTGGGGAGTTCAGACACTCTGCCACTCCAGAGCTGGTAATGAGCCATCCACAGGGGTGTTCCTGCAAAATGGATGGCACAGGGAAGCAAAATGGTTCTCTCTAGGCCAGAGCTACAAGAATATTTTCTGAGGGCCAAAAGTTGGCTTAATGCATTTTCCAGCCCTTTGTGATTCACAAGAACAAAGTGCAGTGAATTCCTGGTGAAAAGTGCTGTATGTTAAGAGTGATACACAGCTATACATGATGCAGGAAGGTTTTTCTTACTGTGGAGGACATTGTGGGTTGAGTCTTTCCAAAGAGAAGCTTTTCTGCAGCTACAGACTGGAGGAGTAGAAGCTGCACAGCTGCTCCTCGCTGTGGCTGACCTGCACTAGTATTGCACAGAGGCAGAAGGAGGAGCAGTTTTCTGCACCTGCATCTTCCCTGTGGTTCATAGCATTGGGAGTATCCAATACCCTTCCTAAGTTGGCTTTAGATGGCAAAAGTCAGGTCTGTGTTGGGAAGGTTGACCTGCAGAGAAATCTTGTTTGTGAATGTACATCTGTGTGATTCTTGGTGAACAGAAACCTTTTTAAACCAAGGGCTGGGTAAGAAAGCAGGTGAATTAAACATTGTCCAAACCTAGCCACTCTTGAGTATGAGCTTGCCTTCATACCCCTCGGGTGGAGTTGAATGATTAACCAGCGTGAAATGTGAAGAATCTTACAGAGATGTCTCGGTGCTCTGGGACCGTGGCGTGGTGCAGAAAGGGACGCTCCCACACTGATCTTACACAAAGGCTCAGGTAGCTCTCCATTTAGTTGGTACCACGGTCCTGAATTGCCAAGCAGCACAGAAAGAAACACGAGTGTGTATTTGTAAAGCACAGCAATCTGTTAAAATGCAGGTTTGCCCTTTGAAAGACATATTCCATATGGTTTAGGTTTGTGAGCTTCTGAGTTACACTGTTTATCTGGAGGAATTCGGATAAAGCACAAATGCCTCACTTTGGAGAAGAATCTCCTTGGCTGAAGTTTTAGGGAGTTCCTAGCTGTGATATTTTGCAGTGTCCAGTTTCTCTTTTGTCTTTTGGAATCAGAGTGAACTTAGAGATGTGATTTAGAACCAGGCCTGGGTGGAAGCTGATACTTTCCCACCCTGTTGTGCACTGTCTCCCATGTCTGGGGCTCATTCCCATCAAGGGAGACTGGTTTCCACATACCAGACTTCCAGTGGTGGTTAATTACCATAACACCTGGTAAAAGAACATATCTTTTCCATATTATTTCCAGGAGGAATCCTAAAACAAGTACAACTTGCAAATACTAATACAACATGATCTTGTTTGAATTCATGAAAGTTATGTCCAGTCCTGGTGCTAGGTCAGTGTTAAAACATAGTTTATTGCAACTGGTAAATAATTGGATTTTTTTTTTAAATAGTTCAGAGGAAATGAGATCTTTCTGTTGTATTGAAACACAGAAAAATTATTATCAACTCAGTCATTTTTATAAGAAATTACTGTGATGGAAGGTTCTGGTAGTTCAGGGCAGCTGTGCTAATGATGGGTCTGACTTGCTATGCATCCCATGCTGATTTTCCCTTTTCTGAAACACATCCAATATTGATAATGCCATAAGTGAAATTACACAAAGATTTTTTTTTTGTTCTTGTTGCTGCTCGGAGTTAACCTCCTTCCTCTGAGATTAATGAAATACATTTAAAATAATTTATATGAGAAATTGTGTGCTGTACTTGGGAGTGTTTAGCGTAAATGGCTTCAAAATGGTGTTTGCTAATCAAGTGCAGAAGCAGAAAATCTGTGCTAGGTAAGGTCATGTGTAAAGGGGAAACATTAATCTTGGAAATAATGGTTGTAATTTGCATGCTGTTAAAATGCTTAAGGAAGGACAAAACTGAATTGAGATAAACTAAAGCGTCTGTGTGAATGGTTGCCCTCATGTTGAGACCAATGGAAGAGGCTGACGTGTGCAGGGACAGCTGATAGAGCTGTGGGAGCAGATCCCAGCCCTCCCCGGGCAGGGGCGCTCTGCTTTGGCTGCTGCAGAGAGCCAGACTCCCTTCAGAGGGGTAAGGATCAAAGCCAGCACAGGAAGGTTTTCTGCAGCACATTTTTGGTAAAAAGGTCTAAGCCTCCATATGGGTTATTTGGCAGTTTGAGAGGGAAGGCTGATTTAGCTATCCCACTTAGCCCAGTTTTGCTGAGTTGTGCCTTGGTAAGGACAAAGATCCCTTTGTGCCCCTGCTCCCAAAGCTGGCTCTGGGGATCTGCCCACACTGCTGCTTCCATGGCCAGAAGCCTGGAGCTGCAGCCCAGCAGCCTCCCCCTTCCTCCTCTGTCTGCACACATCCCTCAGACCACACTGATTGTGTAGGAGAGAACGTCACCTTCTCCACAAATATTGATCTGTTTGGTTAGAGCAGTGGCAAAGTGTTTCTATCCAGCCTGGACTCTTGCTACTGGGGTAAACATGCAAGGTGCTGGACAGAGGCAGGAGGAAGGGCAGGACAGGAGCTTGTTGAGGTCTCGTGGTGTGTGTGTTTTACAGGTCTGTGCATGAACATTTTCAGAACTGCCGCAGGGCTTTGGATTTGCTTGGTTTTGGCTGGAAGTAGAGAAGTTCTTCTGGGGCTGCTTTCATATTGTCCTTGAGAGTTTCTGGCAGTGGCCCAAGGCTCTGGGGTGCTTTGGGAGCTGAGGCTGCTGATGCTGTAGAGTTTGAGTCCGATGAAAGCGTTCAAGGCTAGTTTGGATGAACCTCTGAGCAGCCTGGTCCAGTGGAGAGATGTCCCTGCCCATGCCAGGGGAGTTGGAACAACGGGGTCCTTAGGGTTTCTTCCAACCCAAGCCATTCTACAGCTCTCTGAGGTCCTTGGTTGCTACTTCTCAGAATTGATGTGTTCATCATTGCACCGTGTTTGTCCCTGTACTGAAAAGTGGCAGCCCTTGTGCATGTTTGAAAGGAGCTATTGCTGCTGGAAGTTCTTGTAGGCATCACTGACTATGATCCCCCTCGTTTTTAAAGGCACTTATCAGGTTGTGGCAGTATTTCACTTGTGGAAAGTGATTTTGTTTTCAAGACTATTTTTTTTTCAACCTGCTGGAGTCAGGAGAGTTTCAAATGGTGGGAGGAGAAGTGGAATTATTTAACTGTTGCTTATGTAATAAAAAAGGAGAATTTGCAAGCTGTGCTTAGGTCTCCTCATATTTTGATGATGCTTGCCTTTTCCTTTTGGTTCATATTTAAAGTGTTCTCTAAAAGCTTAATCACTTGATATTGCTAATTTAAATGTTTGCATGTGACACTTGCAAATTATGTAATTAAAAGGAACCCTTTACTGGTGTTTTTAGGAATCAGATACCAGCTCGATTGAGAGCATTTAAATGTCCACGTGTTTGAAAGGGAGGTACTGTGTTTTCTACTTAACTGAAAACTTCTTTGGACAAATTACGAGTGCCAAGGTAAAACTTATCAGGCTGTAAACAAACGTTACACAATCTCTGTTAGCTTTCTGCCATCTGGCAAAGCCCAATGATTCTCAGACAGTCTTGTGCTCTTCACAGCAGTGCTGTGCTTGGCAACGTGGGAGAAGCTGCCCGCAGCTGGCAGTACTGCCAGGGGAAGAGAAGGAGTGGTGCAGGAGCCACAAGTTCTTGTCCTCTGTCTCCGTGTGGACCAAAACAAACCCTTTTGCTTGTAGGGGATGGGGATGTGAGGTTCCCTGCCCTGCTCCCAGACCAGGTGCCTGCTGCTGGCACTGTGGGCACCTCCCCGTGGCTTTAGGAAATTCTGTATTTGTGAGCTGTTTGAATATCAGCGCAATAGCTTTAAGCAAACTGAGGAGGTTGTGCAACTCCACAGCAGGGAGGACTAACATGAGCACTCTAGTGCTCCTATACAGATTTGCTCAACGCTATTGAAGTTTCCTGTAATAATCAGCATCCACTGTGAACTCCCTTCCTGCTGGAAGAGGGAATTGCCTGAGCTGGGACTGCACATCCCGTGGAAGGGAAGTGGATTCCTGCCCTGCCTGCCTGTGGAGCCTGATTCATCAAGGCACTTGGCATGGGCTCCAGAAGCCTTGTAGGAAGAAGCCCTGCAATGACCAAGAACTTGTTTAGCACATCCAGGAAAGGTGTGATCCCAGGATAAGAGCTGGGAGACAAAGTGTTGTTTAAAGAGAAGTCTATATTAAGTAGCCCAGAACTAGGATGAGTGATGAGAATGTAGAACTGTTGTCAGCAGCTTTCCCCTGAGTAGGAATTGTGCCTGTTAGTCATGCAGTTTATCCTGATGATAAATTCAGAACTATTTGCAAGATTATTTAGGGTATGAGAAAAAAATCTGTTTTCTTTTACTCTTTGAGCTATGTCAAATGTGATACAAAGCTATTTGATCTAAAGTTATTTCAATTGTAGGTGTATATTAGAGACATACTTAGAATTCTAATGTGCTTATAAACCAGAGAAAAAGATGAGAAGATATGTTTTTATTTGCATGAAAATAGTGAACCCCTGATGTAGATGCAGATGGATATTTTTCTTTGGGTGTGCATTGTCTATTGCCCCTGGGAGTGCAGAATTGAATTGCATGAATACATAGTTCAGTCTGGCCAGACAAATGTGGTACAGTTGCTCTACCTGCTGCAAATAAGAGAACTGGAGATAAAAAGGTAAATGCTTGTTTTTCTCTGCTTTTCTGCATGGGATTATGCTTGAGAATTGCAAGGACCACCTTGCAAGTGTTAATACAGGCTCTGTGGTCTCAGCAGAACAGACTAAAGGCACACAGCAAAAGCCCTCCTTGCAATCCATGTGCCCAGTTCTGCAGGGAGAGAGCTGAGGAGTGGATTTCATCCTCCCTTGAACCATGGAGACAGCTGTTTACACAACCAAGCCGTTTCAGAGTAGTGTTTGTCACAGGCTTTAAACCCAGAGCTTATTTACATCAATTGCTGCAAATCAGAGCACTTGGGCAAAGCCAAAATCTATTTATAGGGCACTTATCAGTGCGTCACGTGTTTTCCAGTTCCCTTGATGGTGGAGTGAGCCCACCCCCAGTGAAATAAAGAAATGCTTTTCTAGCTGGGGCTGTGAGCAGAGGCAGCAGGAACACGGGGCTTCGTGTGCTGCCTCCAGTTCTTTGCTCTCCCATCAGTGGGTGATTGCGGTTTGGGGGATGGATTGATTTTGTTTGGGTTTTGGGATGTAGAAGGCTTTGAAATGTCTCCAGGAAATGAAAAGGCAATCAACAGGCAAATCACCAAAAGAAAGGAAAAAAAAAAGGCAGTATTTCAGTTATTTATTTTTGAGATGTGCAGCAGGGCTCTTTAAAATTCCCATCACCCAGAGGGAGTTGATTGGCTTCCTTTTAATTTTGCTTCAAATAATAAAATCTTAGCTTGAAAAGCCAAGTTGAGCGGGATTTGCTCATCCAGAATCCCTCTTTCCCAAGTTGCTCTCAATACTGATTAGTGGGTATAACAAAGAAAAACCTCATCACATTGCAAAAAATGGGCTGGCTGGTCATGTTCTGTGTATGTAAGAGAAAATAATGTGCAGGCTCAGAACAAAAGCACTAATGTTTGAAACCATGGCTGGGGAAGAAATACGATGGCTTATTGTGTTTGAAGAGCTTTCTTGAAATGCAGGGACGAGTGATGTGGGCAGCAGCTGGCTCTGGGTTTAAATTCTTCTGCAAACCCTGGGCTGGGAGGGCACAGTTTAGTCTGGGCACACAGAGCAGAGCCAGGCTGCTTCATTCAGCTGGCTTGGTTTGGTTTTCAGCAGAATTTGATCAGTGTGTTCTGATTCCTTTGTATTTCTGCGTTGGGAGCTTCATTAAAAGTTGCATTTTAACAAATGTAGAGTGATTTTTATTTCTTAAGCGTGAGAATGGAACAAGACAAAACCAATTCTGATGAGCTTCTTTAGCAAACAGCACCACAAAGGAGACTTGGAGGAAAAATTCCACGTAAATTCATCTTTAGTCTAAAATTCCATATTTTAGAAGCAGTAGTTAGTTATTAATTTAAGTATTTTGCAAATATTTCTGTTGGTTTTCTCATTTTAAATACTTGATATCAGTGGAAATCACCTATATTTTTCTAGACCAGAGCCAGATTTCTAGTGAAACAAATAGATGTTTCTTAAATTTAAAAAAACCACAGACTGAGTACGGTTGGAAGGGACCACAGTGGGACATCGGAGCCAAGCACAATCTTTTCTATTTCTAACTTGAAATCTGTTTCTGTTTGTTGTTTATCGGTGTTACAGACAGGAGTGCTGTTACAAAGCATGAACTATGCTGTCTGAAATAGACTTCTTTAGAAATGTGGGAAATGGTTTTGTCTATTTTCTAACGTGCCTGTCATCTGTTAAAAGTGACTTTTTCTCCGGAGGGGAAGAGCTGGGTGGTGCTCGCATGCCTTGTCTGGTAGGAATGAAGTGTCAGCAGCTGACTGCAGTTACATTGTCTTGGAGACACCACCACAGACCAGCCAGGGGACATTAAATTGGAGTGACAGTCAGCCAGGGGAGGTGAGATGTGGAAATGGAGACCCCAAGGACAGGGGCAGAGCTCTGGAACCACACTGAGATGCTGTGAGCTGGTGCCACCCCCACAGCACTACAAGCGCTGCCTCTGCCACAGATTTTCACCCTGTGCCTTGCACTCCAAGCAAAGGCACGTGGGCACAGAGCTCCAGGGAACCCTCAGGGCCTGGGAAGCAGCAGAGATGTCTTCTCCAGACAGCATCTGGCAAGGCCTGGACAAGATGTGGGGGCAAAGAGCTCCTTGTGCAATCTTAGCAGTTGTTTGGTTTTTATTGGGAAACAGCTAAGCCAGGAAAAAGTCCAATAAGCAGCAATTAGTAATGCTGGTGCAGTTTTAGTGCATTGATGTATTTATTTTCCTACTCTTTCTACATCTGTATTTACTTAACTCAGCTGGAGCCCAAACAGTTGCTCCTTTGAAGGGGTTTGAAGTGCTGTGTGAAGCACCTTCAGCTATGAAGTTCAGCTGATGTTGGATTATTTCAGAATCACAGAATCGTTAAGGTTGGAAAAGCTCTGAGGTCATGGAGTCCAAGCTGTGGCCGAGCCTTCCCCGTGCCAACCAGAGCAGAGCACTGCGTGCCACGTCCGGCCATTCCTTCACTGGGATGGTGACTCCATCTCCTCCCTTGGCAGTCCAAACCAATGCTGAACAACCTGTTCCATGAAGAAATTCCTTCATGTCCAGCCTGAACCTGGTGTAGCTACACCCAACCCAGCAAAGCATTTTTACTTAGTGACATTTCATTTTTAGTGCATTTCTCCCTTTTCTTTCATTTTCCATTTTCTTGGTAGTTAGTCTTGTTTCTTGAAAATTGTGTGTGAAGTCACCCTGAACCAGGAGCTCAGTTCAGTGATACGCAGCCTGCACCACTGCATGTCTTTGGTCTGGATCCTGCATTAACCTGTAATCAGTTTAAATATGGTTTATAATCTATTTACAATTTCATTCCTTTATCTAGGACATGTTTCTTTGAAGAATAAATTGCATTTGACAGTGCACTTCATGTTTGAGAGCTGAAATCCAATTTGTCTGATCCTAGAAAGCTGGCTCCCATGTTTCTGTTAATGAAAACCCTCCCGTCATCCTGCTGTCCAAAGCAGCAGGAATGACCACTAACCTCCCATTACCATCGCTCAGCACATCACAGCCACAGCACCAGACAGGTGGGGAGATGGATGGAAACAAATCCCTGACCTTCTGCCAGTCTCATCTTCCCCTTCTGAGCATTACAATCTAATTCCATAAATATTTTCATGGTTTTTCTCAATGTATTTAAAGCCCAAAGCATGTCTGCTTCTGCAGCTGCATGGTTCTATACTGGCATTATTTCAGGGATGAAAGAGCTGCCTGGAAGTGAAGGATCAAGATGTGTTATCTGCAGTACTATCAGTGTAGCCTTTTTGCTGTGCTTTATAATGAGCTGCAGGCTGGCAGGCCCAGCATGGAGAGCGTTTGCAGATGTGTATGTTTTGTTTAAGAGTTGAGGAGCAGAATAGTTATTATTTTGGGATCTGTGCCTAATGCAATTTCCCAGTGGTAACTAAATCAGACAGTGCCCTCAATATCTGTTTGCTTTTTATGCAGTGAAATAGGAATAGTGTGGATATTTTAAAATGGGAGTCAAGCCCTAAGCAGGAGCAGCATTTACAAAGGCATTTGTATTTGTGTTACTCAAGTATTTCTTCTCCATTACACTTTGCTAATGACCATTCAAGTCCTTTCCAAGTTTACATTTCTTCAATTTTATGGATCTTATTTATAAAAAATAAGCCCTAATTCATTCTTTCCTCCAACAACCTTTAAACTATGGAAGAGAGTACTTGTAATTCGAAGCAAATCTTTCATATTGGAATAGTAAATTGCTCTAAATTGATGATCTGCTGTAGAGCTTAACCTTGGTGATCAGTGAGGAGTTTATGTAATGTTTCATCTGTTTCTCCTAAATCTGGAAGGAAAATCCTGACAGCCTTGTCACATTTGCTTTCCCTAACCTGGAATATCTCAATCTAATTGTGCATCTCTGAATCATCCCTTATTTTTTCTCTTGGAGAAACAGAGATTGTTCTTAACTGTCAACACCCAGGAAAATGGAACTGGAAGACCAAAGGCTTCTCAGGAGGCAGAGGAAAGGTTATCTGAATAAACTTTCGTGCTATGTGCATGTCTGATAACTGAAGGAAGACACATCTGCTGCCGCTGAATTGCTGCTCTTGGTTTGCTTGACTCCTTGGCTTTCTGTTCTGAATTGTTTGACATCAAATACAGACGTCTTGGAAGGAGGAGCTGCAGGAAGGCAGCTTCCTAAAGGCATTGCCTGGCAGCGCAACACTGGAGTTAGAGCTGGTCTAGTTCCAGCCTCCAGCTCAGAGGATCTGCAGATAAGCAAATGCTGCAGAGGGTCATGTTATGGTACTGGGAAAATGAACTTTATGTCAAGTTTGTGTCGCTTTATCAAGAGTGTAAAATGTCCTGGTAGCACAATTTCCTAATTGAGCTTTGCCTGTTACTCCCTCACCGAGAAATGGTATTAACACCAGGGTGCTGAATTTTCTGCTTAAAAAAAAAGAAAAGAAAAATAAGAAAAGAAGGCTGAAAAGAGCCAGAGCTGAAATGTACTTTTTGGGAAAGACACTGAGTGAGTGAAGTGGACTGGAGCTCAGCTGCCAACAGAACAGACAGCTCTTGAAATCATCAGCCTGAGAAGGTGCTGGACGTGGTGCTGTTATATTCATTTTCTTCACCTTCAGCTTATTTGGACCTGTTTTGAACTTCCTTTCCTTGGCAGAGGTCTCTGCACAAGTGTAGAGCAAGTTTCTTCTGCAAGCAGCTCGACTGGAGCCTCTGTGGGAGCACCACCCTTCCTTGCCAGCCTTGCCATGTTCCTTTCTGATAGACAGTCACAGTGTCTTTTTAACAAGCTACCTCAGCTGAGCTGTGATATTTAAAACAAGGTGATGACTCTATCTGGAAGCAAATCAAAAAGGGTATTTCAAAACCTCTCGAGTGAAACAGTGGCTAATAAACACTGCCCTGGGCATAGAGTTAAGGGCAGTGGAGAGAGTCCTTCCTGCAAATGCTTCTCTCTCTTCCAGGGTACAGAGAGCCAGTTCCCCTTGGTATCCCTGGGTAATCTCTGGTGAAGGGTGCTGGTAATGAATTAGGGACTCTGTTCATGGAAGGATGTGCAACCAAGTGCCAATTGTGCAGGAATTAGCAGCAGTGGAGAAGGCTGTGTGGAGAGCATGTCGTACATAAGGTTACAGTGCCTGGCAAGAATGCAAATTCCCTGGTGCTGAAACCTGGCAAGCTGAGCGAGTTGTGGAGGAGCAGGTGGGGTCTGAAGAAGCACGTGTGGAGATTGGATTTACAGAGAGAGAGCATGGAACAGGAGTTTGTTCTGGAAGTGCCAGCAGCTCTCTGCTTTTGATGAGCATTCCAGAACATGGGGACATTCCCTGCTCACATCCAGGCTGTTTAATTTCTCTTGGTGCAGTGACTTTCTGAGCATTTCAAAAGCCAAAGACACAGAAGACATCAGCACTTTCAACACAGCTCTGACTGCATCCTTGCATTTTGTTGTGCCACTGTGTGTTCTCCTTGGAGTGCAGTTCTGGAGCTTTGGAGTTTAATTGCTTTTAATTGTATCTAGAAATCAAGTTCTTAAAGTACTAATAGGTTGAATAAGAGCTTCTTTTTATTTAAATTTAATTTCAAAGCACTTGCTTTCCCTTACTGAATTTCATGTTAATGTCTGGTGGTTTAATGAAAAGATCTTTGCTTAGATTTACAAGCAAGACAAAGTTTATAATGGAAGTTCAGATAAGCAGCTGAGCCACAAACTTTGGATAAAATAAATGCTTACAGATCAGCTTCATTTTGTTTCTGAGCCCCTGTGCCAGCTACAAGAATTCTCATCAAAACTATTTTAACAGAACTCAGAGCATGACTAATACTTGGTGGGAAAGATTTGTGCAAACAAAAATGGCCCAAGGAGGTCAGATCTGCAACAAAATATTTAACAGAATAAAATTCCAAACTTCTCATGCACCAAATAACGTTTTCCCCCAAGGAAAGAGTAATATGGCTTCAGTATAGGAAGTGCAGCACAGCCTTTTTGAAGTACATCAGTGACCAAAATTTTCTACATATTGGAGACATCTACAGGGAATGTATCTTTTAAATTGAGTTATCTTGCTCATGCAAACTGCTTCTTCCAGATAAACAAAACCAGACAGGCTGTAAGCAGATTATTAAAATATTGGACAATTAAAGCAAACTCTCGGAAGTACAAACAATTTTGTGTGTTCTCGGCTTAACCTAAAGGCTGCTACCACAAGTATATGTAAACCAGGCCTTGTAAACATCTGAGCTGCACAAGTTCTGGTACCCAGCAGCAATTATTCAATACTTAACTTCACATGAGAATACAGTTTCCATCTAAACTAAGTTGAGAACTGGGAGTTGAAGTCGTTCTGTACCTGGGCAGGAGCACTGAGCATCATGGAAAATCAGTGCTCACGAGCAGCAGAGATTCCATGAGCAAGGTCCTTTCATCACGGAGGTGTTGGCTGCAGTTTGTGTGTTGTAAGGAAGCCAGAAGGAGAGGATTTAATGGTTCCATAAGTTATCCAGGGTCAGGCTCTGTATCCAGCCCTGGGATTTCTTTTGAAGTGGAGGTGGCAGATAATGATATAGAAACAAAGAGTCTGCCCACAGTACCTTTATAGCCTGTCCATATGAGCTCAGGGAAGGAGGAGAGCTCTCCTGTGGGAATTTGTTATATAGAGGTGTGTCTACAGCTCTGTGAGGTTTTTCCAGTTGTGTTTTATAAAATTCTGTGTAGCAAGACCATTTCTTGGGGTTTATCTGTCTGTATAAAGTACAGGATGATGATATAAAACAGTGCTGATGCAGTTGGTTTTGTTGCTTGATTTTGGTTTTAATAGAGACAATTTAGGCTTTGCTCTTGCTGTTATTCTGCCTGATTGTATGTGTGCTTATGCTGTGATTCCCTCTGGAAGGATTGGTTTAATCTCAGTTTGCCATGTTTCCAGGACTTAGCTGGAGCTGTAACCCATTGTTCCCCACCTGCTGGCAATTGCAGGATGCATGACTCCACCAGTGGCTGAGCCTCAGGAGCAGGGAAGTGAGCGTGCTCAATCCTTCATGTACCACTCCTCCAAAAAGGAGTTAGTGCTTCCCTGTGGGCACGACAAAGGAGCTGTGGAATTATGTGTGCCCTGAGCTCTGGGCTTGTAAAAATTCCTCTCTTGGGCCTCACTAGCTCTCAGCCCAGTAACTCACTCACCTGGAAGCACAGCTTCTCAGAAACCCGATGGGAGATTCAGCTCTTGGGAGCCTGATGTACTTCCAGAGGTTTTGCTGCAAAAATTTGGGTAGTAGAAGTTCTGTTACAAGCACAACTGTAGAAGCTGCTCAGTTATTTTACTGGCAGGAGCGTGTTTTGTTTGGTGAAATGGTTTTATTGGCAAAATAACTTACTGTGAGCACGAAACTGCCTGCACTGAGATGTCCGCTGGTACCTTCCAGCGTGGCTCAAAGATTGGCAGACCTTGAGTTTGGGGTAGGGAAGGGCCACCTGCAACTGCTGAGTGACAGGAACTGAGAATTGGTGCTCCCAATATACAAAATAGGAGCTTGTGATTGATTGCTGCTGTCAGTTAAACAAGGAGGAAGATCCAGCAATCCACACTAATGGACCTGAGATACTGAAATTAAATTTAGGAGTGAAAAATGCCCTGGCTCATCCACTCAGTTGTAATTGTACACTTGCAATTCCTTCATCTGGACTGGACCAGTACTTTGTACTTTGGTGATCAGATTAAATGAAATTTTAATGATCAGCTGGGGTTATACAAAATGCTAATTAAACCCAGGGAAGTCTATTAATATAATTAGCCTTGGGACAAAACAATTTAAGAACTGAAAACATTATTTGTAGAGTCCTGTCATTTCCTAAGTACAATGTTTGAGTCTGGAGACAAGAGACAAAAAGTGGAATTCTTTGTGAGTGTATTTTTTATATATTTTATATCTTCTGGGTGTCTTTAAGTCACTCCTGACTGCTGGCACCAACATGAGGTAGCCCTGTACATTTTAAGCAGCCCAAAAAAAGGAGCCCCTATTTTGGTTTGAAGAAGTGCCTCTTCACCAGCAAAGGTGCCTGGAAGTTGAGTGGGCACTGAAAAACAAGAAAAGGACTCAAATACCATTTGGATTTATGTTACTCTTCTCCTGTCAGATTGTACGTTTGAAAATGAGCTTTGTAAAGTACGGAGAGAACTTTTTGTGCTTTTTCTGGGACCCTGTTTTAAATGGTGGTTGGATTTCCTTTCCTGTGAGGACTCATCAAAAATAAATTTGTATTTACTTCATCCTATTTTTAATTCTGCATTTTAGAAAATTTTTAACTTTCAAATTTCTGATGAAATAAAGAGAAGAAAGGGTTGGATTCCTTGTTTATTATTACATTGGAGGCCTGGTGGAGGATGAATAGTTTGTCTTTTTGGCTTCCAGGAGTCTAACACAGGCTCTTTGGCATTAAAAAGGAAATCAATAATGATAAAAAACAATCATTAAAAGGGCGGTAAGACCTTTTATAATAATAATCTTTAGGTGTCCCAGACAGCACTTGCAAACAGGTTACAAAGCTGGAGTTTAAACCTGTAAATTGTTCTTTTTTCTTCCCTCACTGACAGATGTAAGGTCACCTGTGTTGTGACGTGGCAGGCATTTCTTTCTGCCAGATCAATACCACTGTGATAAGTGTTCATGTCGCATCTTTAAACCCCTTTGGCATCTTCTTCTGGCCTTTCATGCAAAGGGCAAATGCGTGAGGCATCTTATCTGAGCTGCTGCAGATCATTATAAAATGTTTTATTTTAGCACTGGGAAGCGTCGTGTCCTTAAATATATGTGTGAATTGTACTGAGGCAGTTCCGGTCTCCTCCTTAAGCTGAGATGATTCAAATTGGAAAATTCCATTTCAGGAACTTCAGATAAAGTTTGAAAAGCATCAGAGTTACTTGTCTGGAATGCATGTTTCAAAATGGAGCAGAATGTAAAGATTAGGATTAATGTTATTAATTCAGATCAGAATGTCAGTGAGAACTGGTGGGTTTTTCCAGAATTTTTTATATTTAATACCTCCATTAGACCTCAAGGTTAATTTAAGAATCCTGCCTTCATAAAACAGCTCAAAAATGTCTTTTAATAAGAGTATGCAAGGGCTGTGTCAGTTCCACATAAAAATGAACAGTTTTTTACACTGCTGAACTATTTCCTGTCCCTCTGCTTGTTTTGGTTTGACGTACAGGTTTGCATTCTGCACTCTGAAGTGCTAAAGAAAGAGTGAGAAAGTGAATTTTGTTTTCTGTTACAGACTGCCTTCAAACCCTGTGATCTGTGTAAGCCCTTTCTTTGTCTTTGGCTGCTGTAGGATGGAGCAGCAGCAGCAGAGGAGTTCTGTGTTCCTTCGGGAAATGATGTTGGACAGGCAGCCCTCTTCCATGGGGCTCTGTAAACACAGGCAGGACTTAATAGAGATGTCTGGGTTCTGGCTAGCTCACCAATAATCTTGTAACAGTAACTAAAGCTGGACCTCAGAGACAAGCAGCCACAGAATCAAAAATTCACCAGGGGTTTTCACAGCAGGGTGAATAAATGTGTAAAAACAGCCTCTTGTGAGGAGTTTTATGCTCTTACTGCTCCCCCCCACCAGGAGATACTTATCACTGCTGAACTGTTATTAAAGAAGTGTGTGAAGAAATTAAGGAAATTTAAAAGCAAACAGAAAAGTAATGAAAAGGGAACTTCTGAACCAGATGTGTCTGTTTATATTGCAACTGCTGGATGAAGATTCATTACTTAATATAGGTTCTGTTCTTGATATAGTAATTGATTATTAAATTTGCCTTTTGTGGAAACCATTCCTAAGGGAGAAGGAAAAAATAAATCAATCCCATGCTCATCCTCTTTGAATATCAACAAAAGCATGTTTGAGCTATGAGGGTATCTGTGCCTGAGATTAGTGACCCACTATAAATATATAGAAATATATACCTCTATAAAATGTTTTAAAATGTATTTTTGGAGTGTATAAACAGGAAATCACTGGCACAAAAAGACTGAAGCACTTGTTCTGCAAGAGCTCTGCTACATATTGTGCTGCTTTGGATTTATTTTATGAAGTGTGAAGCTTGGGAAGGGTTTGTTATCATTTGTCCTGGTCTCCCAGGAGCTGGGAGCTGCAGCTGTCACCAAGGCCAGAATAATGGTACAAGATGGATGAAAGTGGTACCAAGCAGAATATTTTTTCATGCTTTATCTTCAAAGCAATAATTGGTATTTGCCAAGAGTCACACAGAACTTTTGTAGGTTTGGTGTGCAGAAATTAAGCATACATACTTAAAAATTGAGAAAAACCACCAATTTACCATGTAGTTTAGTTTAGGTGCTGATCAGCATGAAAATGTACTAGCATGAGTTTAAGCATGTCTCTGAAATTAAAATTGTAGGTTTTTCTTAGTGTTAGTAGTAATGACTAAATGTTGAAATTTGTTGTTTAAAAAGGATGTCGGAGAGAGAAAAATCTGGAGGCTACAAGCCCAATATTACCAATACATGTGTGTAAGTATATATTTATGTATGTAGTGTTAATGGACGCATGCACACTATGCATGGCAAATTAAAAGGAGTTTGGTGAAGTACAATGCAAATTATTACAAGTGTAATCACTGCTTTATGCAGAAAGCAGGAAATAATTGTTTTTCACTCCTCTGAGTGATGGCCAAGAGCTGTGACAGAGCAGAGTTTCTAAAGCAAGAAGGAAAACAATATCCTCTGCAGGCAGAAGAACCCAAACACGCCTTATCTTCCCTGCCGTGTTCTGGGGGAGAACAAGTGGCAGCAGCCATCAAAGCAGGCAGCGCTGGCTGCAGACAGGATGTGGGTGACGAAGCGATAATTAAATCCCTTTCTCTGGCTGCCTGAGCCTGCTTTCAACTCCACAGCACAGATAACATGTCCTGCCTCTGCAGAAGCTCAGCCTGGGCCGTGCTGTAGAAGCCCAGAACTTTGTTGGTGTGAAAGCTTTCCCAGACAAGTCTTGTTCTGGTTTTGTCGTCTCCCAGCTGAGGATGCACCTCAGTGCTGCTTTTCCTACTTGCACACGGAGCCTTCAAGACAGCAGCAGTCACTTCTTGGCTGCTGGCAAATGCCCAGTGACCTGAAAGTCCTTGACCCAAGTTAGCTCTTCCCTAAGTAGTTCCTTTGGGAAGCGGAGATACCCGTGTGTTCCCCTGGACTACATAAAATGTGATCAGGGAACACGTGGTTATATGGAAATGCAGTAAACCTTGCCATTTTTTGTATCTGTCATGGTTTTGTTTAAGTGGCACTGCTCTATCATCAATTAATTGCCTGAAGTTTGGATGGTACTTCATTGACTCAGGGCAGCCTGGTGCTGGTTTTTTTATGTTGCAAATGTAATTGAAGTTTTATCATGCAGGACTCAGTTCTCTCTGTAAGGGAGCGTCAGGTTGCGTGCTGAGCTTTCTCCTGACATCGATCCCGAGAGACTTTCCCTGGACTGGCTGTCCTAAGTCACTGCCATGTGTTGAGAATCCTCTCAGGCCCAGCTCCAGGAAAGCACTCAGGCATGTATAGAACTTGTGATTGTAGCTGCAATTGGTCATTGACATCAGTGGGAATACTGACGTAATAAAAATTATGCACATGATTAAGTGCTTGGCTGGGCAAAGGCCTGAGCTAATTCTCTTTTGTAAGCAGATTTGGACACAAATTGACACTACATTTCTGTTTTCTTTAATTTATTATAGGAATTTTGGGTGAAGGTAATTTAATCTCCCATCAAAGACTTCAGCAAACACAAGCATTAGAACAAAGCATTTTAAAGTAATTATAATAGAGCTTGTCAAAACCACTTAGCATCACATAGCTAAGATCTTACTGCGCCTAAGCTCTCTTAGTTTGAGCACCTTGAAGGGGTGCTGGAACGTAGATGATTAAATATAAAATGGCAACAAAAGAATGCTTTTGCATTTCTTTATTAAATTTAGGGAATAATGTATCTGCGTGAAGAAGCAGAACTGTATTCAAGTCATCCATCTGCATCACAAGTCTCTGTGTACCTTTGTGATCAAATCACCTTTGCTGGGTTAGGATCTGGTGTGAAATGCCACAGCTTTGGAGCCAGCTGAGGGTGTGCTGTGTATTGTTTAGCTCTGAAACTGCTGTGCTGTGTGGGGTGTTTGGCATCTGAGTGAAACACTGGAGGTGGATTCCAGCGTTGTGCCCATTTCTGGGCTGACTCTGTTTCACCTGAGTGAAATGCTGGTGGATTCCAGCGTTGTGCCCATTTCTGGGCTGACTCTGTTTCACCTGAGTGAAATGCTGGTGGTGGATTCCAGCGTTGTGCCCATTTCTGGGCTGACTCTGTTTCACCTGAGTGAAATGCTGGTGGTGGATTTCAATGTGCCCATTTCTGGGCTGACTCTGTTTCACCTGAGTGAAATGCCGGTGGTCGATTCCAGCGTTGTGCCCATTTCTGGGCTGACTCTGTTTCGCTCTGTATTCCAGCACTGTCAAGGTGCTGCCTGTGGAGGGAAGGGGAGAAGCTGGGTGCCTGCAAATGTGATTCAGTACTTTGTAAAATGGCCACGTTCCTGTGTCTGATTGCTCTGTGCAGGGTTATGATTGTGTCTGAGA
This sequence comes from Pyrgilauda ruficollis, assembly GCF_017590135.1. Lineage (NCBI taxonomy): Eukaryota > Metazoa > Chordata > Aves > Passeriformes > Passeridae > Pyrgilauda > Pyrgilauda ruficollis. The sequence goes on along the minus strand of NW_024524489.1, from coordinate 1,210,534 downwards.
TGCTTTCATTTATTAAATGGGTGTGAGCTACTGTTTATAAAAAATATCTGCATGACAGGCTCAATTTTCAAGGCATACAGGCAATAATTCTGTACTAAACAAAAGGCTGGCGTGCTTGTCTTGGGTAAATGCTTGTTACTAGAAAATGCTAAGTGAACTGGTTGGCTTTCTTTCAAAGCTTAAAAGCAGTGGTGCTTTCTATTGGAGCTGACCACTAAATGACTTCTCCTCTGTTTCACTGATGGAGAGAGAAACAAGAGCTGTGTTCTGTCTTCATATTATTTCTGTGAGGCTTATGGTATTATTTCAAATAGGATGTTTTCTGGAAATGTTGAAGTTGAGCCTTTTTTTTTTTCTCCCAATGAATGTATATTTAATATGCCTTTATTCATGGTATCATTTTTTATTTGACATGCTTTCCAGTAGTGAGTTGTCTTGGTGCAATACAGGAGGTTTTCTGGAGGTGGCTGGAGCACCAAGCCTGTGCCTCATTTAGCTCTTTTTTTGTTTTGGTAGTGACATTTCATCATACACTGAATCACAGAATTGTTTGGGTTTGAAGGGACCTTAAATACCACCTGGTCCAGCCCCCCCTGCCATGGGCAAGGACATGTCCCACTATCCCAGGTTGCTCCAAGCCCCATCCAAGCTGCCCTTGGACACTTGCAGCAATGGAGCATCCACAGCTTCTCTGGGTAACCTGTGCCGGGGCAACACAGGAAAGAATTTCACTATTGGTTTTGTGAGAAGAGGACATTTTAAAATAAGATTTTTTAAAAATCTATTTCCCAGTAGTTTTGTAACAGAAGCGTAGTGTGAAAGGAGCAGCTATTGACAATTTCTGCCCTCTAAAATACCTTATTGAGCTTTATACCCCAGGAGATCCATGCAGTCACTTGCAAAGTCTGCTGTGCTGCCCCAGAGTTTCTGCAGGGTGCTCTGGCACTCAGCAGTTCTGGTTCTCCACGTCAGCACCACGAGGGGTTCGCCCTCTGTGACACCTTGGTGGTGGGAGCTCTGCTGCTCATCCCAGGAGGAGCTGTGGAAATCCAGACCATCATTCCCCACAAATTCACAGTTGAGGTGGAGTAGGTATTTGAAAATTAGTCTCAAGCTGAGTTAACTCAACAGAAACATTGTCTACCAATATTAAACTGAGGAAGTTGTTGGGTATTTCTGCTTGAAGAATGGATCGAATCCCTGAATAAGCCGCTCTGAGGGTTAATTGCCTGCAGAAATAAAAGGATGTGACCTTTTCCAGCTCTCAGTTCAGCTTTGCTTTACAGGCAGGAGCTCTTGTGCAGGCTTCTGTTTGGACAGCTCTTGCATTTTCTCCCACTTAATTCCCATCCGGGTTGCTGGAAGTAATAAATCAAGCTTTTGGAAAACCAAACAATGTTAGTCTTTTGGGGATGAATGAATAAAGTGAGGTGGTTATTGGCTTCACAATACAATTGCTATCTATCTCCTGCTCTGGCACATGATAAAATGAGCAGAGATCCACATTTTTCTGTGTAGCCTCGTAAGACACACCTAGCCTGAGCACATGAACTTTGGCAGTCCCAAAAGTTTTGGGAAAAGAAAGCTGCCAGCTCTCTTTCAGACTGGCAGTGCCTATTAATGGGAATATAACCAGCTCCAGAGCCTGGGTCAGCACAACTGCTTTTCATCTCATTTCCCAGAGCAAAAGGCACGTGCACATTCCCATTAGAGCTTTTGAGTTTTTGGAAAATGTTCCGGGCTTAGTGCTATGCACTCACTGTTGGTTTTTTGAAAAGTTGCGAACAGCAAATGTGTTTTGAAAAATTGCAAATAGCCACATTCAGTCTGTGAAATCTTTCTGCTTCTCTCTGCTTGCAACAATTTTGTCATTATGTCACCTCCTAAAGATTTAGTTGTTATTGACAGTCAGCAGGACACAGCCTTAGTGTTACTTGGGTGATTTTGAAGATGAGATACTTCTTTTTTTAAAAATAAAACACTTTTCTAACTAAACTCGTCAACAAGCACAGATTTTGTTGCCACTTCAGTACAGAAACAGTTGCTGTGTTTGCAGGAGGACAAGATATATCTCCAAGATGACACTTGCTGGTTGTGAATGAGAAGGACATTTTTTAAATTGGGGAATGTTTTTTGCTGGTGGAAATATTATACACTGCTGTCAGTGGGAGGGAAGACAGTTTGTGTGAGAGAAGGAATATCCAGTAATGACTTGCATCCCCTTGGGGTCAGCTGGAATATTTTACAGTACAGAGGTTCTGACCCTATCATGAAAGCCTCAGGTTGTACTGACTTTTGCTCATATTTCTCAGCAGTTGTACACAGAGGTCAAAATATCAGATTCTGACCTAATTACTGAAGAACAATATTGCATTTTCCCTGAGGTACCTCAGGGTCAGCTGTATAGCTTTTAATGGGCAAATATTTCAAAGAGATGCTATAAGCTTCCCAGTCTATTATTAAAAAACAAAAAAGTTTTCACACTGTGCCTACATTAGGGCTTCCAAGTGCCTAAAATTTCTCTTTAATTATTATAATGGCAAAAACCTGTAGTTCAGGGGAATGTGCTGCTGGATTGTGTGGCTGCAGTTAAAGTTCATGGAGAATTTAAGTTTGTTTGTGTCATCTCCTTGCTTGGGTTCCATGTAATCAACTCTTTGCCTGTCCAGAAGTCTGGTTGTGGTGTATTTATTTTAAAACTTTAAAGCTTATAAACTATGAACGTCTCCTTGCTTGGGTTCCACGTAATCAACTCTGCCTGTCCAGAAATCTGGTTGTGGTGTATTTATTTTAAAACTTTAAAGCTTATAAACTATGAACTATGTTACCTGGGATTCAGCTTAAATAATCAAAATTGTGCAGTGTAATACAAGACTAAGACTATAGCAGTAAATTGACATAGCTCTTTTGGAGTAAAAACTCCCAATAATTTCTAAAACAGGGTTGAAGAGAAAATGAGATGTGCTTTTTAGGCAGGTAAAACAAAAACCTTTTAATATTTTTTCTTCTGTGTGCTCCTGGTTACGGGGTGGAGGTGGGCACATCTCAGCTGACAAACTCACCACTGTCATGGGTCCACCCAGGCATGCCACAAGCATGGACACAGAGTCCTTTCTGGACAAGCATGGACACAGAGTCCTTTCTGGATGGAGCAACAACGTCGTCAGATTCTGTACAAACAGCCCTAATGAATGTGAGTCACTTTATTCTTGGAATTCGTTTCTGCGCTGCAAATGGACATAATTATGTGGCTAAACGAGAGGAGACAAACAAAACAGAGCTGTCAACCAAGTCCTGCAGGAAGCAACAGGCTGAGAGCCTCACTGCTGGCTTGTGGAAAAAGGGCTGCCAGGAGAGACATGGCAAGCAAAGATGGCATGGAAAGAGCACCTGGGGCTCTGTGGGCAGGGTCAGTGAGGAGGAGCTGGGGGAGCAGCAGCTGCCATCCATGCAGGAATGGGCTTTCCCTTGCCTTCACAAGTTCTGCCAGGAGACTCTCCTAGTGATGGGATCACTATTTTCATAGTCAATATGGAAATAGTCGTAGTCATGGGGTCATTATTTTTTAGTGTGGGCCTTCCACACCACAGGGCTTAGCCAGGCATGCTGTCCTAGGTGGGAAATTTTGGAAGTGGCTGAGGCATTTAGAAACCCAAGTGCTGTTTGTCAGTTCCTCTGCTTTACCTGAGCACAGAGGCTACTTTTTGATTGCATCCTTGGGGATAGGTTATTCACTGAACACAGGAATGGGATGGATGTGTCCCTCTTTTCCTGTACAGCTCTGTTTTTGCAAGGTGGCTTCAACCTTTTCATGAGCTTTCAGGGTGGCTCAGTGTGGGTGGTGGGAGACCTTTAAACCCATCCCCATACTTGTCTGATAAATGCAGGGGAGCAGAGGACAGGAAGGTGTGATAGAAAGAAAAAAACCAGGGACAGCTGAAATAGGGATCCTGTTTTATACTTCAGGATCAAAGAAAAAGGAGATTTGTCACTTGCCCTGCAAGCAGAGAGGGCAGCACTGCTGAAATGCCTATGCAGTCCATCTCAAACTTCCTCTCCCCAGCTCCTCCAGCAGCTCCGAGGAGGCAGGGCCAGAGTGTGGCATCCTTCCATGCATTTATCTTTGCGGGGCCCCTTCCCTCGCTTCCTCGGATCAACACGTTGGCAGCGGCCGGCACTCATCCCACCCCGAGCTGGCACTGGCGCTTGTGTCCCTCCTTCCCGGCAGCTCCTCTGCCAGGCCGCCATTCAGAGCACTACAATGGGATATTGTGCCATGGCGGTTGTGTGCTACTGCTGGGATGGCGTGGGGAAGGGGTCATTATTTTTTGTACAGTGGGAGCCAGCAATCTGGAACAAACTGCTTTAGAAAGCGCCCAACGTGCCTTTCGTTACTGCCAAAATAAGAAATGCATTATCCTGCAAAAAGACTCCGTGCTGCTTATGTTGTGGAGGGGTTTCTTTCTTCCACCCTTTTGGGATATTTTTACCAAGCAAAAAAGGCTCAGGAAACCCTTTAAGGAATGTTAGCGTTCAACCTTTTGTGAGGGGAGGACTTGCTACTAATGGTTGGTAATTATACCTTTTTTTTCTCCAAGGAAATTCACAAATCTGACTTATTTTTCTTTGGGAAGGCAGCAGTCCCTTTGTGTGTGGTTAAATGGCTAGTTTGCTTCAGAAGAAGCCTGCAGAAGCATTGTTTGGAACCAGAAAGAAGTGAAAGGTGGCAGCCTAATTACTGAGCTGAGGTGCCTCTAGAGACAAGTGAGATGCCTCACAGCTTTCTGAGGGAATCAGCCCATTCAGCTCCAGGAACACTTGGGAACATTCAGTAAAAACAGAGATATTCTAGAGTCTGAGCAATCAGAAGAGGAAAATCAATATTGTGTATTAGGGACCCTGTTGTAATTAGCAGTGAATTGTCAGATCCTGCTGTGCAGTGTTCCCAGTCAGCCAGGCTTTGGCTGGGGTGCCAGAAATGTCCACACTGGGGTTTCCACCTGCCAGGTTTCTCTTTGGAAGTGTTCAGAAGGAATGGTGCAAGTGACCCTCATCCTCCCTTCCTACCCCTTCATCATCTCCACGTGTAATTGCTTCAAGTTTCCTCTGGTGAGCTCAAAGAGGAAGTGATAAAAGTTCCAGCACTCTTTGACCTTCCTTGGTCGCACAGTGCAGATTATTATTGGGGTTTTGTCTTAGCAATTGGCCTGAAGTTTTGCAATAACTGTTGTAATACAGAAGACTTGGTGTTTGTCTGTTTCAGACACATAAATCGACCATCTAGTTTTTTCCTCCTTAATTTTGGGGTATTTGTGCATTTACATAGTTTTGACTAATCTTCCAGTGGTGTGACCACTTGATGTCTGGCCACTGAGATTTGAGAGAAATTCTTCAATATAAGCAACAATTCAGGTAGTTGTTTGTGCTGTCATTTTAGGAATGCTGCAGTGCCATTTCACCAATCTTTTATGTATGTTAATAAAATACAAGTTTTGCAAATATCCAGAACCATGGCAAGCTAATGGTTTGGGATGTTTTTTTTTTAAATGTTTGGTTTTATTTTTTTTCTTTTAACATTACAGACGTGTGCCCAAAGCCCTTTAGGCTTTCAGGAGTTACATTATACTCTACAGCAGAAGTGTGTGTTGAAGCTGTCCTGTTCTCAAGGAGCCAGGAAAGGACAGAGCTCAAGGGAGACTCTTCTCCCTCCTAGTCTCCAAGGCAAAACATCAGTATGATTTCATTTGAGACTTGGGGAAGGAGGTAATCTTGGAAAGTAAACAGGAATAGGTGATTTTGTCATGTTTTTGACATGTTACATAAAATAACCTGTTCCTGTGTGAGCTGCCAGATTTGCATTTGTCTCTTCTGCATTCAGTTCTTTTTATTATGATCAACTAAATGTAGCTGGGTGCTGAACTCCTGCTGGCACTTGTTCAGCTGGGCCTTTCTCTTTGCCTGTCTGTGCCCTCCTGCATTTGTCTGTACACATAACCCAGTGTGGCTCTGTTTCCACACCTCAGTTCCTGCTGCCACAGTCACCCTTAAACATCAGCACACATTTCCTTTGTGTCTGGGCTGGGGATCTTGTTGTGACTGTAGGTGTGACTGATCTTAGCTGAGGGGACACCTCAGTGCTGAATAAAGCTCGGCTTTGTATCAGCACCTTGGTTCAGTGCTCGTTGCCTTGTTCTCCAGCGTGCCCCCATTGTCTGATTCCACTCCTCCTGCAGCCAGCAGCCCACTGCCCACTGCCCAGCTCCTGTCATGGCAGCAGAGGATTTGTTCACTCTGGTGCTGCAGGAGTGTGCTTTTGGGGCAAACCTTCCCCATTTCACATTGGCAGGGCAGGTATGGTATGCACAAATGGAATGAAACTCAGTTTAGAGTTGTGCTTCAGGAACATCCTAATGGACTCCAAATGGACTTCGTGGGTGCAGCAGATCCACTCCTCACCTCAGGCATCAGTCAGGTTTTCAACAGACCTGCTCCTGGCACCCTCACTGCTGCTAAAGTACAGGAATTTACAGGGCTATCTTAAGCTTTTCCCCTCCTGATTTAAGTTTTGGCATCCTGTGCTGAACTTGTGTAATAAGTGATCTTAATCTGACTGACAGACCGGTATCCTTTTGCTGGCAGTGTTAGACGTACTCAACTTGTAGTCACTGGGCTTTCCATTTAAAGCTGCTTCAGGCTTTATTGTGCTTGACCTGTGCTTCATGAGAAGGTCGAGCTGGGAGAGATTTACAGGTCTTTAGGTCCTGGATCCCCTGGTTTCACAAGCCTTGCCCTAAGATCCTATTCAGAGTCTTTTAAATTCCTTTGATTCCCATGTTATGAAGTCTATGATGAGATTATAGCTTGGGCTGCCCACTTCTGCATCCCAGCCCTGACTGGCGCTGAAGTTTAAGGGTGTGGTGTTTTGTCCAGCTGGAATCTGAGCCCTTCACACCCTAGGCAGAAATAGGGGGAGAGATGGAGATGCTTCCTGTAGAAGGGAAGTGCCAGGGGAAGTGACCCTTGATTTTTGACATCTGTTTTTCCCTGAAATGTTTGCCTTTGGCTCCATAAGCAATGAGTCTTCTGAAGAGACATGGCAGAGAAATATTGAGCTGGAAAACGAGCTGGAAAACGAGCTGGAAAAAGCTTTTGTGCTGTTGGATGGGTGAGCCCTCCTGACTCCCAGAGTTTGGCCTGGACCTCTCCTAATCAGATGTTCCCGTTGGCCTGGGAGGATTTGTGCCAGCCTGCTCAAAGCTATGTTGATTCCTGTGGAGCCTTATACTGGCCAGTCTTGGAGCACTGGGAAAAACAATTCTTTTCCTCTGTCTCTCTCACTTCTCTGCTGGTGTGGAGGAGGAGGGGCAGATCATAAATTTTTTTCATTTTGTGGGAGCATTTTGATTTGGCGCCTGTTGGAGTAATGAAGATGGCATTGTCTTTTCATGGATTTATGCTGACGTGGGATAACCCTCTAGGCTTTTTCTCTGTCAAACCCCTTGCCTTCAGAAGTTCTCTGAGGAAGCCCAACTTCCCCCTGAGTAGTTCTGTGAGCTCACCGGCCTCGCTCATGTCCATGTAAATGTGCCATTTTCCCATGGGTTTAAAACCGCTTTTCTGCCCTCCATTTGCCAGCATGAAGTAATAGGATTGTTCCAGTGGGAAAGGAAATGTGTTTTGACACCATTGTGTCAGAGTGCCACTTTGAGGGTGATTTGTTTAACTTGTGCTAAGTTCCTGTTGGCGTTTCCTTGTGGTTATTATCATTTTGTAAACAGTACAGAGCAGGCTGCAGAGTGCCAACTGCTTTATGTTTTCTGTTAAATCAAACATAAAGTGCAGCCCATTCACATGACCTAATCCCCTGTGCCCGAGTTGTTTTGCAATTCTGGGACCAGGATCTCCAAAAAGAGTGAATTTGGAACACAAAGCCACAAGGCTCTGCTCAGCCCTGTGGAAGGGCAGGTCCTGACACTCACAGCGACTGAGGTTGGCAGAGGAATGATTCTCTCTCCTTCTGTGCACATTGTGACTCTGAGTTGTGAAAACAACAATAATGAGGAGTTAGGGAATCCTTGGGTATGTGTTATCCTACTCACTATGAGCTGCTGCATTCAGGTGTTCTCTCAAAGTGAGAAAATCCCTATTTTTACGTTTTTTAAAGTAATGTACATAAGTTTTTCTCCCCCATAAACACATCCAGTGTCTGTAGCAGGTGGCAGGGATCCCTGAGCATTCCTCTTCCCAGCCTGAGCAGCAGCAGTGCTGGGCTGGGTCCTGGGTGCATTTGTGACCCTGGGAGGACCCAGAGCAGCACTGCTGGGCAGGATGCTGGTCACTCCTGGAGTGCCAGGGCTCCACCTCAGACGTCTGGGAAGGTCACTGTGTGTCCCTGTGCCACAAGCTGCTCAGAGGCCACATGCCACTGCAGTTATGGTCCCATCAGGAGAGCAGGACCGGCAAACGAACCGTGCCTAAGTGATGGAGCATCAAAGCATTTACAAGGTGCGTTTTCCACTGGAAAGCCAACGTGTCCTAAGGAATGACAACAGGCAGAGCAGGCTATTTTAGTTCTGGGTTTTTAACAGCTGTTCTTTCCTCTCTTCTTGTGGTGGGCAGCCTTTCCAGCCAGATGGACCATGCAGCCTTTCCAGAGGCAGGGACACGCGATGCTCTCCTCTTGTCCCCTTGTCACGCAAGGCTGGTGGCTTTGTTCTTGCACACTGCATCCAGTGCTTCTGGGAAGCTTTGGGCTGAGATACATTACAAGCTGGATAAATTCATTCTGCCTCCCCCCTGCTTTATGTCATATAATGGTGACAGAAAAAATGGCAGTAGGAAAAGGCTGCTATTGTTAAAATAATTAATCTGGCTGATAGCCTCTTCCTAAAGGGCCCTTGGGAAAGAGGACTGCCAAAAGTAGGCTGCAGGCTGGGCAAATTTGCATAGTGTGAAAGGTGGGACATTTAATAATAAATCTGTATTTGTTATCTTGGCCTTGTACAATGAAATGGAAGTACCGCCAGCACTTTGACGTCCAGAGTAAATACCCTACAGTATTTATGGGCAAGGCTGAAACAGGCTTTCGTGGGGAGGTTGAAATTAAAATGAAAGGCAGAGTATTGTGAAGTGAGTTTTGAAATGCTGAAAATGATGAGTTTCTCTGCTTTGGATTTCTGGAACTCTTGAGGAGATTAGCATTAATTTGGTTACATGAAGGATAAAGCCTGTTGTTAAAAGTGGTGGCAGTGAATCCAGCACAGCATAAATATAATAATCTGCTTCTGCTGGTTTTCATCTTTTTCGTAATATTTCCTTGACAGAATTTTCTGCTCTGAATTGAAGCCCAACGTATTTTAGTCTGTCACTGTTTTTTGAGAGTAAGTGGCCATTTAGGAAGGTACCCAGACTTCACGTAAAGGCACTTAGCAATGGCGTATCTGTCATGTCCCAGGGATGTGACTGAGTGCTCCTCAACACTCAGTATCACGTCATTTATCATTTTTTTATTAGATGAATGCAAGCTTCATCTCTGGATGAATGCTAATTAATGATTATGTCATGTAATTAGAAGTTATTCTTTACCAGTCTCTGGGCTACTCAGTCTAACAAACGACATCCTCTGAGCAATGCAAATGTATAGTTTCAATAGGCAGCGGTGCTGAGCTGGGTTAACGTGGTTCACTTCTGCAAAAATGCATCAGCTCCAGTCTCTTGTTTCCCTGCAAATGAAGCAGCAGGAAGGTGGCTGCCAGTGGCACATCTGCTGTCTGTGCAGGGGAAGGTGAGCTTTTAGCACACAAAAAGATACTGCTGAGGTGGGGCACTCTGAGAAACATTTTTTATTCTCCTCTTGTCTTCTGAAAGTACCGAAGCATTACGTGGAACGCTGGGAAGGTGTTTTGTTTAAATCTGGAGCTTTCCAGTGCTTGTGGTGCCCTGGAAGCTGCTCTGTTGCAGTCTCTTAACTCCACATCAGGTGCAGGGGTTGAGTTGGGTTGCAGCAGCAAAGGGTGTGTGGAGAACTGTGGTGGCAGCTCTCTGGTCACAGGGAGAAATAGTTTCCCAGGCATTGTTCTGGGAAAAGCTGTGAGAAGCTCAGAGAAGAGAATTATAAACAATCCTTAATCTCTGCAGCTGTGATCATGTTAATGTGTGCTATGTGTTTTTACAGTAAGGTTGTTTACCAAATGGGTGTCTTGTTAATTAGCCAGGTCATGTGAAACATATTCACTAAATGACCAATCAGGTCCACCGGTAGTGAGCTAAGATATAAAATGAGACATCTGAATAAAGGAGAGGCTTTTTGCCTTTTATGCCTTCTGAATGATGGAGTCCATATGTCGCCTTCTTTACTGTCCCCCATACCTTCGGTGACAGAGAACAAGCAGAAAGCCAAACCATGGCTGGGGATGGGCACCCCCAGCAAGCAAGTCCAGGTCTTTGGGAGGATGCCCCGGTTGTTAGAAGGGATGGGCTGATGCCCAGCCCTCAGCCAGGCTGCCCAGGGCCTGGTGCCCTGCGGGGAGGAGCCAGTCAAGCGTGGCACATGGAGCACTCCAGGTGTCAGGGAACAGTTTTGGATACGCTCACTAGACTTGTTCAGCCAAGATGCACATGAAAATTGCTGTCTTAAAATCATGTAAGTGCTTTATCCTGCTCTTCAGAATATCCACTCTCTTGGTTTCAGCAGTCACCAGCTGTCCCTGACTGCTGTAGGGAGGAACAGCGGTGCTGACTCAGCCCAGATGCTTAAGCACAGTTTATATCCAGGATCTGCAGCACAGGGCTGGGAAGGGAGGGCTCTAACGCAGCTTTTGGCGCACTAATGCCAAGCCTAGAGAGTTATCAGGATTGCTGTCTGCTTTCCTGCTCGTTTCGTTGCTTACCGTGGCTTTCCTCATCTTTTTCCTGCCCCGCTGTCCCTGCAATTGCCCAACACATTGTAATTACCTTGTCATTCTGTAGAATCATTGCCTTTCCAGATATATGTCCATGGTTCCCTGGCTGGCTTCACTGGCAGATGCTTAGGGGCAAAATCTTCAGCTGGTAAAAATAGAGCTCCCTGCAACCGTGATAATTTACACCAGCTGACAATTGGCCACTTGGATATCTTAAAATATCCATCTCTGAGAAGCAATTTGTTACTTAATGAAGAAAACGCTCCTCGTCATCTATTTCTCATTTCCAAACACCATGAATATGGTTGGGTGTTTTTTAGGACTAGGCTTTGTTTTTAATAGAAGCAGTGTTGTGTAATCTGGACTATAACACATGCTCATGAAAGTGTCTTTGAAATATGCATTTTATTTCTTCTTAAAATATTTTAAGGAAAACATTCTGTATTTTGCTATGAGATGTGTAAATGCTTCATATCTGCCAAATCTTTCTGTTTGGGAAGTAGCCCTTCCACATTTGGGCAGGATAAGTGTGGTTCTCCCCTGTCCTTTTCCAGAACCTTCTCTGAAGCCAACTTCTTTTTCTGACTCTAAGCATATTCTCCATTTTGAAATGTTGGTGGGTGGGATAATTTTGTATTGTAATATATTTTCACAGAAATTAATGGATAAAAATATGACCTGCAAGTCTATTTTATAAGCCTCTAGTGTCAAGAAGTGGACTGTAGCCGTAAGATCATCTTCCTGTGAATGTGTGTGTTGTGGTTTCTCCTGGTTCATACCTGTCCAAAAAAACCCCACACCAAACTGCAGTGCTTATTCTTTTAGAGTAAAAAGAACTCTTGTTTCTCTCCTATTTTAAAGGACAAAGCATAGGTAGTGCTGCTGTTTCCTTTCTTAAACTTTGTTCAGAGGAGTGGGAAAAGTTCATTTTTATTCTTTGAAGTAATACAGACCCCTGAGGCTGACCTTGTTTAGGACCTTAAAGTGCTCAAAGTTTTATACTCCACAGAGTCTGCAGTGGGGTTCCAGGAATGCCCTGGCTCTGTGTTAATTTGTTATCTATATAAATATGAAGAGATCATGTGTTTCTGTTCATATCTGGATTGCACGGTCATATCTTTAAAACTATAAATAGAGAGGCCTATTTCAAGTGGGAAAGCTGTAGGGTGGGACAGTGGAGAGATGCATTTGGGGAGGTTTGGTACTGTTTTGGATGCTGTTACTGCATTAGGTGAAGTCTGGCCTCCTGCATAATTCATTAGAGCTGCCAGGCTTGCTGCTTCCTTCCAAGGCATCTAAATTGTGATTCAGTTGCCCCAGGAAGATAAAAGACTTTCTGAAGTGGGAGAAGGTGCATTGGTTTCATTACAATTTGATTTGGGGCTTTGCTGTGAAGTTTTTTTCACTTGTAGGGGGTTTGGATGTTTTTGTTCTGTTTGGTTGGAGAGTTTCCCCTCCATCAAAAGCAAAAGAGAAAAAAAACCCCAAAAACAAATAAATGAAGCACCTTAATGCTGGATTGTCCATAAGGGCAGTTTGAAGGATTTCCCAGCATTGGCTCTGTAGAAGCAGCACTGGGAATTGTGCTGCAGGCAGAGGAAAGGGGAGGAAGTCCTGACTGCTGCCGGGTGTGATCAGTGACAAGGATTGTTGTGTTACTTTTTGTCACTGCTCGTTCCAACTCGTTCAGACCTACTGATAACTGCAGTTCCTCCTGAGAGACCCACCCAGCTATCCCAGCCCCTGGAGCTGCCCATGCAAACCTTCTCTCAGAGCCTGCTTGTGCTAATTCAGCTACCCTTCAGATTGCACCTGCATGTGGGAATCTGTTTCGAAAGCTTCCAGGGGTGATTTCTTCATTTATACAAGTGATTCAAGCAGTAGCTAAGACAAATCATTCACCAGTGAGCTACAGAGCCTATGATTTACTAGAAGTTATGAGACATTCGAAGCAGAAGAACCTATTCCAAAGAAGTGCAGCATGGGCAGCCTTCTTTTCTGGCTCTGGCACCTGTACTATAGCAGGGATGTAGCCCAAAGGATTCCATGAGCTCCACACAGATTAAACATGGAGAAAAAGGTAAAATTACAAAACCAGAATGGCTCTTAAGTGTTCACTTTTTTGTATGAGGAAAGGGCAAGGTATAAACCATTATATTAACAGTCTGAACTCTGAAATGAGGAGAGACCCCATAGGAAAGATTGATTGTCCTCTCCTTTTCCTTCATTCCTACACTAGCCAGAATTTGCATCTGCCTGGGTTTTCTGCAACAGGTTATTTAATTTATTTCCAGCATTCATGCAAGTGGAAAGATACATCTGGACTTTCCTTTGTTGGAGGATAGATGGCTTCTGGTCAGATGATTGACTGCAGCAAAGGAAACAGAGAACAGTCCATAAGGTCTGGGTCCTGTCCCAAGTGCAACACTGGCGAGCATCAGCAGCCTGAAGGTGAGCTTTGTGCTCAGGCAGGTGGGCTGGAAGTCAGGTTGTTACGGGCTCAGTGCCTGAGCTGGATGTGACAGTCCCATCCTGGTGTGATTTTGCTGGGCATCATTAGCATGCTGGGCATCATTAGCATGCCAGCAGAGAGCTGGGAGGCAGCTGGGGAGCATTAATGGGCAGCATGCAGCAAAGCTGCAGCAGCTCCTGAATGGAAAGTGACTGTGCCTGGGCCATTCTGTGGGAATCGTCCAGCAAATGAGGACATCTGACAGAGCAGGCAGGACATGATGTCATTTTCCCAGGACAGGCCTTGCGAAGGGCACTGCAGCTCCTGCATTCAGCATCTCTTCCTCTCCTCTGCTGAATGCTTTGGTTGCAGCAGCCTCTTAAGTAGGTTCTTTGGCAATATCATTCTGTGAACAGAGTAAATTCCAGGCATTTAAATGAAAATGGGTTTGGTTGCATTTTATTTTTGTCTCCCATGGAGAACATATGGTTTTCTCTAATTGATGCTGAACAAATCAACATTTAGGCATTACTATACCAATAAATCTACTGCTATGTCTGTTCCTTTCTTTCAGGTGTGCATTCAGAAACTGGCTAACTAGGCTTGTTAATTCATAAATTCTGAGTGTGCTGGGCCTCACAAAGCCAGAGAAATGGGGAGTTCTGCAGTCTGTTGAGAAGACCTTGTGCATTCAAATCAATTGCCTAGTGCATGTGACCCAGACAATTTTCCTCAGTGTTTGTTTATTTGAGGGCCAGTACAAATTATCATATTCTTAGCCTAAAAATTGCTAAGGACAAGTTCCCAAGAAATTATTAAAAATGGATTCTCTAAAGATCAGCAGCAGTTGAAATACCAGAAGAACAAAATTTCTTTAATGAGGTTCTTGTTTATTGGTGGTTCTCTATTTCTTGACCCTTTGATTATCAGATTAACACTTGTCCTCAGGACAGCACTAATTATGTATAGTAGCAAATACCTACCTAACAGTGTCATCAATGTGTGGAACTCACTTTTTACATCAAATTCAGATGGGAACACCCCATATCAATGCTGTGCCTGCTCTTAGGGCTCAGGTGTCAAATCAGTTTAAAGTGGTGTTATCTAATGTAAAACTGAAAGTTGCTCCTGAAGCTGAAATAGGATTGTTGTAGGTGTTTTCTCTGGTATTTGTGGCAATAATTGTCACCTGTTTGTGTTCTCTGTGCTGTTCTGTGATGTTCTTGATCACTTTCCTAACATGCATTTCACTTCCAAGCTGCAGAATTCCAGACTTGGAGTTATTTACCTACCAACTCTTCTAAATACTGTGTCTCAGACTTTTCCTTCTTGTTGTAGTGGGGAGTTTTGAAATTTTAGTCTTTAACTATTTAACATCTTAATTGTAATATGCATCGTCTTTGTTTCTTGATCATTTTGTTGACAGTGATTTCAGTTTTCCCTTTCAGAAAAGAAAACCATTCATTTCCCTTGTGAATATCAAAAATGAGGCTTACTGGTAACACAAAAGGGGATCTTACTGGAAGAAACACTGCAACTTTCTTTTAAAAGTCTTTCACTTGTATTTTAGCATTGATATTACATGGTGTCAAAAATTACACTGCAACCTCCTTTCTTCTCTTGCCCACACAGAGTGTTTAATAAAAGAAAAGAAAATGTCACTGGATCTGTGAGTGTCTGTATGTGTTTGTCAGAACACCACAGCAGAGTGGCATTGTGTTGAGGACCCAGTCAGGGTGGTAATTATTCTCCCAGCAGTTTAAGGCTCTACCTGTTCCCTGTATTTTAAGTGCCTGCTGGAGAACAAGGCACTGCAAATTGATTAAGTATTAATTGTGACAGTGAATTTTTCTGTCACGTGGCATTGAGCTGCATTGATCTGTAACCTGCATTTGAGCACCATGAAGCAACTGCTTGAATACAATGAAAGTGTGCAAGGTGGCTTTTTAGGGGAAATCCATCTACAACAGGTGGAAAAAGACATTTTTGCCTTGAAGTGTGCCTTGGGAACTCACTCCATGTTAGCTCTGCACGCAGAAGTGACAGTGAGGTTAAATGAGTGTTTCCAGCCTGAAGGGTTTATCTTGTAGGTTAGTGGAATTTTGGTAAGTGAAGCTTTGATAGCCTTCACAGGAGGATTTTATTTTGATTACAAATATGGGTCAGAGCAAGGCTTCTGCAGTAAAGAGTTTGTGAGCTGCCACAGGCCATGTCCTGTGCACTCTGAGATGCCTTTTGAAGCCATTTCTCTCCTTACTGAGACACAGTTCAATCAATAAAGGATATTAACAAGCTTTGTACTCTATTTACCCATCTCAACACTTTCTTACCCCTGGTGCTTAACGTACCACAAGTCCAGTCACACACCAAAGGAGATGTTTGCTACCCCTGGTAATGCACCACAGCCTTCTTGGTCTTCTGCAGCCAGAAATGCTCCAGAAATGCTCCAGCCTGCAAGGGGTGCTCTATGCTGCGTGTCTGCCAAGGACACGCTTGTCCTTTTATTGAAAGGGCTTCTGAGTTCTCTCTTACTGCAGTGACACAGACACGTGGCTTTCCTCTCTGCTATGCCACACCTGGGGCACTTCAGGATGGGCTGGTCCCTGTGCATGAGTGACCAACAACTCCTCCATTGTGGCTGCTCCTGAGCAGGCTGCAGGTGTGAAAATCCCCATCCATCCATCATCCATCCATCCACCCATCCATCCACCCATCCATCCATCCATCCATCCATCCATCCATCCATCCATCCATCCATCCACCACTCGGGTGCCACAGCCAGGCTCTCCAAGGGCATTTTGGATTTCTTTTTGCCTTGTACTTTCCCAAAGTCGGCAAAGTGCATATTTAAACCACAGCAATCATCGGTAATCAGTTTACTATAGATTTTTATGGATGTTAATACAGTTTTCCCTCCAATTGGAATAAAAATTACTCTTAATTTGATCTTGCCATCAAAAAAGCTTTTCAATATTTTGATTTTATTGGTATATTTTTAATCACTTCCCATTTCAAAGCACATAATTTTTCATTAATATACTACTGGGGAACTTGTTCCGTCCTAAAAACATTGGTTGTTTTAATATCGAAGTGTTTCACTTGGTGCATTTCCATCACTGGAGATTAAAACGTTTCTCCAATTTTGGCACGTTTCATGCTTTAAAAATCCTTACCTCAAGCTGTTTTTCCTGTTTTGTTTTCTCCCCTGAGGCGTTTCACATGATGAAGGGAATCTGTATTTTATGCATTTTTGAAATGCTCTGTGAAGATTTGGTTTGGAAGCTCTGAGATGGGATAGTTCACAGATGGGTGTGTGTGTGCCTGTGTAAATGTTTCATGCATTTCAGTCCTCCTGATCTCACATTTAATAATTACCCAGGCTAAGGACCCATTGTAGCTGTGAAAAGGAAGTGCAGAATTTCAGTGCTTACTCCACAGAATCTGATTTAAAGTGCTGACCCTTCAACCTTGCAGTGCCCAGTCTAAGGCAGAACCCATTCTGCAGCCCCAGCTCCCTTATTCCCATATTCCACTGGTTTCCTTCCATCCTTTCCCCATTTGGTTTGAGCTACTAGTTCAGATTTCACAGCTGAAGCCTTTAAGGCCTGCCCTGTTACCTGGTTTGCCATCCTCACTGCTGGAGCCTCACATTTCCAGACCTGCCTGTTCTCTCTGTAGGCTGTGGCACTTTCTGCAAAGGTCAGTGAAGGTTTCAAGGAAGGTGCTGGGTTTGATGTTATTTTTATTCTGCATGTGTCTGCTGTAGCCTTGTTGGTGTTTTAGAAGGTCTCATCAGAGGCCCTGGTGGGAGGTGGCAGGTCTAGGGGGAATCAGAGTATTCTCTGCACCCCTCTGTGTCAGGTCTTCCTCGTTCCTCAGCTGCCCATTTCCACTGTGCTCCCTGTCCCCTAAGTGTTGCTCTCTCCTCTGGAGTGGGCAATAGAGGTGTGACTTGTGTGGTGCCAGCCCAGATCCTGAGATAAGGCAGAGTGTTTGTCCAGAGGCTCTTCTGGATTCTACAGTCAGCACTCACCTCTTTTAGCACCTGCTTTTGTATTTTCTGGGACCAGAGCTCTCTCAGCTGGCCAGCAGCTTCCTCCCTTCCTTCCTTCCATCCTCCCTTCCTTCCTTCCTTCCTCCCTTCCTCCCTTCCTCCCTCCTTTCCTCCCTCCCTCCCTTTTTCTTCCCACCTTTTTATTTACTAAAACTGGATGTGTTCACCCTGCTTTTTTTTTTGCTCTACCAAAATCCTCATCAAATCAACTACATAAAAACTAAACCCTAGTTTTGGCAAAACAGGGTAGAGCGTTTATTAATTATCCCTGAGCTAAGAACATGAGAATGCAAGCAAATAAAACTGCAGTTTGGGAACCAAATTGATACTGAATGTGCTCCCATACTGGCTTGTCTTAATTGAACCAAATGTTTTATCAGGTTTGCTTCCCATACTGTAAAATGCAGAGTGTACTTTGTATTTTGTTTGACTTTTCAAGGTTGTTTGGTTTGGGGTGTTTTGGTTTTGTTTTGTTACTTTGTATTTTGTTTGACTTTTCAAGCCTTTTTGTTTGGTTTTGTTTTGATGTTTGTTTTGGGGGTTTTTTTCCCCTCCTTCTTGTTCTTGAGGTGACTATAGGTGAAATGGCCCTCAAAGAACTAATTTCTGGAGGTTTTTTCTGACTGCAAAGCAGAAGAAGGAATTTCTCCTCCCCTTTAAAATAGATGCAAAATTTTTGCTGTCTCACCCACAGGCTGGGCTGAAGTCAGGGATGTGGGCCCTTGTCTGTTCAGCCCCACTTGCTCATCCACAGGATGATCCCTTTTCACTGCTCTCTGGAGAAGAAGCTTCTTGCACAGATCTGCCCCTAGCACACCATTAAAAGTAGGGATAAGACAAGGAGGAGACTCTGAGTAACAAGAGCAGTGTCTTTGTGTGCAGCCTGGAAGGACCTCCTGATAAATATGAAATGCTTCCGATGAATTTCCTGGCTCTTTTGTTGGCCTATATAGAACAGCTTAGAAATTGCAACATAAGCTGCAAATTAAAGACAGTTTAAAAAATAAAAGCTGGTTTAGAGGTGGTAGTGCATGCTCTGGTAAGCCTGAATTAGCCTTACTTTCTAGACTGATATTTGTGGATTAGGCTTTTGTGCTCAATCCTCAAGCTCCTGAGCAAATCTGGCTTTATCCCCTTAGGGCAGGCTGTGCTTCAGTGTGTGCACGGGCTCCAGAAGTGCCCTGCTGTCTGCTGGAGGTGCTGCTGATGTGTCCTCAGAGCCTCCTGTGGCACTGCAAAATCAGCTTTTTGGAGTGCCTGCTATCAGCTGAGCCACTCGCTCCATTTCCAAATAACCTGTGAACCCAGAGTGTGGGCTTCAGAGAGGGTTTGCATCAGGCACCTGTCTGAAAGCCTTCACAAGGGCTGCCTTCTACCTAGGACAGCTCCAAAGCTTCTCACAGAGGCTGCAGCACAAACCTTGTGGTAGTTCATGTTCGCTGCTTCTCACTCTGCTCTCTTGTGTGAGAGAAACTGCTTCTTTCTCACCCCCCATTTATTCAGCTCCCTTTTTGTTCATCTCTCCTTTCATATCAGTACCCTCAGTCCTCATCTTCGAGTGCTCCCAGCTGGGACTCAGCAGAGACAGGTGATTTATCCTCAGTCCTGTGTGTGTGCCCAGGCTGGTGCCTGTCAGCTTTGCAAACAGCACAACAACGTTTGTGATGCCTCTAACAAACAATAAAACACTGAGCCCTGCCTGGGAGGTTTCCAGGAGATGGAAGGAGCAGCAGGGGGGCTGCAAGGTTCAGGACAAAGCTGAGTGTGGGTAGCGAAGCTATTTCAGGTGTGGATCCTTGATCTCTGGCACCTCTGGAGATGCTAAATACCCTCACCTCAGCAGGACACTCAGTAAAAATATTCACTGGAGAATAAAATATCATCAGCTTAAGAAAGGGTGGGCTGGTCAGGCTATTTATGCCTCCATTTGTGGTTGGTAAACCCACTGTATTTAGAAGAGGAGGGAAAAGATTACTTTGAACCAAAACTCTGCCTTTTTTCTTTGCTCTGAGCCCTTCCTGAATTCCCCTAAATCCTTCCCATTCTGCCGGGCAGGTACTGAGCACAGCCCCCTCCAGGCAAGCCCTGGGCCCACACAGCCTCCCCAGCAAGTGTGGCATCCTGGGATCACACCAAAAATTCCTCCCCTGCACAACCCGCAGCTTTATTTTGGCACAAGAATCCCAAAGTGGCAACCCGGGGGGAAGAAAAATTCAAATTCCAGCTTCCCACACGGCATGCAGAGACTTACCACTGAGTCACCAAAGCTGCTTAGGAATAGCATTATGATATTTCCTGAAAACAGCATTCCTACCTGGTAAGCTGGAGAGTGTTCAGGCTTTATAAAGTGCAATTCCCTGCTTAAAGTGTCCATTTGCAACTGCTTTTTTTTACACTGATTTTAAGAGACCTTGTATCTCCAGAAAAGTGGTTTTCAGCCAGAAAGGGTAACTGAGGTGGGAGTTCATTTTATGGATCAGCTTATATTGAAGCTTCAGGTGCTTGAGAATGAGCACAAAGACTCTGTTTAATTAGAGCACCTTCAGTTCTTGTGGTCTTTGCAGGACAAACAATTCCAAACAGAGTGGTTTGTTTGCATCTAAGATGGAGAAGTCACAGCACACATGGTGCCTCATCCTGGTATCACTGAATGCATTTCAATTCAAAGGGAACATTTAAATACTTAATTTCATTGTCTCAGAAGTTCTTTCTCAGGGTTTGATTCATGTAATGTATTTGTTTTGTGTTGTGCTGTGCAAGACCAAATGCAAAAATGGAGCAGCATCAGGCATTCGCTGTTTTCAGCGGTTTAATTGTGTTGTGCTATGGGATCTGGGGTGGTAATGACTGATAATAGCAGTTCTGTACTTAGAGGATGTTTTGGGAATGAGCCTTCAGACAAATTCCCTCTGCTGTCTGAGCTAGGACTGTCTCTAACGAAGTAAAGAAAATGGTCCAATAGGTTGCTGAAATACACTCAAAATGAATATCATAACTGCTCCTGCAGTAATCAAAGACTGCTTAAATGTTCACAAGATTGATGCTTTAGCTCTTAGGAAAAGTTCATTAATATGCCTATTTTGAAGGTATGGATCTCTGACTATTAGAATTGCATCAAACAGGAATCCAGGGTTCCAGTCTTAAGCCCTGGTGCAGAAAGTTGTGGTTTGCAGCTTCAGACATGTGCATTTTCAGCTGAAATCTGTGCCACCATGCAGAGAAAGTTAAGAAAGAAAAGGGTGAGGGAAAAAGAAACATCAAGGAGTATTTTGACTAAACCATTAATTGTCCAGATTTCAGGATTTGTGTATGTGTGGAGGCTTTTTTAACTGTAGTTTCTTGCTGGAAAAGCCTTTACCTGTTCTCAGAGTCACAGAATCCTTTAGACTCAAAAAGACCTCTGAGATCCTGGAGTCCAACTGTTCCCCCAGCACTGCTGAGGCCACCACTGGACCATGTCCCCAAGTGCCACATAAGTAAATACCTCCAAGGAGGGTGGCTCTGCCCTTCCCTGGGCAGCCTGGGCCAGTGCTTGACAAACCTTTCCCTGTTCATTTCTCACTGAAGTTAATTTGGACTCGCACGACTGACCTTTATATCTGAGGACAAAGACATCCAGAATTTCCATCCCACTTAGAACTGGATTCATTGAATTAGACCTAGACCTAATTGCACCATGAATTGCAAAACACAGCTCTGTCTATGAGATGCTTTCACGTTGTGGCCTCATTATAATAAGGCGTTAATGGCACAGTGCATTGACTTGATCTTGGTAATTATATTTTTACTGCTCCACAGAATCTTGCTGATTTTTAGGCGATGCAAGGTGAGCTCACAGTGAATAAATTTAAACTGAGTAGTAATAATTACATTGCTCTTGTCTGCATGTGATATTTGTACTTTATGTTGGGAAAACTGAAGATTTGTAGTATTTTGTTCTTATCTTTTACCCTGTGTTTTCATCTTCCACCGCAATTACATAACCCCCTGCAGATCCCTAACAAGGATCCCTGCCTTTCCCAGGTGCCATGTTTTCACAGAGATGGAAAAAGATCATGTTATTAAAGTTGGAGTTCATATAGCTGAATTTACTTATAAAAAGGAATTGGATGCCCAAATCCTTGGGTGTCCTGATCATGGGAATCATTCTTGGTTTGATGGAAACAGCTGCTTGGAGCGGGTTTGATTTTGTCTGTTCCTCTTCCAGATCTTGCTAGCTGTCCCACAGAGGACAGCTCTGTGGAGTGTTGGGTTTTGGGTGTGGAGATGAATTGTCTAAAGATTGAAGCTTAATTTATTTTTTTTAAATTAAAGATTAATTTTTAAGATTAAAAATCTGGAAAATTAAGATTTTCAGAAGAACCTGAAGATTTAGCATGCTGAATTCCACTGAAATTGTGGTGGAAGTTGACTTCCCAAGTCATTAATTCTTAATTCTTTATCATTTAGGTATTTTGTTACCAAACACAAAAGTTAGAGGTTACGTAAGTGGCAAAACAAGTTGGAAAAGTAGAAGTGCCAGTTTTATATTGCTTGTTTAGCCATGTTGCTGTCATTCTCCTAAGGAGTAAAATGGTGATTATTTTAGCACTTCATAACTTAACTGAATCTCACTGAAATTCCATCGAAAAATCGTGAAACATTTTGGAGGCTTAAGGAACACTTCCCTGCTTTCCTTGGGAAGCTTTCTGCAAGTGATGGAGAGCATCAGTACCTGGAGTCGATCCCTGGAATTGGCAAAATGGGCTCTCCTCCTCTAACTGGAGAGATTTTGGGCTGCTCCCTCGTGCTTTGGCCCCATCTGTAGTTCTGCAACAGCTAAATCCAGGGAAAATTGTTAATTTTTTACATGATGAACATTTTAGGTTTTTCTCAGCATTTGGATTAAAAAACTAAAATCAGCTGAACTGTGAAGAAGCAGACAGGTCCTTTGTGGGATGAAGTTAATGATTCCCCTGTGATTTCAGGGGTTGTATTGTCATTTTCATCTGAGGGATTCTAGCCTGCAGTTTTTAGGTAGCAAACTTGGAATTTTCCTCATATTTGGCTGCTCAAAGGGTATAATCTTAATCAGGCTGTGCATCAGTGAGAATGGGAAAATGGGGGTGGGTGATGCTAGAGCAGGGAGCAGTGACAGCTGGATTTCTGGTCGTAGTGCTCCTGTCCTTGAGGAACTGGATGCTTTGAATGTCAAATCTCTAAGTAATTGTCCTCAAAATTATAAAATAATTCATTTTCTTTTTGAAGTGCTTTATGTGTGTAGCTCTTCTTTGGTTGCTTTGTGTGACAGAGATCTTTTTCTCTTGCCTATTTCAGGGAGAAAAATCAGTGTGCTCCTCTTTAGGGATTTAGTGTGTTAACTATGATTTTATGTTTTCTGTTGGAAACTGTGCTTTCGTGCTCTCCTGTGCAAAATAAACGAGTGAGCAAACCAGAAATTGCCTAGAGGCTGAGCCTTTTTATTTTTTATAAATGCCTTTAAACAATCCTGTCTGCTGGTTGAGAGACTTCTCTGGCATCCCTGAGGAGCTGCTGGGATGTGTCTGCTTGTGCAGGGAAAGCACCAGGCTTGAGGAAAGTCATGGAGCAATGGCACCTTTATTATCATTATCTGTAGGAGGGTGGGACCTGGATCAAACTGTCCTAAACTCTGGTAAAATGACCAATGTGTTATTTGGAAGCAAATGAAATGCCTGGAAGTTTTTAAGCTGGCAAACAGGATGCTCTCTTTTCCCAGGAAGTTTTCTGGCAGATGAGTTAGATTTATTAGATGAAATTAGCACATATTTAGGTGGCTTGTTTTATTTTATCCCATTCAAGCTGCAGTAGGGAGTGCTCTTGGCAAGGCTGCTGCCCTGCAACTCCCTGTATCCCCCACAAATGTCCAGACAAACTCCAGACATCCCCATGGCATTGCACAGAGGGTGACATTAACACATCCTTCTCTCTCAAACCCATCAGAGCATCAGGGAAGGAAAAGTCTTTTGGCTAAAACAGGCAATCAGCCCCCGAGCAGCTCCTGTCTTAGTGGGGTTTGGCTGTGTTAGATCTGCATCAGGGAAAGAGCTGTTGAAATGTTCTCAGGTTGGTTGGCTTTGTCTTGGTTCTGAGGGCTGTTTGTACTGCCCTGTACCATCCCTGTACCATCTCTAAAGATGGTCATAAAAGTGCAGAATGCTGCCTCCTGTTGAAGCTCTCCAGCTTTTCCAGTTTCCTGCTGGGTGAAGCTCTTGGATATAGAGTGGGCAGGTATCTATAGAGAGCAGCTGTAACACACAGCTTTGCTAAGCTGTCATTTTTAGGGAAAAATACTTGGTCAGCATTAAAAAGGCCCTATTTGTGGAGATTCAAAAATAAAATCCATCAACAGAAAGGTGGCAGCCCTTGGAGGCAGAATGGGAGTTAGAGAGCCAGCAGCACCACAGAGAGGTTATCTGGAAACACAGTGCCACTCCTGACCCGGGCTGGAAGCAGTTAATGTGTTCTGTGAAAAGGATCAAAAGTGAATATTGGCTGTGCTAATGCCATAGGACACGTGGTCCTGATTGTCATTTTGCCTCCTGCCTTTATTTCCATTTGAGACAAGCTTCTTCACTAAGTTAAAGATTGAACCTCACACCTGCACTCCTGGTTTTCAATTATACCAAACAAAACAGATTTGTAGAAGAGGATGAGAAGGTAGAGAAAGCAAGAAGTCATGTAATTGCAAAGGTTTCTTCTGCTTTTATCACAGGATTTAAATATTAATTTTGCAGTTCTGGGCTCCCCTTGAATGTCAAAATAGTGGCAAAAAGATGCAGTACACGTTTTGCCAGAATACAGGCTTACAGCAGAGGAGCAAATACAAGTTCCTCTCTGTTTAATAACCTTAATGAAGTTTTATTGAAGGGAAAGAATGATAAATAGTTTTAAAAATTCAGAAAATTATCTGGCACTCTCTTTTGAGATAGAAAATTGCATGCATTATAAAAAGATTAAAATTGGGAATGAGATAATAATTTTTTTAAGGAAGGTGATGAACTTTCCCATGGTAGTTTGGAGGCCATCAGTATTTTTATGAAAACTTCAAAAAGCTAATTTGCAGTCTTTTATTTGCTCATTTCAATATGTTATGGTGCCACTGAATTCTGTGAAACTGCTTTGCTGTAGATCTTCCAAGAGGTTTTATTGGTTGTGGGTGTTTTTTTCATCTCACTCACCACATGCTCCTGCTTTGCACTTGCTGGTTCAACTCTGTTTTGAACTTTACATGTATCTGTTGTTCAGAATGGTCCTTGGACACAGAACTTGTATTTAAATAAATAAATTTATAGGTGACACACTTGAAAGACAGCAGCAGTTTTCATCTGGGGTGTACACAACAGGAACAGAAGGATTTTACTCTACTCTCATGCTCAGTTGTGTTGCTCTTCATGCTGCCTCATGAAAAACTGCCTGGACCTTCAAATATTCCGTAATGAATCCTTTACAAACCTTTGCAAAATGACTCCTTTAAGCTGTTCCCACCACTTCCTTCAAATATTCCATAATGAATCCTTTACAAACCCTTGTGTCTCTGCAAAATGACTCCTTTAAGCTGTTCCCACCACTGTTGTGACACATGGTCACAACTGCAACCCTTAAAGAATTAAATGAGTCTTGGCTAGGCAGATTTCCCACAATGTTTATAGGGAATGCACATTTTGCTATCAAATGTGATGGTTTGGATTGAGTTTGGCAGTAATTTCTTGCCCCCACGTTGCTAAATTGAAGATGTTAAGTAAGGAAAACGAGGTTATCTCTTGTAGGACATATTTTAGGGTTGTGTAAGTAATGAGACAGTTGGGTGAAGCATCTTGCTGGTGGTTTTTTTATCACCTTCCAGGTTTATGATCTGAATTTTAGACTCTTTCACCTTTTTATTTCTACTAATAGAGCTCAGTAAGTCTGTACTCTGGGCTTATTCTTCCACTCAAAGCAATTTACTTTTATTCTTAAAATTAATGCAAAGGCTGTCAAGGAGCTGGGAAAGATGAATAATTTATTTTTTGAAATCTAGAGCCACTGATCGCACAAGTTATAAGAAAGCTTTACTTACAGAGTTGTGTGTGTGCCTCCTTACTAAAAATGCCATCCATTTCCAGGCACATTTTGTTACTGAAAGTATTTCACCCATGTAACCAGGAGAGTTTGTAATTTCTTCTCGTCAGCGTGGGCAGGGGTCATGGGCTTGTAATTGGTGAGAGTTGTCAGTATGGTCAAGTGAGTTATGTGAGAATGGATTCTGCTTTTCTAATCCCTTTGTGCTGAAGCATTTGAAGCTTGTGGAAAGTGAAATGACCCAATGCTCCTGAGGAAACAGAATTAGCAGGTGCCCAGCATGAGCTTTGTGTGCCAGAGAGATGAGCAGCCCCAGAATCACTGGAGCTGTGCTGAGCTGCCCAGGCTTGAAGGTCTGGCCCTCAAGGTTTGGAATTTAATATGAACTGGGGAATACTTTCAGTGTGGAGCTCTCCCAAAGTTCTGGCAGTCTGGAAATAATCCTGAGGATAATGTTATAAATGCATGTGTAGCAACAGTAATGAGGTATTTGTGCAGAAAAATCTGAAAAGTCTGAGCTCCAGAATACACATCTCAGTTCAGCTTTGCCACAGTTTAAGAAAATATTTCCAGTTATTAAGGGGCTGCTGAAGAACAATTAAAGAGCCAGTTGACTGAAATGGTTCAAAGGTTCAGTTTTGCATGTAATTAAATGAATTAAGTTCTGGTGGCTGAATAATTTGAGAGCTTTAAATAATCCAGCTTCCGACAGATATATAGGTAATTGAGAGGGAATCTGCACTTTTAGTGCAGAAAGAAATTAAGCTTATTTCTTATGAATTTGGGAGATCATGTGAAAAAGAGAATAACTCCTGGGAACTAGGAAGGAGCGTTGATGCATTATTAAAATGAGCATAGGTGGATTGTTCTATATTTTAGTGCCAAGTAACCAAAGAAGTCGAGCTGAATTTGGATCTGTCTAACATTTTACTCTTCTGGGGAGAAGGCTGGTGCTCAAAGCCATTGTCACAACATGTTTCTTATCAATTACAAGGATCCTGACACTGAGGGTTGTGGGAAAAGGAAGAAAGGAGCAAGGTGGCTGTGCCTGGTCCCTGTGCCAGGAGAAGGGGTTCAGGTCTCCCTGTGCTCACACAAAGTGTCCCAGGAACTACAGGCTGGTTGAAAAGCAAGTTTTCCAATTGTTTTTCCAACTTCGTGCTGGGATTCATCAGAATTTGGCCCCCTGATGCACACAGAGGTTTAGCCATGGTCTTGTCCTATCTTCTTTTACAGCCATTTGTGATTGCTTTGAAAAAGTGCAAGTTTTTATTTCTCTGGCTCTGCAAAGGAAGCTTGACTAGAAAATCTAGCTGAAATCTGGAATCTTCTCTTTTTCCTTCACTCCCCACATTCATGATTTCCCACATTTGACAATGCTGTGTGTACCATCACTTGGAATATTTCACTGATAATGAGGCAATTTCTGCCTTGCTGGAAAGCTGTAATCATCTAGACACATTTTGAAAGGAATACATAGATAGCACAAAGTGAAATGTGCTCTATTAGAAATTTATATCCTTTCCAACTGCATCAATTATTCTAATAAACAATATTATTTTCCCTGCAGACCTTGCATCCCTCGTATCTATCATGGCTACAATTATATTAAATTTTCACATAATCATGGAACCACTGAGTGCTTTGGGTTGGGAGGGACCTCAAAGCTCATCTTGTTCCACCCCTCTGCCACGGACAGGGACACCTCCCATTATCCCATGTTGCTCCAAGCACCATCTTGCCTGGTTTTGAACATTCCCAGATATGGGGCACCCACAGCTTCTCTGGGCTTCCTGTGCCATGGCCTCACCACTCTCAGAGTAATGGTTTTTAACCTAATATTCAATCTAAAACTACTCTCTGACAGTTAAAGCCATTTCTCTTGTCCTGTCCCTCCATCCCTTGTCCCCAGTCCCTCTCTAGCTCTCCTGGAGCCCCTTTAGGCCCTGGAAGAGGCTCTGAGGTCTCCCTGCAGCCTCCAGTTCATTGTCTAGGAAAGGTGCTGCAGCCTTCACATCAACTTTGTGGCCTCCTCTGGTTTCAGACATTTCATTCAACCTGCTTAAAGTTCTTCCTGGGTTTCCATCACACGGTGCTGTTCTCCTCCGGTGCAAACAGCACCATCTCTGTGTGCTGCTGATGCCTTTGGAGGCTGCCCTGGAGCAGAGGCTGGACAGAGGCAGCACCATCAATATTGTTTCCTGCAGCACTGTGATTTCCCTCAGCCCTGGCCCCTGGCACAGACCTGTTGATTGTTTGGCAGAGCATGGAGCAGGAACAAAGAGGGGTTTTCAGGTGATAAATAAAAGATGTTGCTCATTCTTAGTTAAGCCTGTCTGCGGTAGGCAGAGGGACAAGAGAAACTGAACCACTTGAAAGCAATGGGCAGCCTTTCAGATTGACAGTGATTTCCATAAATTTCTTTATGGATGCCTGACTTTTTCAGAGGAGCAGCATCTCCTTTGCAAAGTACTCCCCCTAAGCTGGGATTTGGCTGTGCTGCTCTCAAGCCCCCATCTGCAGACATTTTGGAAACTGCTGTTAGTGCTGGCTGAGTCACACAAACTCCAGGAAGAAAGAAAACAAATCTTCCAGAGACTGACTCTTTTATTTTGTCATTCACAGCTCTGGAGAAGGGAAATACTGTCTAGTGCTCTTTTGTTTCAAGCAGAACATTCTTTTTTTGTCTAAATAAAGTAGTTGGATTGTTGTTCCTATCATTGAGTCACAGAAAACATAGAGAAAAAGTTACTTAAAATTATATAAACACTGATGGGGTTTACTATTTTCATAGTCCAACTCTAGATTTTGAAATATTGTTTTCTTAAAGTGGATAAAGGTCTTTTAAATTTCTTGAAATTTTGTAAGCACTGCAAATTTTTCCTATTTCTCATTTATTTCTGGAATTTGCTTGACAGCAGACCCTTAGTGCAGGTGGTGGAGGGACTAGAAATCATTTCCATTTGAGCATGGTCAGCTCTTGCTAAAACAAGTCCTGCTTAGTCCGTGGCTGACTGTGTTCTTAAAAGCTTTATCCACACGGACCTGTCCCTTGAAGTCCATTTTAGCCAACTGGTATGAGGCAAATGGAAGAATTTCGCTGACTTTAATCATAAAACTCTTGTTTTCTCTTTTTTTTTCTTTTTTTTTCCTTATTCCAGTGCAGTAGAAGTTTGGAGCGTGAGGCAGAGTTCTCCTCTGAAGTTATTTAATGTTTATTCTCTCTGATTAAATATTGATATCTTGGGTTTGTAAGCACGTTTTGGAGAGTAGTACTTCAGTCCTCAGGAATAAAGAAAATTATGTCATTAGTAAGCACATAAAGAAAACTAATAAAGCTTGTTATTTTGATTAGTCACAGAATTAATTTGGTAGACTATTCTTTTCAAAGTGTTTTTTAGTAGAATGCTTTCATTCCCACTTTTGATATCTTATTTACGGGCTAAAAAGACTAAACCAGAAATGCAAAGAATGATCTTCATATTAAATTATACTCTTTAGAAAAAAAAAAACCCCAAAATAATTGCTTTGCTGGGTTATTTGTATATGAGGTTGTAATGTATACACTACAAGGAATATGAACAATTTTTTTTTTTTTAATTTTTTTTAAATTTTTTTTTTAACCTAACAAGTCATTTTCTTTTCTCTGGGCTTTAACAGTGGCAATAATATCCTGATAAGGAATTTGTCTGGAAACCCTCACAACTTAATTTATGACAGCATTGCTGAGAACTCTGAACTTCCCCAGTCTCCACAATAAAAACACAATGTAAATTTAGGCAGAACAGTAGTACTTTTATGAGTAAAAGTGGTAGGAAAATAGACTTGATTTGCCAGGTGACAAAGGATTTACAGCTGCCAGAGAAATGTGCATTTTATTTCCAAGCTCCTTAAAAGCTTAATGAGTGAACCCTCCATGGATGGGGCAGGATTTGGCTCCAGGGGGGGTTTTAGGAATTCTCAGTGGGGAGGAACTGCTGCTTTGAGGACTCACAACCCCTAAATTAAAGTGTCATATCCTGACCTGCTTATTCCCTTTGCACTGACAGCCCTTTCCAGCTGGCTAATAAAGAGGGAATTGTTGTCCTCTCTCCATCCTGCTGGTGATGGAGAACAGGCAGATCTGTGGGCTGGGATTTCACCTGCCTGGTGAAATCCCTCCACAGGCCACTGTTTGGGACAGTGGAGGGTTTTTCCCTGGGTTTTTGAGCTAAATGCCAAATTCTTCTTAGTGCTTTGTGGGTGTTCAAATCTTCCTGCTGCGTGTTTTCCCTGTTCCTGACAGTGGAATAGAATGAGCTCTGAGTTTATTGCCTGTCAGCAAAACCTCTGGTTTTACTTGGATTTCTGTTGTTCTAGCTGGGTAAACAGGACACAAGTATCTTACAAGATTTAAAGCTTGCTTTATATCTAGCATGAAAAAGAAAAAGACAAACAGAACTTATTTAAAATAAAAAAAAAGGTAGATATTTTTATTGTTGAAATAGTTGAGGCAGCCTCAAAAGAACTGTCCTAACTGGAGACTGGGGCTTAAGGCTCAGGAACTCTTGTTTTTGCCATCTCTGGTGGAGGGGCTTTAGGAGCTCTGTGTTTCCCTCAGGTGTTCACACACTGCCCTTAGGTACGTGATGCACCCTGGAAGGTGTGAGCCAGAGTGCCTGATTCTGGAAGGCTAAATTCTGCATGTGTCTGAGAATGCACACGGCCCACAGGCAAGCTGGGCCTGGCCCTGAAGGGCAGGCAGGATGAATTATCCCACCCCAACAGCTGACACTGCCTTCACTGCTCACTGGTGGTTTAGCTGCTTGGAGGGCTCACACAGCTGCTATAAAAACACTGCCAAAGAGATTGGCGTTTTAAAAACAAATTTCTCTTCAACTGTTCTGCTTTCATAGGCTTTTTAAGCTAATTTTCAAAGATCTGTTTGGAAAGAAGATTGGCAACACCAAAACCTGCCCAGAAATTCTCATCAGGAAAAAGCCTTCCAGTCGTTGCAAATAACACCGTTGACAGAAGCAGCGTTCCTCAACATGTGGGCAACAAATCTTTGCTGCTCTTGAAGTGGTGCACAGAGGAAGCAGGAAATAAGAGGTGCAGGCAAGAGGGCAGAGAGAGGAAAGAAATGAAAATAAAAGCTATTTTAGGCATAGACAAGGCCAAAGTTGTGAGCTGGGGCAGAGGTTCAGGGGCTCAGAGTAAAGGTATTTATTGCCAAGTTGCACTGGCAGAGACACCGAGAAGGTTTTGCTGAGAGCATTTTGAGTAGGGGAAGGAAGAGGGAAGAGAAAGAGCTGGATGGGTGTTTGGCAGCTGGGCAAGAGCTTGCCCTTGTTTTTGCCAAGTGGCTCGATGGGATTTTGGAAAGGATGTTGGAGGAGAGGCCAAAGGCTTCGAGCAGGGCTGTGGGAGTAACTTTTTGCTGAAGCCAAATTCGGGGTAGGGCTGCAGGAAGGGGATTCCTCCACGTGCTGCAGGAGAGGAACAGCATCTGAAACCAAGAGCACAAGAACTGGCTTTTATTAACTGGGGGAGGAAGGAGAGCTGAGTTCACCTTGCAGTGTTTGTTGGCAGAAAAATTGCCGTACTGAGATGGCACCAACAGGTGACTCCCCACTGGGACTTTCCCCTTTGCTGCTGGAATCCTTGCTCTTCCCACTGCAGAGTCTCTCCTGCCTCAGAGTTAGAGCCTTGACCATCTTTGCAATACAGGGACATTCAGAGCATACCACCTGTGAAAATGGTACCTATGGAAAGCCTGTTTTTCCCTCCTGATCATGGTGTTTTTATAGCATCACACATTTCGTGTCTGATTCCAGTGTGATCACCAAGACTGTTCCTGGTAGTGCTTTATTTACAAGTGCATTTTAAAATGTCTAAATTAACTTCAATATGAAAAACTATGGACATCATTCTGTACCAGACACTCCTGGAATGAGCCCTAAAAGATGTTTCTATTCCCACAGTTGAAAAGGTATGTTCTGCAAGGCACTCAGGGCCCTCAATTCAAATGCATTTCATTGCAGCTGACATTATTATTGCATGACTAAGTATCAGCATCTTAAATATTGTCCAGTGACCTTGAAGTTTCCACAGCTTGGCATGTATGGAGCTATTAAATCCATAGGGAATTTTACTATCTTATTTTCTGTTCCCACAGCCAGCAGGTTTCCAGGCTGCACATAGCCAGGATTTTAGTGTCCTTTGGGACGTGGAGAGCCAGTGTGATCTCCCCTTTGGAGAATTCAGCCAAAAGTCACAGACTAATTTAATGTGTCCTTGCTCCCCATAAACCTCCTGGCATTGTGAAGGAGCCACCCCTTCTGTCACCACCTGTGCACCTATTCTAGCACCTCGTTCCATGAAGGAAAAGCCAGGAGAGCTGGAGATTGTCCCTTCAGGTGTGTGGGACTGGGAGGGAGAGGTGGTGAGGTGAACGTGTTCTGCTTTCAGTGACTGGGGATCAGTTCAGAGACACAAACTGCACAAAGAGAGTTTTGGGAAAACCCACCTGGGTGTCATTAACCCAGCTTTAAGAGATACCTTTGGCATTCTGCAGCTCTGCAGAGTATTTCACTGAGGCTGTGCACAGCAGAACTCTTCTCCTGGTTGCCACCAGCTGTCAGGGATTGCTGGTGAGGAGGAGGGAAGTTCAATTCAGCCTTGCCCAGCCAGACCTCACCACTCTCTCCATTTCTGGCATCCATTCCCTTTCCAGCCTTCACGAGGTGACAGCCAAGCAATGTGAAAAGCAAAGGGATGTATTTCATAGAACTTCTCTGTGGAATGAACTTGTGCATGGCTTGCTTTATATTTTTCTTAGGGGAAATCCAGATTTCTTTCCTTCTTAAATCTCTCTGTACCAATGGTGTTTATTTGTTCTTTCAGCAGCCTTACATCCTGCAGCTTCAATATTACCACTTTGTGGCACTTGCTTGGTGGCTTGTACCCTTCTAGCTGCTGGCAACCATCAAGCTTTCAATATATAATAACTGAGCAAGGTGATTTTCTGAAAGAAAATAAGCAGATGTCAAGGTTGCACTTGCTTTTGGGACGACAAGTCCCTGGTAATAAGCACTCTGTTTCAAAAGACACACTCAATAGTTCTGCAGGAAATTTTAGCATTCAGGCTTCTGTCGTGAGTCACAAAAGCTTTTGTTTTACCCCAGCCAGGCGAGCTCAAAGCCATGTTATTTCCTGGGCACGGCACAAGTGGGCTGGGGATTATTCAGGGGTTTCAGGCTCGGGGCAGCTGTGGGGGCTGAGGACTCCATGAGGTTGTCATTTCCAACTCCCACCATCTCCACAGTCTTTATTTGCTGCAGCACTTTTCCTTTGCACCAAATTCTTTGCTGATGTAAACTAGGGAGATTTTTGTAGGTGGAATAATTTTGTGCCGGTTTTTCTACTTTTTGCTGGTTTTATTCCCTTCAGAAGTGTCCAGGCTGGGGTTTGGGGCTGATTCCTGGTGGAAAAGCTTTCACCTCCTCTGGACTTCAGAATCAGGCCAGAGACCCTCAGGAGTTACTAGGAAGAGCCTCCTTGCTGTCTCACCGTTTCTCTCCACTTGTTCACCCACGAGCTGCCTCCTGCCCTGTCTCCTTCCCACTCCCAGCCTGTAAACCTTGTCATGCTGGCTGTGTGTCCCGAATCCCCCACAGCCAGAGCTGCCAGCTCCACACCCCTGCCCTGCCAGCAGCAGCACCCCGTCCTTCCCCCGTGCCAGAGCAGCATCCTGCCCCTGCCAGCAGGGAAATCTCCTCCTAGTGACACCCCAGTGCAGCCTCCCTCCCTCCAAGCACACCAGTGCTTAAACACAGAATTGTTTGGGGTGTTTCTGAGGGTGCTTTCTTATCAGCATCCATTGCGTGGCTTCTTAGGAAACATTTACAAAACACTTTTATGTGCTTTGAAAACAAGCATTGAACAAATCACAGCGTATTTGGGGATTTTTAAAAGTAAATGCAGAACATTCAGTAAAAACTGTCCATGGTGGGGGGAAAGATAAGACCCTTTATTAAATAACTTTTGGATAAAGCATTTCAGCAAGCAAGTTTTGTGGATTTTTTTCCAGACTCAGATATGGAACTATGACAGGATGGGCTTTTAGAAACCTCAGGTGGGTGTCAAAGGAAAGCTAATTTTAGGAAAGTAGACAATTAGATAAACAGGTAAGTACACAGTGTTTTCTAACACATTTGGCAGTCAAGTGGAGTAGCTTTTTGCTTTTTTTTCAATATAATTACTCCATGGGTGAGTGTCATCTTTAATTTCACCCTACGTTCTCACCTGTCCTGTAACAGGGTAAATCCAGGGAAAAGCTGGATGTAATCAGTGTGGTGGGAAGGTGTTGCATTCCTGTCAGAATATTAAAATTTGTCTCTGCCTCCTTCCCCTTGTTCCTCAGAATATCCTTTACTCAAACTTTTAACCAAGATCCTCACTCCCATATTCCTAAAAGAAACTTTTCATGAGGATTCCACATTTCTCTGGGAGCTTTACCTATCACTCCAGACCACATTCCCAGTTCCTAGGGATGGGTTTGAGCTGGAGGATGGAGAAGCAGACAGGGGCACAGTCTGTTCAGAAGAGATCACTCACTGCAGGTCTGTGTTGGTTTGGGGAAATGTTTCAAGGCAATAACTCTCAAAAACATCCATTTCTGGGCAGCAATTTGCTGTACGTGAACCTTAAAAAACTGGGTTAGAATTGCCTTTTAAAAGGTAATCAAATACCAGATTTGTTGTTCTGTGGGGAGTTAGTCAGATCTGATTCTTTTTCCTTCTTGGCCAGAGGAAAAATATAAGAATACATATTAAATTTTCATATAGAGAGGTGAACTACTTTTTCTTTGCAGCCTCAGTTTATTAGAGAGATTTTTTTCGCCACTGTCTTGTCTGAGCAAGGAGTTTTGGTCTGCTAAAATGAATCAAACTGCTTAAACATTATTTGTTATGAAATGATACCTTGGTAGAAAAAAATCTTTCTGGAGCCACAATTTCAGTAATGTTGGAGGTTACCAGCATGCTCTCAGATATTATATTTAAATGATTCATTCTGAGTTTCTTCTGCTATTAAGGGGAAAAAAATATATATAATCTTCTTGTAAAACCCTGTTTTCTATCCAGATGGATTTATGTGCTTGGGGTTTTTCCTGAAGTCCAGTGGACAAAATAGATACTTTTTGAGTTAACTGGTCTGAGAATAGGGACTCTGGGTCAAGGTGTTGAGACTTAATAAAGTACAGATTTCTTTGACTATGAGTGCTGAGGGTGAGAGAAAGCTGGATCCAGCACTCCCTTTCCCCCATTTTTGTTTCTCTGATTCAAACTTCAAAATAAAACTGATGAAGGAGGGAGCAGGTGAGTCACTGTCCTGGAGCAGAGCTTTGTAGCTTGAATTAACATCTGGTGGTGTCTTTGTCCATGGTGCCATTTATCTGAGGGCCTGTCATCCATGGAGCCATTAACGCTCGGGGAGCTGGAAAGAACTAATTACTTTGGCACTGCTAGGGTTGGGAAGGGCAGTTCTGCAGAAAACCTCCAGGATGCAAAACCAGGAGTAATTGCCCATTTTCCAGCTGGATTCACAAAATGCTGGTGCTGCATTAGCTCTTGGAGAGAGCTGAGAAGGTGCCACCATCTGCTTTGTTTGCTGTGAACCTGCTCACGCTGCTTTCCTTTGCTGCTCTGTGCTGTAGATCCCACACATCCCTCTAGGTATTTGTGCACTTTGCTGATGTGACAGTGGAAGAACAGGCAGGGCGGGTGCTTTCCATTAGTTATAATTTCAGTTATCTTGCCAAACCTTTTCACAGGATTCACACAGAATCCCTATGTTGGAGGAGACCTTCAAGACCATGGAGTCCAGCCCAGCCCCAACAGCTCAGCTAAACCCTGGCCCCCAGTGCCACATCCAGGCTTTGTTAACACACCCAGGGATGGGGACTGCACCACCTCCCCAGGCAGCCATTCCAGAGCTTTATCACCTTTCTGTAAAAAACTTCTCCCTAATATCCAGCCTGTATTTCCCTTGGCGCAGAGAAATACATTTTTCATGATACTTGCATAGTCTGTGACATTGGGTAGTGATGTTTTCACTTGTACTTTAGATTTCCCTGCTTCTAAGCAACCAATAGATGTGTTGAATCGTTCCTGCCCTGTCTGGAAACGAAACTTAATGTTCATCTACATCAAAACCACAAAGCACCATCACTTCTCCTTGTGAAGTTTGTTTCGGAGCTGGTGAAGCCACAATTTGAGATAAAGTTCCATTTTTAAAGTATTAGAGCTTTTCAGCTGTGATTGCAAAGTGAGCCAGTGCTGCTGACCCCCCTTTGGCACATGCAGGGTGTAAAGGATGTAAATGTTGTTGCTATTGTGTTGCCTAATTGCTGTGTGTGGTGGAAAAGCCACGTGATTCAGGTTTGCAAAGCTGTATGTTGTGTGCTTAAACATAGAGAAATCTGGGAGTTTTGAAGTCGTGACCATTTATCCAGGGAATACACTATTGCAGTCTGGGCTATCCTGGGACAAAAATTTCCCTTGAATTTTCACTGCTCATAGCAGAGGGGCATGTGATGCATTGCCACTGTCAGGAAGCCAGATATACACAAGAATTGGATTTTAAAACTTACTGGGGTGTGTCTTCAAGTAAGAAATAACATTATTGATTCATTTATGCACTGGGACTAGAGACTTAAACTTATCAGCTTTATCAGGTGAAGCAGAAAAGTAATCCTACTTCCCATTCCAGACAGGGGCACCGAGAGCATGAAACGGTATTTCCTAAATTTCCAAGGTTCTGAAGGCATTGACTTTTTTCGGCTTTCAGCATTCTGATTTCTTAATGGGACCACAGGGTTTCAAACAACAGATTCATAGTCTTTTGGAGATGTGTAGAGAGACTGCAGCTCTTCTGGTTTGTAAAGTTCCTTTGGGAAGAATTACAACAACTGTTTAAACCAGGCTTTCACTCTTGGGGGTTTAAAATGAGCCAAAAGCTGAGGAGAGACTGTGTGTGTGGGGAGCAGTAGGAACACAAATTACAAGTATTTTGTGCCATTTGGAGAAGTCCCTTGGCAAGCTGGGATCTGCCCACCTCCCGCTGCTCTGCAGTGGAAAATAACCCTCCTGCTTCTCCTGGTGTGATCTGCATCCCAGGGCTGCACACTTAGCACCAACTGAAGTTTTCTTACACTTTGAGTAATCCATGACAGCCTTCCTGCATCACTTTGTGTTTGTGGGGTTTTTTAATTCCATGTGAGGTAAATTCTTGGATGTAAGTGAGCAAAATGCAGGGATTTAGTTAAGTCAGTTCAGCCACTTGCTTGTAGGCACTTGTGTGCATGATACTTAATGGGATTGATTTCCTAAAGGACTTCAATTGGAAGGGCAGAAGTCAAGTTTCTCTGACTGATCTGTATTTAATGGAGAGGTTTGGGTCAGTCATCTTTATCTTGCTACCTGAACTCTGATGTGCAGCGTGACATTTCAGCAGGTGAGATTTGAGACAAAAAATGCCATCAGTCTCTCCTCAGAAATATCAAAAACAGTTAATGAGAAAAGGTCAGCCAGTTATGGGGGCTGGGGGCTCTCCCCCTGGCCTCACTCATTTGCTTCATGGGCAGAAGCAAAAAGCACTGCAAAAACGTGTCAAAAGGAATGCCTTTCTTGCTGTGTGCTCAGAATAGGATCGAGAAGCCCTGGAAGGAGAGGAGCCAGGTTTGCTGTGTTGTAAGAAATGCTTTATTTCAGGGTGGTTCAGGTCAGGGTGGTTTGGTGGTTCTTAGTGTAGCACAGTGCCTGCAGTGGAGCTGTCACACCAACCTTGTGATTCTGTGCCTCTCCCCAATTCCCAGGTCTTATTTCTTCCAAAAGAAGAAGTGACAGGCCCATAATGTAACTTTAAGTAACTTTAAGTAACTTCAAAGAGTATTTTCAAGGCTTTTTAATAACACAGTAGAACTTATTTAATGCTCCAGTTATAGAGGAGTTACTATAATAAGAACTCTTCAAATGTGATTGTGCTCTGTGAAGTATCATCCCTCTTAAATCAGTGGTGTTATTATGGAAAAGGCTTGTTCATGCACCCAGTGCATTATTGAAAATTGCTTTTATAATTCAGGCTCCAAGTAACCCTACCAGGATGGAGGAAAATTGTCACTGATTTCCTTATCAGAAACACCAGAAAGCTGTGCAGTTCAGCTTCCCTGACTAGCTCTGTAGAGGTCTGTGGAATTGCTTTAGCATGTAAACAAAATAGGGTTTGATATCAAGTCTCCAGTAATGTCTCAGGAATTAGGATCTTGGACAGTGCTGTGGTGTGGTTTATAGTGTGTCAATGTTCTTGATAGATTAAGTAATGTACAAAACCTGTTCAAATTTGTTTTTACTTCCCAGAGTTTAGAAACCAGAGCTACCGTGGTACAGGGAATGTGGGCAGCTTTTCACTGTCTCATGCCTAGGTGATGTTCCTGGATCTCAGAGCATTCTAAAGCTGCTGCTTTTGGTTTAGATCAGAGTCCTCTCGGATCTGTCTTTGCTGCCTTGCCCTGCACACAAGCACACAGAGCTTGCTGTGCTTCCTTTCTCCCACCTTGCCAGTCC
Organism: Pyrgilauda ruficollis; assembly: GCF_017590135.1. Lineage (NCBI taxonomy): Eukaryota > Metazoa > Chordata > Aves > Passeriformes > Passeridae > Pyrgilauda > Pyrgilauda ruficollis. The sequence continues at coordinate 1,172,443 of NW_024524489.1, read as the reverse complement.
ACCACTGCGGGGCAGCCCGTGAGATCCTTTCCCAGGTCTGGTTTTCCAGGAGGAAAAAAAGACAAAAATAGAATGCCTTGGAGAAAATCCCTGGCAGGAACTGAAAGGCTGTAGCCCTCCCAACAGCACTTGTCACGGGAGTTGTGTTGTTTTTCTGCTTTTCTCCTGCTTTGTCTTGTAGAAGAGATTGTTCCATCTCTTTCCTTCAAGAAAAGCCGAGGTCACAGAGCTGCCCTGGTTTCAGAGGCATCAGTGCCTGTGCCAAGGCTGGCTGTGGATGCAGCCGTGCTGGAATGCCTGCAGGGGCTGTGGGGATGCACCCAAGGCTCCTGCAGCCTCCCAGAGCAGGTACGAAGGAGCTGCTGCCAAACAGACCCGGACACCGGCAGAGCCTCCTCAAGTGGCTTTGATCAGATGCCATCCCTGTCACATTCCAGTCATTGATGAGACAGGCCAGACGGTTTCGTTTCAGAATTTTATTTTGGCCGTCCTTCAGCTGCTTGTGATTTGTGGGGCTGTAATTTCTGAGGTTAAACTTTTTAAGTACCACATTGCTGTGATCAGCACTAAGGGCTGTGATCTGTTCTCTGGGTTTATCTGGAGAATGATAAGGAAAAAGACATCTTCTGTCTTCCAGCTTCACTGGGATAAGTGTTAATCTCCACTGGAAGCTCATGAATAAATAAATAAATGGGTTTTGGTGGTGCTGTGAAGAGCACAGAAGATTATTGGAGCAGTGATCCTAACTCGGAGGGCATTGTCATCTGTCAGTGCTGTGCAGTAGATGGGTGTTATCAATTGGGAATTTTGTCAGCCAAGCTTGTGCAGACCATTAAATAGTCAGGTTTTGTCAACAGCTGCCAGACAGTAGTCTGGAGGGAAAAAAAAAAAAAAATTATAGAGAAACTGTGAAATTTTGTATTTTTCACAAAATTTACCAAAAACTGACCTTTCATTAGTTTTGGAATTCTTTCCCTGTTATGTGCAGAAATGCATCATGAAACAATCCATATGTAAGTATAGGGCCTGCTTCTCTGACTGGGAGCAGCACTGAGACGTGTTTGAGACACATTTCCCCCTCAAAAAAAGGGCTTAGCAACTCCAGCTTCTAAATGTTTTCTCTTCATTTGAATCATTCTCTTCAAATTCTGGCTAGTGGTGAGTTACTTTACAGAAGAGTTAGAAATAAAGGTATGGTCATGTTTGTATGAACAGTATTGAAGATGGTTTCGTTCAATAACAAGGCAAGTGTTCCTAATGTGCATTTCTGAAGATTTGTATTTTGGGGCTTGCAAACTTTATGTGGTAGAAAAATGTGCTTGGTAAAAAAGCTGTGATCGATAAACTGGGTTGTCAAGTTGACAGAGAATACATAAAAATCACAGGATTAACAGAGTTGGAAAAGACAGGATAAACTTTTTATTGGAACAAAGTATCATTTGATTGTATGTTTGTAGGGTCTGTCTGTTTCCCAAGATGTATTTAAATTGTTTACTCCATTGCTAAAATGTCTTGTCACTTGATAGCTCTCAAGGTCAACATGACCTTTCCTATCAGGCCCAATCCTTTATTCATAGCCAGGCAGTCAGAGATTGAATTATAAATGCATTAAGCTCACTGGTGAACACTAAAGTGAACAAAGGACTATACTGAGGAGAAAAACTCCAATTATCACTGTACAAAAGAGCTCTTTGTTTATGATACAGTGGGTTTTGCTGTCCTTGTTTGTGTCTTTATTAAAAAGTTTTTGGTCACTTGTGTTCCAGGTGTTACAATAAGTGGCTCTTCAGGCTGATTGATTATTGTAGGACCTGAATGAGAGACTTTGTTCCTCTTCATCTTCTCCAGCCAGCAGAGGTGCTGGATTTGGTGTAACCTCAGCTTCCTTTGCTGCCTCAGGATTCTGTAGCCTCTGAGGGATTGCATTCCCTGCAGAATGGCGAGAAGGAAAAGGAAGTTCACTGGGAGGTGCCCAGGAGCAGGAGAGATTGTGTGGGCTGCTGCAGTTGCTGCTCTGCCAAGGTGTCTGGAGCAGGCAACAGGAAAGGAGATAAATGAGGAGGGAGAGCCAAGTCAGAACGGAGCAAGGTGCTTTTGGAAAAGTCTGAGGTGTTTTAGAGCGGCCCACGGCAAAACACAGACATTTTCTATTGTTATTATTATTGCTTTGGGCACAGAATACCTGGAAATGGCAGAACAGCTTCCTAACACACTGTCCCTTGATGCAGCAGGTCTGTTACAGGGGTTTATGCTTTTGTACCCCCTCTGTCCAGCTCTGTCAGTGTCAGCCTAAGAAAGCAGAGCTGAGCTGCACAGCGACGGGGAAGAGGGAATAAGAATGTCCCCTTTCCTTGCCCAATTTTCTGCCTTCAAGCATTGCATTTTGAAAGCTGGGAAAATATCATTTAAACATTTTTGCTTTCCTGCACATTTCCCAAAACACTTGTTATTCTCCTGCAGCTGAAATAAGGTTGATCATGTGGAAAAGGGTAAAATAGAAGTGTTTTATTACAGCTTCTTCTTTTACTAGCTCACGGAGTAAAAAAAAACCACAGTGAGAGCAACTGAAAGGCTAACTTAAATTTATGTTTGTTCTTGGCCTGGCACTATTTACAGGAGAAGTTGTGATGTTCCCTCCTGAACATTCTGGTAACTATTACCATGAAGGATCATGGACCTCAATTAATATTTGCAAATTCCTGCTCGTAAGTAAAAATAGCCAGAAGTTATTACTGTCCTCGAAAAACAAGGTTATTGACGTCAATAAAATATGTAATAACATTATCCAGGAGAAATATAGCGTCCCACAGGCAGAATGTCAGCGGTGTGAGAAGGAGCCACGGGTGAACATCTCTGTCTCTGTGTGTTCAGAGTTAAGCAGCCTCAGTGTGTACTGTGTGCACACAGTAAATTAATTGCTGTGATGATCATTATGGCTTGAAGCCTTTTTTGGTCTCGATGGCCAGATTGCCGTGGTTAGGGGTCTGCAATTCACTGGCTTCTCTGCAGTTTTATGGAAATCCTGGGCTGCTTTGACACCCCTTCTGCTCAAACACAGCCTCGACAGGGCAGCTGCCCAGGACCTGCTGAGGGATCCTCCAGTTCTCTGCCACTGGAACTGATGGCATCCGATAATCCCTCTGTGCCAAACCCAGAGCTTCAGCAGTTACACGAGGGAAAACATTCCCCAAGTCAGGAGGAACTGATAAAATATGCTTTTAAAACAGCAAAGTGGAAAAGGGCTCCAAAGTGGCATTTAGACACTGCTGTTGTGATGGCTGAAGTTGAAAGATGTTGGTTTGGACTCATGTCTAGCTTGATGGGTTGGTGCCTTTTCTTTTTGTTTCCCATTTTTATTTTCCATTTTCAGTATGACTGGCATTGCCATATTTTTACAGAACTTGAACCATTTGTTTTCATTTTATATTTGTTAAATTGTGACAGTTTATATACCCTGAGAGCTTAAGTCCATCTTGTACATCACAAAGATTTCTTACATTACTTATTGGATCTGTTGGGATTTCATGGCACAGACTTTTACACTTGACAAGTTCTCCTTTTTTTCTTTTCCTTTTTCTTTTTTTCTTCCTTTTTTTCTTTTAAGGAAACAACTGTAAGTGAAATGATGTTTAGTGCTAAGCAGTGCATAACAGCCTTTTCCTTTGCTCTTTTCCTTATTTTATTTCCATCATTGCCTGTGTTTTAACGTCCATACATCTCACCAAGTAGATTTAAGCTCTTAATTCCAGCTGTTACACATGTGTGGAGCTGTACATTATCCTGTCAGCCTGAGAGCAGTGCTGTAGCTATCCAAGGTACAGGACTATAAAGTGCCCATCACTACAGTGCTAAATTGCAGGGTCAGTCACGCAGCTTTTTTCAGGATATCAAATTGAAAAATAAGGAAAAGGACAGCTGAGCCTCTGAGGTGCAGTCACTGATGTGAAGTTATCCCAGGGACACATTTTTTGGCTGAACCTCCAGGGATTTTTCTCCACACACCCCAAAACACATCACCTGTCTTGAGTGCCCTTTTCATCCCTTCATGGCCGGAGGTGCCACCGCCACCTGAGCATCCCAAATTCATAACATCAGATCCTTTAAATATGTTCCTGCTTTTCTGGGCAAAATCCACAAAGAAAAGAAGCTGTCTGTGGCTATGGAGAAGGTACAGCCCCTGCCAAAATGTAGCAGGAACCAGAATTTGGTCATTCACTTTGGTGTCACGGGAGCATCTTCAGCCTTGTGGCATTTGGTAGCGCAGTAGCAGGAGAAGTTTCAAAGAGGAATTCTTGTTTCACTTACCCACACCACTTTGTCTCCTATTTAAAACCACATCACGTGCAGCATTTTGTTGCTAGGTGCCTGCTTGGCCGAGTGCTGGTTTCCAAGCATGCTTTTATATTTAACTAACCCCTGCACAGCTTGCGAGGCATTTTGCCCCCATGAGTTCTAATTTTCCCTTCACTGTTTTCTGTATTTTTGGGTGAGGAAAATTCCTTCTTTCTCTTCATAAATTTAATCGAGGTAATGTCTCCCAGCTAAATGTAGGAGATTTACATCTCCTTCTTGGAACTAGAGAAACTGTGTGCAGAAGTAGTACAGCTGGACTGGGGCTGCTATCAGAAAATGTTGTGAAAAAAATAAATCAAATTAAGCATTATTTCATTTTAGCTCTGCAAATTTTAGTTTTGCATCACTTAAAGAACTTCTTTAAAAAGTAGAGAATTTATTGCTATTTGCTCATGACTGATGCAAACAAATTCCACAGAGATTCAAGGGAAAACAGAGGTAACGTAGAGCACAGAAGCCTGGGTTTCCAACAGCACAGGCCATGCACTTTTCCATTGATTTAAAATAAACAGGAGTTGGATTAGAAGTTCCTTGAGCTGTTTAAGCACCTCCCTAAGAGGGGTCTCCCTTCAGGGAGTTGTTAATTGGGACTGCCAGGTGAGCAGGTCCTGTGGGAGGGAAATGCCCATGGGGTGTTCCCAGGGATGGGATGATTAGGAAGGAATATCATATTTCCAGTTGCTTTGCTTCCTAGCTGCTTTTTTTTGGGATTTTTTCCTAATCAGAGGAGAGGGATGCTGCCTGAATTACACATAAAGACACCCCATTACTCTGAAACAGCAGCAATTGGGAACCATAAACCCACCATCCACACCTGCCAGTTTTTCTTACAGAGGCTGAAGAAAAAACAAAATTGAGGGCAAAATGTTGGCATAACACTCTGAAGCTTCTGAAGTTGTTCTATCAGCTCGTGTGACACATTAACCAAAAGTCTGTGGGTACTTCTGGGCTTCAGGGGCTGCCCTTGGAGTGCATCTGCAGCACTGCATCGATCAGATTGTATTGCCAGGATAAAAAGGTGATCAGAGCAGTCTCTTCATACCTGGTATTATACTAACAACAAGGCTATTTTATTGCTTTTCTGTAAAGGAAAGAACTACCAAAGAATTATTTGGAATTACCATGAGAAGTTGGTTTCATTTCCCCCAGCAGCAGCAATAAAATCAGGATGAAAAGTCAATTGCTTTCACTAAAGCAGCAGCAGTCTGAGTAAATTGTTTTGCTGAAATTCTACTAAAATAATTTCAAATAAACCCAGATATTTAGTCTTTGGAGTTAGTTGTAGCGAGAGTCTCATCTAGGGATAAAAAGTGGTGCTGGTTCTTCAGTGGGGGATGAATCTGCCTGACTTGCAGGGTGATGTGCTCTGGAAATCCTCACAGAGTTATAAATACTGCAGGCAGCTAATTCTTGTTCATTTCTGTCATTTGTAGCTGATGCTGGAACAGAAATTGCCCTTTCCTTGCTCTGGTCCAGACCAAATCAAGCTGTAGTAGCTGCAGAACTAAATGTGAGCCCGTGTTTAAATGGAATTTACCTTTGCTTCCATCTCCCCTGCTTTTGGTACAGCTGGGCTTGATTCTCTGCTCGTATTACAGCGCTGTGTTTAGGGAGATATATTGATTTAAACTAGCTCAAAATGTTCTGAGACCAGCTTCTAGCATTTGTCATTGAAAGTTCATACTCAGTCTCCATCTCCTATGATAATGGTTTTTAAACTTTGACTCTTTCTGATGATGAAGTCAGAAGACATGCTGGTGATTACTAAAGGATGCAGCTCACTGACATTTACACACTGCTCTGGAAGAGAAATCTGCTGAATGGAATATATATAGCAATTACTGTGGTACTTTTAGTCACATTTTCTCTTTTCCCCTCCCTCTTCTTTTTTCTTTTTTTTCCCCTCTTCTTTTCCTCATTTTTTTCTCATTTTCTCCAACCTTTCCCCCTCCTTTCCCCTACTGTTTACTCCCTTTTCCCCCTGCTTTTCCCCTCTCTTTTCTCTTCTCTTCTTTTTCTCATCTTTTTCTCTTCTTTTTTCTCCTTTTTCTCTTCCTTTTTCTCTTCCTTTTCTCTTTTCTACTCCCTTTTCCCTCTTCTTTTTCTTCCTTTTCCCTTCCTTTTTTCTTCTTTTTGTTTCTCTTATTTTTCTCTCTTTTTCTTTTCACTCTTCACTCTTGTTACTCTTATATTTTCAGATAAGACCATGCCTCTGTTCCATTTCACTTGTTTACAATCAGAAATTGTGTGTGCATGGAATCAAAAGTGAAACCTGGAACTCACTGATGGCAATAGCAGCCTTTTGTTGGCATAAGCAAGATTGGGATTTTACCTCACAGACTACTCCTTGCCATTTTATTTGACCAGCCACTGTCAGAAGAACGTTTTAGGACTTGATCAGCTAAGCCAAAATCTGTGTGAAATACACAGTAAACGTGAATGAGAAGTTAAGGAAAGCTGCTTTTTAAAATGCTGCAGTTTTTACAGCTTGAACACATTTTCTTTATGGAGACACTGATTATAACAGATCCTTCCTTCCCTGTCCACTGTTGAGAAGGACAGGATTTTTTTCAGTTTTTAACAGAAGTCAAGCCTCGAGCTCTCTGCCCAGTGGTGCCATCTGGAAATGTTTTGAGGCTGGGAATATTTGGAGAGTCTGGATTTAGCCAGGAGGCTCCCGGTCCTGCTCCAAAGCATGAGGTGCTTGTGCATCTCCACAGCCATGGTGGGCTGCTCTCAGCTGTGGGCTCTCAGCCACTGGGGACTGGGCAAAGGCCACTTTTGCTGGAGACATTCAGAGATTCTTGCCTGTAACTTCTCCTGGAAGTCTGCAACGTGCTTTGGAAGGCTGAGGCATCCCAGCCTGTAGCTTTGCTCAGGTCAGAGCCCTGTTCTTCCTAAGGTTAAAGCAGCGTTTTTACAAAGTGAGATAAAGCCTTTCGTGGGTCTGCACATCAATTGGAGCCAAGTCCCTCAGCAATATAAACACACAGCTGGACCCAGCCAAGCTCCCTTTTACGAGGAGAATGTTTGGCTGATCCCTCTGTGTTCCCCAGGCCGGAGCTGCTGGGATGAGCTCACATTCTGGTTTTGTGCCTTGGCCCTCGCTCAGCTCCTGCTCCTGCACGGAAACACTCGACTGGGAAGGGCAAAGCCTGGCATAACCTGGGCAAAAGTGGATTGCTGGCCTCATTCCAGAGCTCTCAGGGCACACAGGCACATCCTGGGTCACTGTGCACCTTCACTGCATTTAAGCTAGTTCTAGGAAAGGCCACTGGAGTTTAGCTACTAAGGAGAACAAATGGGTATATAGAGAGAATTGTGCCTCAGGGAAATGGTGCTGCTTCATCCTTACCTGGTCCTGACTGTAGCCTTCCAAATACCTGGAGCAGACAGGAGGAAAAGTCTTTTGTTTTCTGGAAAGGAACAAAGCTGAAGCTTTCTTCCTTTTCCCTCATTGCTTTGTGTTCCCTCAGGGCTTTTTTGGTTTCCCTTTGGGAGCTTCATAGCAGTTTTTTGGGTCAAGCAGTGCAGCACTACTATACAGGCAAACCTTGCAAGAAAGACTGTGACACCTGAGCACGAGTTAGCTTGGCAAAAGTGCATCTAAACCTTAATTTCTCAGGTACCTACTGCATTGCTACATAAATAATGCAGGATTCTTTCCAACTTGCATCACTCTTCCTTATGTAAACTGGAGAGAGTTCGGGGGAGAGAGTAACATTGATAGGAAAGATTCATCACCATTGGTTACTGCAGTACGTTGGTACAGCATTAGAATTTAATTTCTCCTATTTCCCAAGACTTAGCTCTTCCTGGAGTTTATACCTGTGTTCACTATTTGGAATGTATTAGGAAGAATGGAATGTTACATTTTAGGCTGTTTGGGCACAGCAAAGAGAAAGCATCATTTGTTGCCAGAAAATAGTCACTGCAAGAGCTGTTTTCACATGTGAAGTAAATCCAAGATGATTTTCAGGCTCTTATTTCTGTTCTGATCCTGCCTGCTTCAGGCAGCAGATAGAAAAACTGCTCATGTCCACTGTGCTTTACAAAGAACCAGGTTTGGAGCATCCCAATTAAACTGACACTGTGTGATGTGTGGTTCAGCATGGGGCTTCACCCTCAAATCATGAATATAAACCTTCCTATTGGATGAGATGCTCACGAGGCTTTTGTGTCTGTCTGCAAATAGAGAAAAACAGAACATACAACTCGATATTTCAGGGGAGGGAGGTGTCCTTCCAGTGTAAAGGAAGAACAGTGTTTGTGGTGCCCACGTGCAGGCAGGCAAACACATCTCCAGGCTTATTGGAGATAATGGCCATGCCTGATTCATCTGCATGGTTCTACCTCTGTCTTATTTCAGTTCTGTTGCCCACAGGTTGTTTCCACAATCCTTTTAGTGATAACCCCAAAGTGCAGATTGCAGAGGATCACTGTTTAGTGTGTTGCTGCACATTTTCTTGGGGAGGAGTCAAAGCAGTCTCAGATAATTTGCCTGCAGTGCTGTGCATAATGTGGGAGCTGATACAGGCTTTGGAGGGTTTTAGTGAGCCTTGATCTGGCTCAGCCCATAAGGAAACAGACACCCCAGCTACAGCAGCACTGGCACAGGGCTGAGCTTTCAGCTCTCTGCAGAATGCAGATTCTGCTGAATCTGTTCCACAGCTTCTTGCACAGTTTTCAGTGCAGTAAGGCTCAGACATTTCCCTAAAAATACTCCATACACAGAAGTGTGCTTCAGTTGGGTGGGGGAGAGCTCAGCTTGCATGTCCAGCAAGATTGCTTAATATTAAATATGCTTTATTCTCTTAAATTAGATGGACATAACACTTGCTTCAAGAACCTTCATCAAAATTAATAAATCATGCATTGTGTTTTTAAGCCAAACGCTGCTGTGTTCACAGCATGCTTCCTTCTTCCTCCCCCTGAGATGTTAAGCCATTAAAAGAGTCCAAGATGTGTTTCCTTGTGTTCCTTTAGACTTTTTAATGCTTTTTTGTGTATGCCATCATGTCACTGCAGGCAGGTAGCCCGTTGCAAGATTACACCTGAAAAGTGTGTTAGTATTTGTTATTTGTCTGGCCAGAAGGATTTCTGTCAAAAGAGCCCCAGCACTGTTACATGCCTGGAGAGCTCTAGGTACACCCATGGCTCCACAGCTCCTTAAAGAGCACATGGAGGGTTAGGGAGACTTGGATGGCCCTGAAAAGCTGCTGAGATGCAAACCCAACCCATAGACCTGGGTGCCTTCCTGACGATGTCTGCCTGATATACCACAGTCCTGAGCTGCAGCAGGAGAAGAGTTTGAGAGGATTGGGAAAGCAGGGTGCAAGGAGAAATGACACCAGGGATGGGCAGAGGGATGGACTCTGCAGCTCTTTGCCTCTAGCCCCCTCAGTGAGGTGGTGGTGATGTGCTCCAGCCCAGAACCCGCTGAGCACCTGAAATGAGGCATCAAACAACACCTAAAAATAATGCAAAAGACAATAGATGAGCACCACACTCTGCTTGGTTTTCTTCCAAGCTTGTGCCCCAGCAAAACAAGATGTCATTTTCCTGTTGTTCTCTTGATCCCTTTTCTGTGCACGGTGTGTCTTCAGCAGAAAAACTGCTGTCACAGTGACACACTAACCCAGCTTAGCCTCAGGTCCTTTTTCTGTGGGGTGGGGGAAAGAACAGACTGCATGTGCTTGTGACAGTACTGTGTGATAGAGGAGACTAGGTCTGGGTCTCTGTGCACACAATCCTTGCTGAGAGAGGTGTCCTTAAAAATGTTAAATGTATGGAACAGGAGTTTGTTAATCACGGGTCTGAATTTTCTGGCATTCCTCTAAGGTTTTGCAGGCCTTTTATTTTCTCCTGAAAGCCTTGTGCACAGTTATTTGGTCGTTGTACACCTCACACTGGGTTATTTTTGCCCAGCATAAAGAAATTTCTGTGTTTCCAACAGATGACACCTGGGTGAAGACTTGTCTAGACACTCCTTAAAATCTTGTCTGTACGAAATGGCTTTTCAGCTTGAAGTAAAATCTCAGTGGAGACCAGTCTGCTTGTAGACTGAGTATATATTGGCCACTCAAAACAAACTGTCCTATAGTGTGGAAGAGATTAAATGTGAAAACCAGAAACTTTCCCTTCTTCACCAGGCTTTGATCCTGTATCAATCACCATGTGTTACTTATCCAGGTAGATTGCTCCTTTAATTGCAGGTATTTATTCTGGTTTGCCTTTGTTCATTATTTCTCTAGAAATCAGTAAATTAAGTATTTTATTCGCTCCTTTACTTGGGTAAGCTGAACACAGGAAACTGTCTGAGAGGAAATCTGTTAATACTCAAAAATGAATTCCTCAGAAGAGTGGGAAAGGCAGAACTAAGGCTGCCCATGATATCCAGGCACATAGCAGAGGTGGGGGGAGATGGACTGTGCATGTTCTACCCCTTGCTCTGCCAGTGTGAACCCTTTTAAACTGCTCAGCAGGAGAGGGATCCTCAAGAAACAGCACTGCTAGAATTACCTGCACCTCGTTAGGAAGTGCAGACTCCATCTTGCAAAGCTCTGGCTCTGCTGGAAAAGAGGTTCACAGAAAGAGCTGGAAGTGAACCTCGGCCAAGACCGAAATCCCAAGCGTTAGCTGACAAATGGAGCGGCTCTGAAACGGTGTGTGCTGAAGAGGGTCCCCACACACGGTAAATGTGAGTTCACATTTGCTTGGGAAGGAGAAAATCCTGCTCAGGAGAGCTCGGGCACCTTCCCTACAGCACGGTGCCTTCCTCCCCCCTCGGTTCCCATCACGCCTCCTCGCTCTGACAGACAAAACCTTTGCCGGCGTTCGGGCTCGCAAAATCTCCCACTCCTTTTAAAATTGGAAGATTGTTACCTCGCTGGGAGGAAGCCAAGCCTGTTACAGCAGCAGCACAGGGTACCTGTGAAGGCCCTGGTCTCATGCTTGGCTGCAGGCTCTTCCTTGGTATGTCCTGGCACTCCAGAGGGAATCAGTGCTCCTCTGTCAGACATTCCTGGCAGAAGATTGATCCCCTGAAGCTTGTAGCATTTTTAGAGAGGCATAAATGAATCACTGAACTAACAACCCCTTCCCCAGTTTAGTATATGGCCTTCAGCAAGAGAAAAAATTGGCCATAAAGGAAAGATCTTTCATGTCCATCCAATACCCTGATCCACATCCTTCAGGAAGCTGTCAAAGCAATTGTCTAACAAGACAATGCCTAACCAATGTCTAAAAAGATAATTCTAAGCCATGTTTATTGTATGTAAGCATGTACATATATATGCACCTATATGTGTGAGTTTTAACTAGTTTTTAATCCACCATGGCACCTGTTTGACTCTAGAGAAATCATACAAGCTTTGTATGATTGTATTTGAGCCATTCCTCCTCCTCCTTCTCACGGTCTTTCTGGATTTCCTTGTTCTTCCATTCCATGATTCTTTTTTCCCCAGGTGTGTTTCTGTGGGAGCAGTGGAAGGACATGTAGCACAAGTTGTCAGTGAGCTGCCAGGTTGTTTGTCCTGTTTCCTTCAGGTTGTGCCGTGGGTTGTTTTCATGTTTGGCTCAGTCATGCCAATAAACATTTGCAGGTCACAGTGGTGTATATTCAGAAAAGATGCCAAAGGTCTCAGACTTTGAACATGAATAAATTCAAGGTCAGTGTTCTTGTGCTGAGCCACTGCTTTCAAATTCCTATGAATTATTCTGGATTTTTTCCTACTTCGGCTGGCTTCAAATATCTCTTTGAACATACCTATTCATCAGCATCAAATCAAAAGCTTGGCAGCTATTTCTTGATTAAATAATTATTCCCAAACTAATAAACATCACAGCAGGGTTTAATTAATATATGTCAGTCATATGGCTTTTTTTCTCTGTAATTTTTTTTTTCCTTCCTAAAAATACCACGTTCTGAAATTAGTATCTGCAGAATAAAGGTGTGGGCTTTTTTCTGCAGTGAGCCATGGGAAAGACAATTAAGGAGTCTGTTGATTGCATCTACTTCTCTTTCTGTTTAGGCATGGATATCTCATGTTTGAAAGTTTCCTGTTAGAAGAGCTTCAAAAATCTCACTGGAAACCCTCCTTGCCCCTGTAGGACTGTTGCTATTGTAATGAAAACAAGTCTGTTGCAACTTTGTCTTTAATGAAAAATCTTCCAGTAACAACTCATTTTTATTAACCACCTTGCAGACCAGAACCCATGGAGACATTGAGGCAGAGTTGGGGATAAAACTTGATAATTTAGAAATATTAAACCCCAAAGTGCTGCCCAGGACTGTGTGTTTTGTAGTTCTGCATTTGAAGCATCTGAGCAGCTCTGAATGTCAAGTGTGATGAAGAGACGTTGATATCTGACCCTAGATGAGATGGCAATCATGAAATATAATTGCTTGGTTTTGCATTTAGTTATTCTTTTGGTGTTGTTGGTAATGAATCTCTCTATATGTATAAGCTTCAAATTAACTTTAACTACTGAGTGAAAAGTGATTTAATGTAGAGAACCAGACAAAACTCCTTAAATTAGTCTAAGAAAATAAAACAGCCTTTTTAATTAATGGGTTCAGTGTAGTTTTCCTACTTAACAACCTGGTAGTTTCAGCATGTTCTTCGTGTTCACACTTCCCAGTGACTTATGGGGCAATATATAGAAATCAGGCTTTAAAATGAGCAAGCAGTCGCAGCCCCTCAAGTGGATCTCGCTGCCTGACCTTGATGAAATGAATATTTCTAATGTGCTGAAGGGATGGATAATTATTACCATATTTTGCAAGAAGCGCGCTCTGCTTTGAAGTTGGCAGAGTCTTTTCCTGGGGACTTTGTAGGATTAGACTTTCTACATGAGCAAAATTGCTTCCTTTAAGGACTGCATTTCCAGATGGAGCGATACTGGGCTCGCGCATACCAAGACGCAGAATGGCTTCAAACAGCCATGAGATAAAATGAGAAGTGATATTATTCATCACCTCGTCAAGAACTGCAGCCATGCAGGTGATGCAACGACCTCATCTTTTATTCGGACCGTGTCACATTCTCTGCCTTCAACAGGGGCCCTGTGAAACACTGCCTGAGCTGATTAATTTATTTTCAATTTACAGGAAGGCTTCCGTGCCTGTAAATATTTTTAGGTACATGCATAGCTTTGCACTGAAGTAACGCCTTTGAAGGGAGTTGGAGAAATTATTAGCTCATTTTGTCCAAAGCTTTTGGAGTTTAATCTTATTGTATGGCTTCTTTGGTTACCAAGTCCTGCTTGCACTGCTTCCTTTGTTCCACTGGTTTTACACGTCTAATCTTTGAAGGAGGAGAATATTGTTTGGCATTCTGTGTATACTTCACTTTATACAAATGATCTGCTTTGATATTTGCTGGTTTTGTCGTAATTGGGTACTTAATTAGTAGTAAATGTTCAGAAAACATTCCATTTCTTTCCATGAGGAAAGTAATCCCAGTATTTTAAGAAGACTGAGTTTCCTATCTCCTGTTGAATATGAATATTTACAAGAGTGCTGGATGATTGACTGATGTGTTTTTAAATGAACACATATGCTTTATGACAATTAGACAAAATTTGAACAAAAATTTGTCAAACAACGAGGGCAGTGAGAAAATCCCTGTGTTTGTGGCAGGAGTTTTGTGCCAACCTTGGCGACGTGCTGAAATGCCAGGAGAAATCTGGGCTGCAGTGGTGTGTGCCTTGGCTTGGGGAGAGGGGATTTCTGAGCAGCTCTGGGGCAGCCCAGCTCCTGGGAAGGCATTCCCTGCCTCCAGTGTCCCTCAGGGGTCTATGGGGTCAGTGGCCAGGACAGCCCCCGTTGGGCTGTGCTGGAAGGTCCACTGGGGAGACCTTTGGGATGTCTCCGAGGGGGTTTTACCTGCAGGGCCCGAAGGGACAGCTGGGGATTGTCAGTGCCTCTGCAGCTGTGACTCACAGCTGGGAAGCCTTTAGGAACCTGGAATGAGGAGTGAGTGCGGACACAAGGGCATGGTGCTGAGGCCACCGGAGTGGAGCATTCAGCTCCCTGTGTCCCCCAGCCCCAGGGAGGGGCTGCAGCCCCTGCACCGGCTGTGGACGGCCAGGCAGGGCTGCACAGGGACTGTGAATGAGCTGCTTCTCAGGAGGCAGCCTCGGAGGAAGCTGAGGTCTGAGTTAACCCCAATCCTTCCTCCCAGGAGAGGATAAACTCCACCCTGCTGAATGCAGCATTGTTCTGCTCGTGGCTGGGCTTTATGGGAACCCCCACAGGACAGCTAGGCTGAGCTCAGGGCTGGGGACATCTGTAAGCCTATTGTTCCTGGTCTGAATTCCCTGATAAAATGTCTCTGGGGTTTCCATGCACAAGTCTCAGCACCATTTCTCTGGCAGAGGATGGGCTGGATTTCCCAAGCTCGGGAAGCTCTTTGCAGCGTGATCCTTGGATGATTTGTACAAGCAGATAGAAATGTTTGCACTGGCAGAGAGGCAGGGGATCTGACAGCACACCTTGTCTCCCAGGATTGTAACTCTTGACTTGCTGATCAAATGAGTTTACCTGGGTCCAAGTTTGGACATTGTTCTGCACTTTTCCTGCCATGGTGTGGGAGACTGTGTTCAGTACCAGCCATTGCTGCTCAGTGTGAGGGAAAGTCCAGCCTGGCTCTCAGGAAAATGTGTGGCACTGGTTTTCTTTTTTGCTGTAGCCACTTTACTCCGTAAACATGGACAAAATTCTCCAGGGTGCGGTGTGTTAAAGCAGCGTGAAACCCATTGACTCCCTCTCTTCAGAGAGTGTAAAAATAGAGACAGCTCTGCAAGCTGAGCACTTTTCCCAGAGTAGAAATAGATGAAATACGAGGGACCTGCATTGCACAGTGCTCTGGACAGCCTTTAATGACCAGCAGTCATTCTTGTGCTAATCTGTCCCTCTTCAGGAATATTTCCAGTTACCCTTGAATTGCACAAATTCATTTTATTTTGTTCCCTCAGCCGGCAGGTGAGAGCTCTCAGGGCTGGCAGGCAGCAGAAATGAATATTCCACTGGGAAGGGAGACAGATGTGTGATCACTGCTTCAAGTTAAGGAGGGCTGGGGAAGAAGATGTCATTTATCAAACACCATTAACTTTGCAAGTACTTTCTGCTTCACGGACGAATCTGGACATTTTCATTACACAGCAGACAATGGATTGGGTTGGCTGCATAATACAAAACATTTGGGAATGCTTTAAAACATTATCTGACAAAAGTTTCCCCCCCCCCCAAAAAAAAAAAAAATCAGACCAAAACAGATCCAAAGAGCATTTGTGTGAGCCATTCTTCATTAAAACAAATAACATTTGTCTCTGCTCAGAGCCAGAGGAGAGAGCACTTTATTTCGTCTTTGCTGATGGGGATTGTCTGTTTTTCCCTGCTTTCAGCTCTGCTAGAAAATTATGTATTTTCTTTCAAAGCTGGCATTGTTGCAATAGGTTTTCAAAAGAATTGGTTGGTAAGCTTGCCCTTCTCAAAGCCACACTGTGAGTAAAATATGAAAGGACTGCTTTTTTATATCATTTCCAGGCACCGTTTTATTGAGCATGTAAATTTCAGCATTAACCTTTTATTTGGTTGCATTTTATTATCACAAAACTCACAGATTGTTATCTGGGAATAAAAGAAGATATATAAACTTCAAGTTTAAAAAATCCTATGGAGGTATTGGGCAAATCATGGTAACGGCACAGTTTGCATTGTCTGCAGTTCGTACATTGAAGTATTAATGTGCACCTGTAATTTTTATTCTAAAAAATGATTGTGAAGGCAAGATTGCTACACCCTGCTTACACAGGTGCCTGTGGCAGTGACTGGATGTGGTTAAATGTCCCTGCTGGGAACATGAGCATCAAGAACTCACTTTATATTCAGCTGTGAAGCGTGGCTTTTCTTAATTTTAATGTTTGATGGCACAGACTGAAATAGATGCGTTATGTAATGCTAAAATAGGAGAGAAAGTTGAAGCAAAGTTGAGAATCCAGCCACCCCCACAACGTAGGTGTCTACGAGTCTGGGGTTGCATCTGAATCAGATGATCAGAGCCTGAAGATTCCAAAATGTCACAAGTCCCAGTACCAAAATTAAATGCAGACACATAAAGGGACCAAGCTGAGCATACGGGGTAGATGTGACCCTGGAAACTATTCCAGTTTTTGCCCAATTTAGAGCTTGGAGAGTAGGTCTGTGAAGGTATTCCTGTGGTAAAGGGACCATGTGCTTGCAGGAGTTCCAGAGGGCACCTGTGGTCAGATACAGACTTTTGTAAAGTCACCCTTCTAGGAAATGTTTATTATTTCTTTTATAATTTGGGACAAAAATTCTGTATACGAAGCCTGTACCTGATCTGTCAGGTGAATTTTAGTGCATGAGCCCACCTTGATTTACAAGAACAGTAGCAAAGTGTGTGGTAAATAAAAGTATCAGATAAAAAGGTGGTTACAAAGCAAGGATTTGTTCTTGTGGCTGGGTCTTGCTTGAGGTGTGGTTTGGTTTTCTCCAAGTTGCTCTTTTTCTGTCTCTTAATCAATATCCCACTTTCAGTAACTGATGGAAGTGCAGATGTTACATAGGATGAAGATGTTTCACTGAGAAGATTAATTAAGTATTGAGAAAGCCAATTAATAGCACTGACTACAAGTCCACAGAGCAAGAGCTGGTTTTTATGCAGGATTAAACTGCAGCACTGTATCCACAGGGATGCAAAGCTTCATCCAAGTACACAGACATCTCCAGGGCAGAGCTGGACACCGCTGCTGCTCGGAGAAGATGCTCAAGAGGAAATTCAGTAAGGCAGATCTGCCTTGGAAAAGGAGAAATCACATTGCTTTGGTGTTGTATTTCATCTGCTTTTGGCTTCAGCCACAATTTTCTTCTAAAAGTAAAATTCTGTCACACGTTACGGTGGCTGCCTGACTGATGAAGTGGTGCAATTCCCTGCCTTGGAGCCGTTCCCTCTCTGTTCTCCTGGAAGCAGCAGCTACCTCCTGCTCGCTGAGTGTCTGATCCTGAGCATTTGCTTAAGCCAGGCTTGCAGGTCTTGATCTGGGAGGCTGCACAGCTGGCAGGCAGTGCTCCGGGCTCAGTTTAGCACCTGACACAAATTAGGGTCACGTTTTATGCCGCTCCTGCTGGAGAAGATCTTGCCTCTGTCCTCAGCTCGTTTGAAACGTGCTGATTGCTCCGTGCTGTTCAAGTGGATGCAAGGGGGGAATGTTGCACCTGCAATGGGGCTGAATTTTCTCTCCCACTGAAATTTTCATGCACGGCTGCAGAGCAGTTCCTCCCGAGCTTGACTTCCAGTCATCGCTGGGGTTTTAGTTATCCATAAACTCCAGGATTGCTTGATTGTGCTTTTCATATGATTAAATACTGAAAAATACTTCACACATTGCTATGCATCGCAATTACACCCCATTAATATAATCTCGTATACCAGAACAAATGGAGGTAGAACAAATAATTTAAAATAATTTGAGTATGCAGAAAATTCATTAGGAGTAAAATCTCATTTTCAGTGTTACAAAACAATTCAGTGTCATTAGTATATTGTTGTTTACACGTACTTGTGAACTTCCATCAAATATTTATATTGGCTTAATTTGAAGCTGACATTCAGAAGACTGCGCTGATTTACAGCAATGAACTCAGGTAAATAATTCCAATCTGGTTGCATTAAAATTCATTTCTGTAATTAAGTTACTGCTTTCACTGAGAATTTTGCTCCAAGTTGCATCGGGGATCCCAGCCTTCTTTTGCTCTCTCTTCCCTTTCCTAGGAAAAGCGTGGAAGGTGCCGTTGCCATGTCTGTATCCAGCACCAACTGTTTATAGTTATGCTGTAATTTTAATTTCTCTGAGCAGCTCTGGGCGTGCCTTCAAGCCCTGCAGATACCTTTTACAAGGCTAAAGCAAATGATTTTCACCAGAATGCACCCCGGTAGATGCACAGCACCCTCCAGAGCCTGCCTGCCAGCTTGAAGTGCTAACAGGTCTGTGTAGAAAGCCACTGTTATGCTTTTAAACACTCACCTATGTCATTCTATTCTAAGCAAGACTTAAGTTTTGAAAGACACTTGACAGATTGGATGTTTGCTCCTTGAGCAGCTCCTGGTTGGACTCCAACAGCAAAAGCTTTTCTGTGGCCAGGCCAGTGGCACTCATGTCTCCACATTCTTCTCCTTGTTTTCAGCATCCATCCTACTGCTGCGGGCCCAGGGCTGGAGCTGCTGCCTCAGCACAGCCCTGCTTTGAGGGACTGCAGCATTCAGTGGTTTGTTGATGTGCCTGCTACTTGGGAAACATCCCTCTGGTTTATCAGCCCCCTCAGGGACCTCTGTTGCTTATCGTCCCTGCTCCCGCTTCTCTTCCAAACTTAATTAATTCCTGTCAAGTGAAACCACAAATTACTTGTCAGGTCAGTGACTGGATTCCCCCTGCTCTGCCTTGGGCTTTCAGGAAGAAAGGCTCTCACTTACCCTGGGTGGATTATCAGAGTGGATTATTGTGGGTTCTGCCACCAAGAATAAGGAGAATCTGATCTGGCAGCTGCAGGTCAGTACACTTTATACCAAGTTGTGGGGAATGGAATCAGCTGCTAAAAGACACACTGGAGCTTGGGAGGCAAACAGGAGTCTGCAGAGCAGCTGAGATTCCAAGCTCTCTACTTTTATGGGCATTTATAACCAGTTGCACATATTAAGGCTTTGTCAGCCTTGGGGAAGTAGGTGCTCAGGATATTCAGTTAAGTTGGAGTTTATTGAATTTCCCACGAATTCCTGTGGTGCTGTAATGTCACTCCTGTGCTGATCATGTGCAGGGGGCTGTGTGCGGGGTCGTATGTGCTGTAACTTGGTGTGCCTGTATTGCCCTAAGATCTTGGTCTGAGAGGATCAACAGGATTTTGGAAAACTGAAAGCTTTGTTGCTGTTGTTGACTTGAATCGCTGAAGCATAGATTTGTTGTCCCTGGGGCAGAATTTCTGTGCAATATCTCTCTGTATTTATTGCTACAAAGAAAGACTCTTAAGTTACAGGTTATTAATTCTGTCTTAGGCACTTGCTGCAGGATGGAACTGGAATTTAGCAGTCTTGTCTTTGAAGTGGCATAAATGTATTTCTGCTAAATTTTATTAACCTTTCTCTGTAATTAAAAAGGTAATGGCAGTGAGATCTGAGACTGAGGTTGGTTCAGGTAATTCACCTTTCCGACACAGCTTTTTCATGGCTCTGGTTGGGCTTGAATTTCATTGCAGGTATTTGTAGGATCCTTGCCACCCTTTCCTGACCTTTATTGACAAAGGCTCAAGGGTGAGCTTGTCAGAGCTGTTTGCTTTGTCCTGCTTGTACTTCTCTGCTTGCTTCTCTTCGTACCACACGTGTTTTGGATTTCTCAGTCTTTTCCCTGAAAATAAATAAATTCCACTTACTGCATGCTGCCAGCTTCTCAGGATTTCTTATGGATCTCAAACTTCTTGATAGCTGCTAAGCCAGTGTGTTTATTTTATAATACTTTGGACTGACATTACCACTCTTTGCAGGCTGTAGGAGCTGCTACAGCCTCTTTGTGCTTGAAATTTCTTCCACTGACACCAAATATTGGTATTGATGATTGTTACTGCCTCAGTTTAAATCAGACAATATCTCTTAAGGTCTGTTTGATTCCTCTTCCAGTCTAAAGAAGTTTCTGTTCTCAGTCAAAAATTCAAGTTGAAATACCTTTTTTTCCCCCCCGGATAAAAGCATAATACACATTTTGGAAGGAATTCAGGGGTTTAAAGATCTGCCAATTTTCAAGGCCAGTTCTTTTTGTAATATTACAAGTTACACCTCTCAGTGAAGATCTTCCAAAGCACTAATGCTTTAACTAGGCACTGTTTTCCCTGTGAAGCAGCCTTTCAGTAGTTCTGCATGTAGAGCACTTCCACCACTGAGCCCTTATTTCTTTGCTGTCTTTGGGTTGCATAATATTGCAAAAATGCTATTAAATTCCAGTACCAATATACTGCTCGAGAGAAAGTTCTTCTGTTTGCAGAAAACAGTAATAATGTATTTTATATGTCTATATATATATATATATATTGCCTTTTATTTTTAACTTTTTGTCCTTGCACTCAGCTGTCACTTCTTGGGGAGCTGACAGTTTGTTTTGTAACCACGGGGGCAACTGCATCTGAATTGGGATTTATTCCCTGGGAGGGAAGGGAGTCAGAAGAGATCACGAACCACTGCAAAAACAAACCAGCCTTATTCTGTCTGTGTGGGAAATCAGTGTCTGTGAAAAGTGTCCTTTTGGAGAGGTCTTGCAGGGGCTGTGCTCGCTGTGTGCCCACGTCCATGGCTTTGGGAGCCTGCTGAAGGGCTGGGGCAGCAACAGGGGGCCAGGCAGGGCCAGCCCACAGTGGGAAATCCACTCCCTGCTTGTGCTTCTGCTTTACAAATGAAACCTTTTCTTTATAGGAGCAAATCTGGGAGGGTTTCATTGAACAACCCTCGTGAAAAGCTGCTGAGAGGCTGCTTTCAGCTCTCTGATACAGAGCCCTAATCCCTGCAGCCCAGCTCCGAGGCTCTCTCTGTCCTGGCATTTGGTTTGCCTGTTTGAAAAGAGTCCTCAGTCTGTGTGCTGAGGCACAACTGTCACCCTGCTTTAGCAGCAAAGTCTACAGAAATAACGTTCTAACATTTTTATTGCTGTTTATATTGCTTCAAAGTACCTGATTCATGACCAGTGGACAGTTTTATTGCATTCTGTGAGCTTCGTGTCTCAGGCAGAATGCTTTTATTATTTAATGGATACCGTTGGTTTTGGGGAAGCACCTCCCTTTGGATATTGCCCTGCTAAAAGAGAACAAGCCCTTAAATAGCCACAAGGGTCTGAACTCTTGCCCTTTAGGACTTGATGGCTGTGGGCACGGGGGTGCCCAGGGGCTTGAGTCCCTTGGCAGTGCCATGCCAGGAAAATTCCAGCTCCGATCCCAAAGCGTGGGAGGCTTCAGGGAAATCAGAAGTGACTGTGAGACACCCAGCTTTTTGTGCCTTTATAACCCGAGCTTTAGGTGTGGAGTCTAAAGGCACAAAGAATGGTTTTTTGGTAGTTCCAGATGTTTTCAGTGCTCCTGTGTGGATCCCCACCCGGCTGGAGCATCTCCACAACGAACTGACAGCCAAACTGTTGGGAAGAGGTGAGCTGTAAAGTGATCCAAGAGCAGGGATTGGGCAGGTGTTTCATGGCTCATCTCTGATTATTTTTCCCCTGTATTAATTGTTATTTTGCTTACCTGAAACCTGGACACACAACCAGGTTGTGTTCTTGGTACAGCTCTAGCAGCAGCCACCTCCCTCTGGAAGTGCCTGTCTTGTTCCATTGGCCAAGAGAGGATTTAGGCTACAGGTTTGGGCAAAATGCCAAACTTCTGCTTGTGGGAAAGTGTGCTGAGGTGAAGCACACTGGATTTTCGTGATGGGTTTCCATGCAATATCCCAGTTATTATTCCCTTGCTCGTTGGTTCTTCACAACCAAGTATGAAGTCAGGCAACTCCATTATTCTGTCTTTTTGTAGACAGAGTAGACCTTTCCTTCTCCAATCTCCCCACAAGGCCCAGGTCTTCACTGAAAAGGGAAATGTCATCTTAAGTTTCATGGAAAGTTTCTTCAAGTCCATTCAAGCCTCTGCAGCTTCCAGGCAGGGCTGGATGGAAGAGGTGTCTCTCCATGATGTTGTAGTGGTGACACAGCACTAGGTGCAGTGACAATAAATGTCTGTGCTGCCTGGCACGAGCAAGTGTCTGTGTTTAATTCAGGTGTCACTTTCTCTCTGGAGCTGCTTAACGTTGAGCTTTGGAGGGAATTGCAGAAATGTGAGAGCAAAATGGTGTGTGTCTGATGGGGGATGTCTTTTACATCTGGCCTTTACCTCTGTTAGTTTGTACTGAAAAACCTGATTATCAAGGGGCTTTTTTACCTGCTGGGAAGCAGCATCAGTACAGGTCCTCCCCTGTGTGTTTGTGCTGTTTACAATACACCTTGTTAGACCATGTTTAGCATTTAAATGAATTAATTCAGTGCAGGCAGCTCCTGTAATTGCAGGGGAGCAGCCCCAGTGCTGCTGCTTGTCATACCTGAGGATCAAGACACTGAGAAATTATCTCCCCACACCTTTTCTCTGGTAGCTTTAATGAGCTGGGATTTTACAGCCTGGGCTGAGCTCCCTGGGCTCACAATTAGTAAAGCCAGCAGGATGAACAAACAGCTTGGAAATCTGGTGAAGCAATAAGTGTGAAGCCCTTCATGTGTAGGAACACGATGGTGCTGCTAAATCCAGGGACAAAGCCTGGACTATAAAAGTCCTCAGGAGGAGATTTCCACAGGCAGCTAAAATGCCAGCGTTTGACTGCATCCTGCAGCACGTGGTTGCCAAAACCTGAATTATGAACTTGGAATGAAGTGGGTTTGTGAGCTTGGAAAAAGGAGAAATGAAATAATTCCAGTTGGAATTAGAACTGGTGTCAGGATGGTCACATAGATCTACCACGTACAATTTAAAGTCATTTCTCTAAAAATGGCGTATGAAGGGGATATTTGGGGGAGCAGAAATGTTCTTTTGCATCCCATGAGGGAGTGAAACGATCATCCAGGGCCAGAGGCAGCGTGTAGGGAGCTGCAGGTTATCTCCAGGATTCCTGAATGGATTGGACATGGATTAAACCTGAATACTTCACAGATGCCTCTGGCTGAGAATCTGCCTGATGGATCCAGCGTGGTTTAATAGGAAAGGACTGAAATTATTAACAAGAAAGGAAAATAACTGCAGGCTAGTAGTGAATCTGATTTTGTTTTTAACACTGAAGCCTCTTCAGGTCTGGATCAGTGTCAGGCTATGTCAGGAGCTTCTGTGATTCAAGCAGGATGAGATTCTTTGATCACAGATGTCCTTGTCATTTAAAATGTGATTAATGCAACCATGGATTAGGATGTGATTGTGCACTAAGAGTATTGCGTGACTTTTAAAAATAAACAAAGCCACTGAAGACATTCTGAATTAATTAAAACTTCCAAAGTGGATATTGCAAATTTAAATTCGTTTTTGCTCAGATCAAAAACTTCCAGATATATCATTGGAGAAAAAAAAAAAAAAAAATATTGTCTATTTTTTTCCTTCTCCAGGAAGTTCCTACCAGCCTTGACCTGTGGGTTATCCCATCCAGGACAGGGCTGGCAGGACTGGGGTGTTCTGGGCTGGAGCCCTGCAGGGTGGCAGGTGACAAGGCTGCAGTGATGGCAGCAGCTTGTGCACAAACAGCACTTCTGCAAGTCCACATTCCATCAGTTTTCCAAGCTTCCAGGAAACTGAGTTTTCTTCTAGGTTTTATTATTTGTTTGTTTGGGGTTTGTTGTTTTCTTGGGTTTGGGTTTTTTTTAGTAGCAGCAAGACAACTTTTCTGATAGTGGGGAGTTTGTAAGTGGAAAGCTGAGGGAACATCTTAGTTTGGGGCATTTGTGTGATGATTTTGGAGGGGATTTTTCCAGGGTTGTTGATCAGAGCCTGACATTTTGAGATGCTGTCCAGACTGAGTAGGAAACTCATGATTTCTGCATTGCTTTGTGAAAAAGTGGTGAGGGTCATCATTGCTAACTTGTTCAGAGGGGAAAAATCCCCCAGCCAACAAGAGAACAAAATAACACAGTGTGGTTTCCGTAGGCTTTCAGGGCATGACATATTTCTATGCCCTAACAAAAGGGAGATTTTAGATACTTTGCTTTAATCCTCATGTTTTTCCCCCATTTCTCCTTTGCCTCAAGAATGTGTTTAGCAACTGCAGAACAGACTTTTTAGTATTTAAAAATCAGCAATCCCCCACAAAGGCATCCTGCCAAGGGGAAGGGAGGCAGCGTGCAGGCTCTACACAAAACCTTTCCACCATTCAGGAGCTGAAATTTCTTCTTGCAGTTTGAACTCAAGATACGTCAGCGTGTTAACAGGAGAACAATCTTGTGTCCAGGGTAAATATTCCTGAATTGCTCACTGGAACATTTTCCTCAAAAAAAAAGTGAAGGCAGCTTTTGGTTACCTGTAAAAGAATAGCCTGTGCTGTGCCAGATGCTGATGAGAAGTTAATCAGTTTTTTGTATGGATACATTCACTGCTAAAAATAAGAGATTGAAGTACAATGGAGGCATAATTGCTGTGCTGGGGAAGAAAGCCTGAGAACTGCACCTTGCATCATTTGGTGCTAGGCCAGGGATTTTTAGGGACGTGTGGTTTACTGAATGAAATGTTTTCTGGGCTTGTGTTGTGGACTGTCTGATGAGGAATTCTACTGATTAATTTTAACGCTGTTTCTTGCACCAGAGAAACCTTTACATTTCTTTTGAGAGGCTAAATTTCTGTTATTTAAGATACATTTCCTGTCACCTACAAAGAAAAAGCAGCATTTATGTCAAAAAGCAACCACATACAGAATTTTGGAATGGATTCCTCAATATCTTTCTGCAAGATCTGAACAGCAAATCATTGCAGTAAAATTGCTTCAAAACAAAACAAAACAAAACAAAAAAACAGCTTTTTTCTCCTCGAAGTATTTATTACCTGACTTTTTCATGTTTCATATTCATGTCTGGCTTTCCTGTCCAGTGTTGTCAGTAAATAGGAGCAAACCTGTAAAGGTGTGTGCATCTCTCAGAGCTGCAAATTGTGTCTCCAAGTTCCTGTTCCGAGGTCATTAAACATTTGAGCACTTCAGTCCTCTTATCCATGAAATGAAGTTCATTTCCTATCATTTTAGCCGTCCAGCAGCTGGAGATTGAGCCCCAGGCAATCATGCAGGCTCTTTCAGTGGCAGCAGTAGCAGCGGTCGTGCATCTCCTGGATTTTAAGTAGCTGTTTGCAGTGGAAGGGAGGTGACTCACAGCTTTTTTGGCTACCTGGGATTGACAGTGTTGTGAGCATGGAGCTACAGGAGGGTTAAACAAAGCCTGAGGTGCAGTAGGGTGGATAAATAACAGCAAATGGCATTGTTACAACTTGGTGCGCTTTGGTGGAGTACTTTAAAATTCATATTCTCCTTGTAGAACTTCAATAAATAGACTGATTTAATCTGATAGTCACTAGGAGCACTTAGCTGCTGAACCCTTCTTCAGCTCACACAATGGCTGTACACAAAACTTGTGTTTTTATGTGTGTCTGTTTTGCAGAGCTGAACAAACACTCTATTATTTTATCAAAAACAATTACAAGCCTGTTAACAGCAAATAAAACCCGAGCTATTACACCCCAACAGTTAGGACAAAGGAAAACGAGCATATGTAGGCTGATTAAGTGGTGTATATTTAATTTTCCTTTCAACCAGAGAAAATGAGGGATGTCAGCTGCTGAAATTCACAGAAGACAGAATACAGTGAGAGCCACATGGGCTGAAACAGTGATCCAGGAAAATCAAGTACGTAGGGGCTCTTAAAAGAAATCTGAAGAAAAAAGAACTGAAATACAGCAGAGGAGGAATCTCTTGGGAGAAGGAAGAAAAAAATAGAAGAAACATTACCCTGAAAGCTTTAAATTGCTCATGTTTACATCCATGGTACCATAGGTGATGGTGTTATCTAAGACCTACCATTTTCTCTCATAAAGTTAATCTCAGAATTGATATCTTTTCTCAAATGAGGAATTTTTATGGTAAGAAATAGTGATACAGAAAGACTCATGGAAATAAAAGGTCCAGAGAGATTGAGAAAGACTTTCAGGTGAGCAACTGGCAGCCACTGTCAGAAATTAATCTTAAAAACTGTCCTCATTGGAAAAACTGTCTCAGGTGTGTGAGACTTCTTCCCCATCCCCTGTTCTGCTGCTTTCTTTCAGACAGCTGGGGAGTTAACAGAAAACATTTCTTTTTCCCCTTAGGAAATACTTCTTTTTTGTGTCTGAAAATATGGAGAGGCTTCTTGCTGCTTGAAAGTCCGAATATTTAGAAAAAGGCTTGGAAAGGGAGAAGCAAGCGACATTGTCTACATCATCCTACAAATATCAAAGCCACTTACTCATTTTTTTAATATTGCCTGAAGAATAATCACTTTTTTTCAGTATTTTGTGCCTCAGCAATAGAATTCTTCAAAGATTTTAAGGGCTTTTTTTTTCAGCTCCTTTTGAATCAGAGCTCTTGCAAAAATCTATACCCTTCTCTAAATTTCTTTCTTTTTAAGCCCGCGTTAAAATGTCACACCTTGGCAAAAGAAATGTGTCAGAAACAGATACATTAAAGCAAGAAAAAATCCACCTATTTTTTTTTTTAAACGTTAGAGTCTGTAGGAATTGTAAATGTAATAGAAGACCTTGAAAAAGCCAAAACAAACGCAAAGGGAAGTTTCTGGGCACGTTCCTCGTGGCTCTGCAGAACACGGATTTCTCCAGGGCTGCTCAGTGCCTCAGGTCAGTGTCTGCATCCCTGTTCTGCTCCCACCACGGGTGGGAGTTAGACCAGAAGGTTGGGGATGAACTGCAGCCCATCAGCCTCACCTCTTGGCTCATCCCCCTCTCCTGCAGAGCTCCCTCTGATGACCGTCAGAGGAATCCATGAACGAGGAGGAAGGGGCCTCCTTGTGCTTCTCGGTGCCTTGGGTTAGCATTGCCCCATTAATTCCTGCAGCAGCCCACACCTGTTTAACCCCTCTGCTTTTCTTTCTTGTCTTGGGGATGGGGGAATTTCAGGTTACACTCACTGGGATTATTCACAATGTGCTCCCCCGGCACAGCTTCTGGAAGGCCAGCAGAGCTCCTCCCAAATGCTCCTCTGCTCCCAAAGTCCTGAGCACAGCCCTTCCTGTCTTGCATCTAGCATCTCCTAAGTCTTCTTGCATAGTGCTTCCATTAATGGCATTAATTCAGTATTTGGAAGCTTTTTAAGCAATCTTGATAGAAACCTCCTCAGAAAAGTCTGTCCTATTTTGCTTTTTTTTTCTTCCTTTTTTTGGGACTGTGGCCATTTTTGTTTTGTTTTGTTTTGTTTTGTTTTGAAGACAAAAGAGAATTTGCCTGACAGGTGATCTAATAAAATATGCTCTGCTCAGGTATTTGCTTCACTGCTGCTGCCACTTGATCTAAAGGGAGCTGCTCCGAGCTTTAAAAAAATAAGAACTTGTTTTTCAGTGTTTGTTTTTGTACATCCTTGCCTGGGCAGGATCTTGCAGGAGGCCTCAAGAGAGGCAGCAGCGAGCTCATGTTGTTGTGTCCATGGAAGTGTATTTTGTTTTCCTTGTTTTTTAAGGTGTGAGGTTTCAGCTTTCTGCTCATCACAAAGTTAGCTGGGATCCGTTCAGCCTCTCCTCCCAGTTCATGGAGGACATCCTTGTGGAGCAGCTTGCTCGTCCCACGGGCTGGGCTTGTCCTGAGTGCACTGAAAAGCAGATAAATGTGTTGTGCTCTGTGCTTTCCTTGTCCATCAAACGAAGCACCAACTTGCAGTGGCACTCCCAGGTTTCTGAAGGAAGGTGCAGAACCTCCATATGGGGCACCAGGAGGGTCTGATCTGATCCAAGGGGGTGTCCAGGGCGTGCAGCTCAGTCAGGTGTGGCCATGTGGCACTGGGTAACTGGAGAGCCATCTCTGTGGGGTGCCCTGCCCTGGGGCTTGTGTGAGTGCTCCTCTCACAGTCCCAGAGCAGCAGCTGAGAACTGAGCCCTGCCTTTCTCTGACTCCTCAGAAGGATGATGTGGGGGCATTTATCATCCCAAACGTCAGAAAGGCTGAGTGAGACCCAAAGAACAAAACCTGAAGAAATTCAAACAGCGTTTACAAGAGGCACTGCAGGAAGAGGGAGGAGGGTATTATTAGATATTAGATCTGTCAAGAAGAGTGGAGCTTTTCCTTGGAAGGTGTCAAACAAATCCAGACCTTGGGTGGCACTTTGCAGCTTTTATAGGTCACAGCTCCCTTGACAGAAGATGTGGATATCAGCAGATGTGTTTTACACATGGAAGAAGCACACACAGCTCCAAATGGCAGCGGAAAAGATCAGATACCGAGGCAAGGACTCACCCAATACTTGGAATTTTGGTTTTATTTAGGGCTGGCAGGAAAAAGCAGTATCAGATTAGGGTATAACCCCTCTGAAGGTGCTAAATGATTAAACACATCAAGCGGTGTTTGATAAAGGTTCTGGCAAACTGATTTGAGAGCAGTAAGTTTATTTGTGTCAGTTGCCCTAACTTTGTATCAACTTTCTATATTTTTTAAAACTTTCTCCATTGTAATTTAAATTTCTCCATTCCTTTGTATTAAAACTGAAAATTCCACCAGTGGTAAGTTGGGGGGTTTTTGATTGTTTTTATAGTTTGATTGGGGGGTTTTGTGAGTTGTTTGTTTGTAGGGTTTTTAAAAAATTTTGTTTAGTTGTGGTCTTTAATTTTTTTTTTAATCCATTTGAATCATGAGTACAGTCTGGTTGTGGCTCCTGTAGTATCTCCTCAGAGTTGCAGTTAAAGGGCTTGGAGGTCAGATTTCTGGGGAGATGATATCCACTGCAGCCTGAAAGTTTCTGTCTCCACAGTGAATTTCCTAGCATTCAGGAGATTTACACCTATTCAGCAGTCTGGTTTTAAAAACTGATTAGAAACTTGATAAGGCAGAAATAAATTTCTGCAGGGAATGCTGCCCAGAGGGCTGCTCAAGCACACTTCCATTCACCATGTTCCTATTGGCACAGGATGTTTTTCCAGGGGAAGGTGTAAGGCTGTACTTTTATTCCATTTCCCAATGTCACATTTATCCCTCTTTCCAAACATCCTGTTGTTCCCTTCCTCCAGGAGCTTAGTTATGAGTTGGGATGAAAACCAAAATCAAACAGACATTTAAAGAATTTGCTGAGAATTTACTCCCTGTTGTTCGTTGTGCTTGCACAGAAAGGGGCAAATGCCACAAGCATCACCATCATGTATAAAGTTAAAACCAGATGGTGGTGCCAATATAAATTATCTTACAGAAATAGTAAAGAAATATATTTGTTATAGTATATCTATAAAAAAGTCTACAGATTGCCAAAGACATGATTTTTTTTCAAACAAGCCCACTGAGCAAATAAAACAAATCCTAACCTATTTGAGTGTCTAAATGGTATGGAAAATATGGGAAAGAAGAAGAAAAGGTGTTTAGAAGATTTTGACCCGTGTTGCTCACGCTCTGTAGTCTCAGGTAGGTGCCAGCGTGTACCACGTGGCCCTGCCTTGCTGCTATTTTGGGAAATCATTAATTGAAGCATTCAGGCTGACTCCAGGCACTATTGATCTCCCTATTTATAGTACCGACCCATTACACACAAGGTTTATCCGCAGGGATTTGTTTGGTTTGTGGGTGAGTTCACCTCGTTTGCAGGGCTGGGGGTCACAGGCAGGTCAGGCAGCTTTGCTTGTCACAGGCTTGGGAGAGTTCTCCAAAGCACTGCTGGGATTCAGCTGCTGCAGTAAGAAAAGCTGAATAGAACAGGGAATTACAGAAAGCCTTTGTGTCCACACCGTGGCCAGCCACACACATCCCCACAGAACTGAAACTGGCACCTTCATACTCTTCCCAGGGTACTGAAGGGTTCAGCAGGCCCAAGGCACGTTGTTCCTCATCGCCTCTGGGTCATGGGAGACTGTACCTGGGCACCCAGAGGGAAACATTCTACGGCAGCACTGCTGTGGAGGGGGCTGGAGTAAAGAAATAAATACAGAGAGAGGTGTAGGTGGCCTGGCAGCTCCCCTGCAGCTGCTTGGCCAAACTGCAGCATTCCCAAACTCCTTGCAGCATGAGGAGCCTCTGAAGTGGCCAGTGGGAAGCCCTGCCAGGCTGGCAGCATTCATACCCAGGTGTATCTTGTGGTTCCAAGTGCAGCAGGTGTGAATGCTGCAGTATATCCCCCAGGCTGGGGTGGCTCTGGTGGCTTTTCAAAGCAGCATCCCAGGGACACAGGCAGGCCAGGAAAGAAGGGAAGGTCTTAGCTCTGCTCACGTGAATGCCATGAGGTTTTGTGCTTCATCACTTCAGAGCTTATTCAGATGTGTAAGTATGAAGCATACATTTATTCTTCGTAAAAATCATTCAAAGGGGAAAAAAGACTTCTGCTGTGTTAACACTCTCAGTGAGGCAAGAGCAGCTGATCACAATGTAAGAAAAATTAAACTCAGTAGATTCTAGAGGAGCAAAAGAGAGAAAAGCTCAGTTTACAGAGGGGGGAAATGAAGACAATGAAATTCAGGATTTTCCACCTCTCTTATCACAAGAGATGTCCAGGTTTTGTTCATCTCCTTATTTCCTGTTGAAGGATGGAGGGGGGAAAAAGAACTCAGAACAGCAAGGTATTACTGCATCTTTATTTAAAACCCAGTGTCAGATTGTTGTTTTGGGGAAGTGGCATTTAGAATATTCTCATATTTGCAGAATATCCCTTTCCAAATTGCATCCATTATAACTTCCCAAGGATGTATTGGAAGGGATCCAACTGGAGGAAGTGTACCCTCAGTGCCATAATCTTATGTGCACAAAATATTTTTAATTTCCTTTTCAAAAAGCATTGCAACCTTTCAGAAATATTTTGGTCAAACTCTGGAGTTCATAGCTGCTCAGTCAAGTGCTCCACTGGGGATCCTTGGGAAGTTCAGCAAAGGGGGGAGCACAAAGTGTGGCCTGGAGTTTGTGCAGGAATTTTCCAGCCTCCTCTACTCTTTTCTGGACTCCTTTCTCCTGCCAAGCCTATTTACTTGTCATCCCCCAGCTAAAATTTTATTTTTATCATTGAA
Source organism: Pyrgilauda ruficollis (assembly GCF_017590135.1). Lineage (NCBI taxonomy): Eukaryota > Metazoa > Chordata > Aves > Passeriformes > Passeridae > Pyrgilauda > Pyrgilauda ruficollis. The sequence continues at coordinate 1,141,309 of NW_024524489.1, read as the reverse complement.
AATTAACTGCTTGGGTAGTTTATACACATCAAAGTGTGGTTTATTTTCCATTGCATTTAAGGCTTTTTATCCTTCAAGTTGGAAAGCTTCTTATCTAGATGAAACAGCCTTAAATGGCTGGATTTAGTTCATTAAATTTTTGGATAACTGGGAGTCTGTCTGGCACTTAGCAAGTGAAATTAGGAAGAGAACTGCTGATCCACCCTCTGAATGTAGGAAATTGAATTCTTTGCAAGCTGCCATGATTTGTACGAGGAGCTTTAAAAACAATTAATCATGGTTAAACTTCCTCTGCCAATTTGTTACCCTTTCTCAACTCCTGTAAGTCCAGGTGAACCTCTTGGAATTGAGGAGAGGTGTTGGGTTTGTGCCTTAGGGCAGCATTCCCCTTATCTCTTGATTTCAGTGCATCACCTGGTGTTGGTACTTAGTCAAGGGTCACGTGAGGTTCTGGAGTGAAAATATTCCTTGTCCCCTTGTGCTTTCCCACAGTTTCATTATTTCAGCTGTGGAAAAGAGCCAGCCATGGATATCAGGGATGCAGAGGTGTTCAGTGAGAGCTGTCTGCTTCTTGAAGAGCAGCAGCTGCTGTCCCTGTTGCTTTCCCTATGAACCATGAGGAAAACTGATGGAATTGGAGAAGTTTGAAGGACCAAGTTTGATGCAGTTGTCTTAATGCTCTGGATCTGCAGATGTACAGGTGCAGATGTACATGTGTTTATGAGTGAATTTTGGTTCTAGAACTCATGTGAATAATTCAGATGCCCAAAACTGCTCACTCAAAAGTTTGCATCTGGATTTTTTGGGACCATTTCCATCACTTTCTGCTTGCATTGATTTTTCCGCTTCCATGTCTTGGTATTCTCACGTTGTTTGGCTGCTCACAAATATGTGATTTGTGACACTCAGGATGTTCTTCAGCACTGTTCTCCAAGTGATGTGTTGTGTTCTTCAGGCTTGATGTAAAATTGATCCAGCCACCCTTTTTATATTCTCTTCCCCAGCTAGTTCTCAAAACTGTGGAGTACAAAACCAATGCCTTAAAATAATGTCCATGGCATCTCTTGAAGAATTCCCCCCTGCAGCTGCTTGCCAGAGACTTCAGTGCTTGGATGTCCTTTCCCTAGCAGGGACTGAACATGTTTCCTGTACTTTCACAGGTGGTGAAATTAATCTGTTGTTAAACCACCCAAACCCAGTGTCTGCATTTATTCACTGTTGTCTCTCCCTCCTCAGCCAGCAAAACATATTTGTGGTTCTTACTCATGCTCCTTGTAGATTTTACTTCTTTTTTTTTCTTCAGTAATCATGTTGTCTTCTAAACCAGGAACATATTTCTACTTGGTTTTTTTTGTTGTTGGTTTTTTTCTTTTATTTTAGGTACTTATTTTAAAAGTTAAAATGTACTTAGAGAAAATCCTCCTCTCTGGAATAAACAGAAACTGACCAAGTTTTAAAAGGGAGTCTTAAATAGATTTTTATTATACATCACTTATTCTCTATTAACTTTGCTATCTGAGGCAGTGGCATCTGCCATATGATTTTGCCATGTGGTTTTTAGTTGATTTTATGGATTTTCAGAGTCAAGTCCCTTGGCCTTGTGGTCCCCTGGCTGCAATTCCCACTGAGCTGGGTTGTCACCAGGAGCCAGGACAGCCCCATCAAGATCTACAGGGAATTAGTTCATCTGTGTGGGCTAATTTGGCATCAGTTTGTTGGTGTCAAGCGTCTGCATGCATTTCTGCTTCTGCTCAAGGTGCAGGAGGGTTTTTGTGACACGGGACAGTGCAGGACAACTCATCATTAGCCATCAATAATTAATGAGGTGTGCCATTAAGAGCCTGTTCTGAGCTCACAGGCTGGTTTGCAGGAGCTGAATGTTTGCTACAGCCCAAGAAGGAAACAATTTCCACTTCTGTTGCATCATCATTGAAATGGCTTATTTTTCTTTCCTATGCTGCAAATTAGTTTCCTAGAATTAAATACTTTAAGGTAATGGGAGCAGTGAGTGTTTACAATAATTAAAATCAGGTAAATTGAAACCTTTACCATTAAGCATCCCACGTGATTTTGTAATTTAAAAAAATGACACCAAAAAGTGTCTCTCAGACAGGTAAGAGTGAACAAAATATTGCTGGCATGGCACACAGGCTCTTTTCATTTTATTTTTTTTTTATTTTTCCCTCTGGTGATCAGTGTGTCTGAAATGTTGCAATAATAAGCAGCTCGTTAGTCAGATGTTTTCAATTCTGGCTCTCTGGGTTTCATCTCTGGTGTGGGGTGGGTAATTGGTGCAGGCAGCATTTCAGACATGATGTACACATTTCCAAAAACAAAATAACGCATCACAATGCCAGTGCTTGTCCTGCAGCCCTGGTGGGGCACTCCAGAGCAGCGTGGTGGGATTCCCACAATGCTCTCATCCAGCTCCTTTCAAGCAGCTCAAATTTTGACAAATTCAGATAAATGAAGAGCTGATTGTACCTCAACCTCTGAAGCAACACTACTGAAATAACTCTGCACAGCAATTCCGAATGGGAAGAACAGTGCATGTGAGATTTACAGATAAGTGAAAATTAAGCTGCTGTTCCAGCTATTCCTGCCCTTGGGTGCTGCGCAAGCTGCTGTAGAAATCATTTCATTTAAAGACTCTTTATAGCTTTTTCAATAGTCTCATACAGACCAAAGAAAACGAGTTCATAAAAGTGACATGAAAATGAGATGAGTTTCTTTTTGCCACTGTCTGTTCATCTCTTCCTATAAAATTAAATTGAAGAAAAACTCGTGGAATTTTGAGGAAGGAAAAGCAGGGAAGGGAAGTGTGTGTGTGTTTAAAGGCTGTCTTTATAATAATGAGCCATCTGCAGCTGATAAAAATTGGTAAAAAATTCTCATGAGCTAGAGAACACCTAGAGAAAGGTTGTGAATGGTTGTAGCTGCTCGGTATTTCACCTTTTTCAAGTTGGCATCAATATAAATTGAGATTTACACTGTGATATGTAAAGTTTTGTCATGTTAATCACAACCACATCCAAAAGCACTGAAAAACACCACATTTAGTCTGATTTTACTTAGATGGTTTATACTGTCACTTGTTTTTTGTTAGAACACACAGTCTTGCAAACAATTTAAAACTCAAATACCACGAGCCTAGAAAAAAACATCTTGAGAAATATGAGCGTGAGGATGGAAAATGAAAATAAAATCCAGGCTGAATATTTGTTTCATGTTCTGTCACGAGAGCATGAGAGACCCAGGGAAGCTGAATTAGGATCACTGGAACTGTGAGAAAGGTCAGGAGAAGAGGAATGAGGTGGCCCTGGGCTTTTCCTCAGCACGTGCAATTAATTCACTTTGTATTTCAGATAAAATCCTGGTTTCACTGTGTATGCCATGGATATCCTGTGGGCATCACTCTCCCTTCCCCAGAAATGAATCTGATTTTATACTCTCAGTAGTGTCTTCACCAAAACTAGCACTGAACTACCATCAGTGGATTTGTAGTGCTGTCCCCAGTAAACTTTTGCAGCACATCTGGTACAGAAATCACGGTGCCAGTGAAAATTGTAGGTGAAAAGAGACCTGTCAGCCTGGCTGTCCAGCACATCAGCTGCTCCCTCCAGAGGATGCCTTCTGTCCTGCTGGGGTGGCTGACACAGGACTGCCAGGGTTTCTGGGGGGATGTCCCTAAAGTGTTATAAAAATACTGATTTATCACGTTTGATGTTTTCAAATAACCTGTGTCTTGCAACATTGGTGTTGTAGGAAGTCAGCATGAATTCATCCTGCATTTTCAGAGCTCTCAGTTAGAATTATATTTGGAAATGTCTGTGGCTATTTGACACAGTCCTCTCTTTTCCAAAGTTCTTCAGGCAGAGATTGGCTTCCCTCTTACTCCTTTGCCAAAGAAAAATACGGATTAAGCTGGCACATGCTCTCTCTTCCTCAAAAGCTGTACATCACAGAAAATTAAGTATCTTCACTCTTTTTATAGCCTGGTCCTGGTAAACTTGATGTATTGATGTTCTTACTTCAAGCATGGAATTGGATTAAGCTATTTTAGGAAAAACAGCCATTGTTCTGGAGCAGGTGTTTCACAGAGCAGGTTAATCAGCATTGACTGTTGGAGGTGTGATTTATGGCACCCTGTCCTCCCTGATAATATCTGTGGGAAGAGCAGCCCTGGGATTTTAGTTGCATCTGAGGTATTTGGGATTGCTGCACGTACCAGATCTGCAGGAGTCAGTGGATGCCTTGGATCTCCTTCCCTAGGGACTGACTAAGGCATTTCTGACTCCTTTTACCTCATGCTGTGTCATATGTCAGAAATATTCCACTGTATTAACTGAGCAGATGGTCAAATTGAGACCAGTTTAGATGATTGAGATTATTTTTTAAAGAAACTTCCTCTTGTTTTGTGCACACTGACTTGGTTTGCACAGAAATGATGTCTGGATGACTTGGGTGTTTAAACAAGATCCTGGCTCTGTTTCTGTGCATAGGTAGCTATGGTGATACCACGCCAAATTTGGAACCCATTCTGAAACCTTAGAAAGGAGGAGAAGTTTATTTGCAAATATTTTGGTTATATCTTGATCTGATACTCTTTTGTGAAATGTGTGAAGACATTATTTGTATTGAAACCATACTGCAGTGTTTGTTAGGCTAAATAGATTTGTGGTTTAATGACAAGGATTTTGGTAAGGATAACTTGGTACAAATAAATCCATTTAGCTATCAAACTTCCTGTGCATTGTGTGCAATGAAAGAGAGTTTGGAGAACACTGCTTTCAATATCTTTGATATCTTAATTGGAGTCTATTCATTTCACGTGGCTGTCATTGAGACAGACAGACAGACAAAATCCTGTCACTGAGTTCTGCAGACGTGGTTCCCATGTATGGACATTCTCCTTGATCAGCGAGAGGGGTTGCTGGAAGACAAACTTGAGAGGTTTGACTTTGCTCTCAACAAAGAGAAGAGAAGATTTCTCTGGAGGATGAATCTGTCCATGCACTTGATGGGGAGCCCAGTGATGTGTGACACAAGGGGAATTTGACCCAGCTGTGAAACCTGTGTGGGGATTGTTAGCAGTGACTTTCAGCCAGTTAAAAAGGACATTTTGCTTCTGAGGGCCAGGCTGGTGCACACACAAACAACTCGGGTATCATCATGGACCCGAGGAGCCTGGCAGAGCAGAGCTGTGTGCTTCAGGTGCCACAGGTGCTACAAAGTCATTTTGAGAGCCTCAGAAAGCAATTCCTGCCTTCAGTTGTGTTCTGCGCTGGGCAGCTTGCACTGAGGAGTTTGGTTGGGTCTGCAGCAGAGCTGGGGCTTGGCAACTCAGCCAAAGTCCTCAGCTGGCACAGGGGTAAGTGCTGTCATTTTAGGAGTCACTTTTTACTTCCTATTTTACTGCCCCTAAACCAGCAACTTACCTGGTGCTTAAACTGTTAAGAACTGGTATTTTGAAATCTGGGTCAAATATATGAGATATCCATGCTATCTATATATATGCATGTGTATATATATAATTGTTGATAAACACTCTGATAAGGAATTCTTGAAGACAAGACATTGTTCTATTTGTAGAAATTCTGTGGGAGTTCTGCCTTCATTGGAGTCACAATATAAAGTCCTAATTTAGCAAGGTTCTTTGTTTAATTTAAGCCTCAAACTCCTATGTTTCCTGGAAAACTCTTTGCATATGTAGCTAGCTTCTTTCCTCCCTTGTATTCCCTCTTCTGGGATACATATTGAGCTAGAAAAATATAAATGCACTTTTGAATGCTTGGAAATCCCACTTGGATGAGCAGAAAACTAAGATGAAAATTAGTTTGTTTCAAGTCTCTTGTGAAGCTATCAGGATATAAATGCAATGATTTGGGATCGTGATAGTTACAGGTAGTAATGTAGACTATGATAGGGAATTCTGTGCAGGGAATTCTGAAGTAACCTATAGCTCTGTGAAATAGTTTTGAGAGATTTTTGCACTGTAAATTAATGTCTTCACCAAAAATTCCCAATATTTAGTTGCACACCTGTTCCAGCATCCCAAGAAGTTGTGATTCTCTGGATAATCACCCAGCTTGGCCATCACATTATCTGTAACCATCAAACCCAGGAAAACCTTCAGCATTGGGCAGATTCCTTTCCTTTTTAAAGGGATCAGAAGCTGCTCTCCAAGGTGGTGCTGCTGATGCCTTTGGAGGCTGCCCGCTTTGGGAAGCATCAGTAAGCAGGGGGGTTGACCTGCTGCTCCCTGGTGTGTTGAATTCAGCATTTGAGTGCCACAGAACCTCGTGGCAGCCTTTTATAACCGTGTGTGAAAGAACCAGAGGGCTTCCACAGGCAGATGGTGTGTTGCAGGTTTTCAGACAAAAAAAACAAAACAAAACAGTTTGAAGAGCTGGTGATACTAATAAAAGATGTTATGGCATTTGCTGTGCTGTGCAGAGCACACACTAATTGGGATTTCAGGGTTAGGACCTACATTTTAATAACACCAGTCACAGTGGCAAGCAGGGATTGTAATGTGGCTGAGGTGCCTTTCTAAGTTTATGTTATTCTTATGATTTCCACTGAAAAGGAAATACAGCAGGAGAAAGTTAGGGAAGTCTGAAATCTATTTTTATCCATCTGTCTACAGGACCCTGGTTTCTAACAAAAAGTCATTATTTTGCATTTGTTCATTAAAATGGTAGGACTTCCATAAGCTTTTTAATTTTTTTAAATGTTTCTGGTTTGTTTGGTTTATTGGGTTTTTTTTATTCTCTCTTTATTTCCCATTGTTTTAAGGTATATTTTCTTTGATAAGTTTCCCAAGACAGCTGAACCAAATAGGGAAGATTTTTTCCAATGAGCAGAAAATCCTCTGACCAACCTTAGCCTCAATTTGACATGACTAATTTGAGTTTTGATAGATTCTAAAGCTCTTTGTGCTGCCAACACCATCTTTATCACCTCCTCCATATTTGCCTGCTCACAAATTCCATTTCCCTCTGGGAATTGAAGCAGCACTGCCCCATCCAAACACTGATTTTCCTGACCTATTTCCAGGGCAGTCTTCAGGCACCTCCAGTCCTTGAGCTGAAGCTCCTACCAGACTCCAGTGGAAGGGAAAATCCAAGCTGATCCCTTTTGACTGCAAGAAGCAACAGGAAACACCAAAGACTTAAAATACTGAGCTACAAAGGGAACTTGCATGAGTTACGTGGGTATTGCCAATGGCTGCTGTTTATTGGCCATCCCATGGGTGTGCTCCCAAACTTCAGCAGCTCAGGTGTTCCAAAAGTTACTGTGATCAATATTAAATAGGTATAATTCTTCTGAATGTCCAAAAAAATAGCTCAGTGTGTTGCTAATTAGACCCCAGTTTAGCAAAGAGCTTATCCCAAAAACCAATCTGTCCACTCGAGCCAGTGTATGAAACACAACCCCAACCAGCAGCTGGCTTTCCAGTGTCATTCCCAAAAATGGAATCACCAAAATCAATCCAATTTACATAAAAGAAGCTAAATTTGGGCTTGCTGCTTGGTTTGTGGTTTTTTTCCCCATGTGGTTTCCTGCCATCTCCACGGGAAAACCTGCTGACATTTTCAAAAGGGCTTTGATTCATAGAGCACTGAGAGTCTTCAAGATGGTGATAAAGGATGTTTTGCTCATCTCCTTCGTAGCAAAGGGGGTAACAAGGGAGCTGAGGAATGAGGAATGAATATGGGAGCTGGCAGTGGGCTTTGGTGTGTGAGAACTTCAGATCCAAGCACTAATTATGACCTAGATCATCAGCTAAGGGTGAGGTTGTCACTGACAAGTGCATCTGTCACCCCCGAAGGGCAAATACACCCATGGCAGGGGTCAGCAAGGGTGTGAGTCATGTCAGCATCAAAATTATTCTCTTGCACTGAAGTTAAAAATAGAAAATTTTAAAAAATACTAAAAACCAGCTATTAAAATATGTCTTTGGGGTGTGTGGGGCCCACAGCAGTTGCACTGAGACAGCCCAGGACTCGTGGTGTATTCCCTTTATTAGCAGCTGCTGGATGCTGGCTGGGCACTGCACTGCTCTAATGGACTGTGTGCTTCCAACTTTGCTAGACAAGCCTTAAACAGAGCAGAGAAATTCACATTTTAGCCATTCAAACACAGCAACCCAAAGACAATGGTCTGTCTAACTGCTTGCTTGTAAAACCTGGCAAAAAAATCTTGGATTTGGAAAACCAAATCCACACACACATTGCTTGATTTGCCACTTATTTGCACTTCTGAAAACCGAGCCAGTGCCAGATAACTTCTCTTTTGATGAATTTCCTTGGAAAAAGCATCTCAATTCAAATATGTTTCTTTCTTCATTCTGTGGTGCGTGGCTAATGCATCTCCTGGTCCAGCTGGAGTGTGATTCATCCTGAGACATCCCTGGCTGGGTGTAAATACGGAAGAAGGAGGTTATCTTCCCTCTTCTTTTGTGGCTCCCACTGCAGTCCATCATCCAGAGTGGAGCTGCGAGCAGGAGGCTCAGCCAGGGAGAGGGAGGGAGCAGTGGCAGTGGTGAGGAAGGAGGAAAGCAGAGAGACAATCCCCTTCTGTCTGGGCCAGGAAGAATGATGCTGTTCCCAGACAGGCCCTTGAGCAGAGGCATTTATCTGTCTGATTTGGGGCTGGAACGGCAGAGGGTAAAAAGGAGATGGATTCTCATCTCCCAGAGACATAAAACAAAGCTTTGAAGCATCCAGCCTGTAAATAAAAGAGAAAGGAACCCATCCACTAATACACCATGACTGACTTAGCAACTGCAGGGCATTTCTCTAGCTCTTCTCCCAGATCTAAATGATACCATTTCTTTGTCTTTCTCCTTTGAATCCTCATCTCTGAAACACAAATACTATTTTTGTATCCCCCTCCTGTTTTTCTCTCCTGTGAAAGGCTGTGATTAACTTGTTTACCCACGAAACCATCTTTGTCTCGGAGCACAATGATATTCACAATTTGCAGAGCCCTTAAATAGGATTATTCTGTCTGTTCTCCTGTAACACTTGGCATCATACCCACTATTTAAAGAGGCTCAGCACTTATGATAGACAGCCTTGTACTTTCTTTTCAGTTTCTACCTCATGCTCCAAAAATGTTTTCCTAAATCTGGTGAAGTGTTTGGTGAATGCACACACAGCTCCACTGCCTCCAAGAAGGTATGATACCAATCAGGAGATGCCCTTTAGATTGACCTCTTGTTGGTACAGGATTTCCTGCAAGATCCATGAAAAATGGCCCTTCTTTTTCATCTTAACCTTGTTATTTTAAACTTAATTGGTATCAGTTGGTGGAAATTTAGATACTCAAAAAGTTATTAAGAATACCACAAACAGAACATATGCAGGCAGTGTGGGGAGAGGGTTCATGGGAGAGTGAAATTCAAAGTGCAGTGCATTTATTGTGTCAGTTTTGCAATAACTTGATCTCTGCACAGCATCTGCCATCCCACAGGGATTCTACTTGCTAGCCATGTTTTAGTTTTTGGAGGAGACTGAGCAGTCTTGCCTTCTAGGAAAGCTGAGCTTTCACATTATACAGGCCCTTGCCAAAGGGCTCAGTCCAGTCATGCAGGGCAGCTTTTCATCTGTCTTCATAAACTTCACCACGAGGCCAGGGACCCATTTTCTTCATTTCAGACACACTGAGGCTTTCTTGGAAATGGAGCAGCCTAATGGAAATGAGCAGAGTCACCGAATAACTTGAGGTTTTTACTCACATTTAGGTTGCCAGTGGGGCTGAGGTTCAGGCTATTAATAGGTGATACAAATCCTTGAATGCACCTTTCCTTCAGAGAAGTGCTAGCTGGTGACTCCTCTGTCAGGCTGGAACAAGGAGCCCACGGAAGGGGTTGAGTCACCATCCCTGGAGGGGTTTAACAGACGTGTGGATGTGGCATTTGGGGACATGGGCTAGTGGTGGCTTTGGCAGTGCAGGAGGAACAGTTGGACTCGATGCTCTGAAAGGTCTTTTCCAACCTAGATGAGTCTGTGATTCTGTATTGGATACAAACAGGGGAAAAAAAGACTAAAAGCTAAATATAAACGGAATATAGCTAATAATTTCAATAATACATGACCTGTTGAACAAGAAGAAGAAAGAGGAGAGCAATGCCAAACTTCCGTTACCCATTTCATAGAGTTTCAGAAAGTTAATTCCAGCAGTCTTCTTAATTCCTTAGGAAAAACTAAGTTCTCATTTTCAGTTTTATCTAAAATCAATTAAAATCACTGCTGAGGACAGTAGCCTTTGGACAGATTGTGTTGTTTTGACAAGCAAGACAGTTTGTGTTTGCTTAACTTCTGCAGCAAAATAACTGAAAATAGGAATGTGCAGCCATCAGCTGGACAGCTCTGAGCCTGTACAGCACCAACATAGAGCTCAAAGGCTTTGGAGGATTTACAGCAGTGATTTCCTTTTTATTCTGCCTTAATAACTTTAAGTATTTTAATGAGTCATTAACCAGATGAGAACCAACAGGCCAACACGTGTAAAGTGCTCAGAATGAGACAGATTTTCAGAGTGGAAGTTTGCCATTTTTGCCCCTCTTTCAGTGCCATATATTTGCAGCAGGTTTTGATCCCTGGGTGGTTGTTTCCCCTGCAGGACCCGAAGCTGCGCGAGCTGCTGGACGCTGGCAACGCGGGAGGCCGCCTGGAAAATCGCATGATCACTGTCGTGTATGGCCCAGACCTGGTCAATATATCCTACCTGAACCTGGTGGCATTCCAAGATGACATTGCAAAGGTAACACACCTGACAGATGAAGAGCTGGCATGGCAAATTCAGGCTTTGGAAGTAGTGCTTCGAGATAGGGATAACTGAGCTAAAAGTGGGAGTTGCTGTGAGATGAAGCACAGTTCTGTTCTGAAGCTGGGCCACTCAGTTCCCAAGAAGAAATGTGCAATCTTGTTTTGTTTTGTGGGGTTTTTTCCAAAGGAGTTTATTCAGCAAAATTTATGCCCCTGCTAAGTGGGCTCGTGTTCAGAACGTTGCTTGTAAAGCCCAAATAATCACAGTAAAAATAGTGCTACACACAAATTTTTACTCAGGGATGAGATGTTACACTGTGGCTCCCCAAACCCACATCAATATTTCAGGAGGAGCATCACATTTTGCCTGCTGAGAGCCCTTGATAAGACTTTTTTTTCCTTAGAAAAGTAGAAATACTTTTCTAAGGCTTTTTCATTGCCTTAGAAAAGTATTTTTTTCCGTGCAGGTCCATCAGTTTCCTCTGTCCAATTCACAACTTAAAACTACACTTAGGATATTTGGGTTTGGGTTTTTTCCTCCTTCTTCCAATTTCTCTACCATTCAATTCTGTTTAATCAAGTGGGAACTTTTGCTTTATCTATTTCAAGCAGACATCCCAAAGCTTCTCCTCTCTCCACTTCCACTCACGTAGGCAGGCTCTGCTCCCAGCCTGCAGGCATCCACGCACAGAACAATTTCCACAGGGCATTTTTACATCCTGGACTTCCCCAGATTGTCTGAAAAGAGGTTCTCTGCAGCCTGCTGGGATTTAACAACAGCAAGGGATTATTTTGTCACCTCACAGGCAACAAGGATTGTTAGCCCAGGTGCAAAAAGGTCACAGGATGAAAGCCTTCAGCAAGGAGGGGACATTTCTGCTTGCCAAATTCCCATTTCTGCTAATCTTCTTTAGCCAATTGGAAAAACCATGATGTCCAGTTTTTCTTTGACACAGAAGAATGGAGACAGGAGTTTGTGGTGGTCCACAAAGAGCTGAGAGGGAAGTGCTGTTCTTAGGCTTGAGAATGCAGAGCTCTACAGGGTGAGATATCTTAACACTGCAGAAATGAAAGCAATTGAAATAACTCTTCAGGAGAAAAAAAGGAGCTATGCTTATGAAGGAAAATGAAAAGGTATGCTAAAGCTTTACCAGCAGAAATTGCTGTCCCTTATCAAGGAGCAGGGAAAATCACCCAAATCAGAAGCTTATGTTCATCTTTTTCACTTTCCTGTCTAGCCAGCAGTCAGTGAGCCATAATCTATTTACTAAAACAGCACAGAAATGGGTATTTTAGGGCTATTTTCTGTTTGATAATGGAACCTTAAATTGGATAAAATCGTATTTTGTAAAAGCTTGGCTGCTCTAAATCTTAAGTAACTCCTACCATCCGAGTAACTAAGAATCTGAGTCTTCCTTTTTATTTGTAAATGCAATAGAGCAAATAAATTAATATTTGATCAGCTGTGGCCTGGGAATGCAATTTTTAAGGCATTGCAGATTAACTGTGTGTGCTTTGAGGTCGTGTTAAATATCCTGATTGTTTGAATCAAAACAGTTTTGATCACTGTTGAACACATCTAAAACTTCTTCCCTTTTTAACCTGTTTACCAACTTTATATGAACCAGAACACAGAATTTGGTCTTTACTGTCTCTGAGCCCCATGCAGTGACTCAGAGCAAGTGCAGTAAATAAGCACATCAGGCACAAGTCATCTCCCAGGGAGCTCTGGGGAGCAGTGTCAGTACAAGATGTTTTCAGTGCCACGCTTGCAAATTTTGACCCTTCTAATGTTCCAGGGAAAGCAAGTGCCATAGAAATCTCTCCCACCTTTCTTTTTCAGTGTATGAGTATTTTTGGTTAACCCTTTGTTTGGGATACCTTGTTTTTCCAGTGTTGACCAGCCCTCCCTTAAGGAGAAAGGCACAGTAAACTGTAATGGTCTTAATGAGGCAGTTAAATCCTTCCATTGGAGGATTTTCTCCCTTTGCAGAGGGCTGCCTTTTCTGCTACAAACTCTGCTTGTCACATCCACTGGCCAAGTTATGGGAAAAGTAGGAGAATGCAAGTCTTGGGTCATTCAGCTTGCCTCATGGAAACATCAGTGTGCTGGTTTGTGTTCCTTCCTCCAGGAGAAAATAACTGATGCTTAAAGCACATCAGTGATAAGCTGAGGGGCACCTGCTTTGATCAAGAATGCAGCTTGAAATTCATTAGGCCCTGGTCTACAGGGCAGGCAGGAAGGTGTGTCCTGGTGAGGAGAGAAGCAGCACTGAGAGAGCACTCACTTATTTTCAGCTGAGAGTGCCTGTCTGGGCACTCACACTGTAGGATTTATTTGTGAGCACCCACAGATTGCTGCAGAAGCAGCAGAGTTTATTCTCAAACCCTGTTCTGAGCAAATGCTCCTTTTCTCTGTCTCCACTCCCAACATGAAGAAGTCCAGCCCATCAACCTCTGGCTGCTCCTGGAGCAGTTCACTCTCTTCCCAAATCCAGCAGATTCAGGAGTGAGCATCTCTTTGTTCCCTCCTCTTTCCTCTCTCTCTCTTTGGTGCCTCTCGTGGCAGCCCTTTTCTCTCTGCACTGCCAATCCTGGCCATGCAGGCCCCTGTCAGAGCCACAGGAAATCTTTCTCCTCAGTTTGATGAGCTTTGGGTAAAATGCATCACTAAGAGCTGATCAATTCCTCCTTTAGTAAAATGATGTCATGAAGGATGATTCACAAGTCACGCTATACTATTCTTTCCAGCATACATCTTTCTTTTTCTAGCTTCCCCGGTGTATGTTAGAGCTTGATCAGTAGAATAAAGTAAAGTCACATCTATTTGATATGGTTTTTTTTTTTTTATAATTAAATTCTGAAAGGGAGAATTTCAGCAGCTTGCTTTGTTAACCTCCCACCAAAAAGAAATGTGTGAGGAACATTGCTTTCATACGTAGTCAGGTATGATTTGAAGGAAGTGTTTTCAAGGCTCTGTGCTGCCTTTTCTTATGAAAAAGGTCTCATCTCTTGTGTTGCACTGAGTGTTGTATGGTATCCTGATGCGTGCAGAGGAAGAGAGATTACTGCACTGAGCATTTCCAAAGGAGCCGCTGCTCATGTGCTACCTGCCAAAGCACTGAACAGCTGAACGGCTGGTCAGCAAAGTTCACAGGAATGGCAGAAGATGAATGGCGTGGCAGGACACAGCCAGGAGGGGATCCAGTCCAGGAAGCTCCCTCTTAGCATGATGGATGTGGCTTGCTTGGAGTTGAAGATCAGAAGGCCGAGTCCTTCTGCTCTCATTAGGGATCAGTGCTGGGTTTGCTGGCACTGCTGCAGCCCTGTTTGAAAAAGCCCAGATTTCTATTTTCCTGTGGTATCACATCTGTGCAGAGGCTGCTGTTTGCTCTCCACACAGCAGCCCTCCATCCCTTGGCGTGCTCTCCCTGAGCTCTGCCTGCTGGAATCACTGGTGTGGGTTTGGGGTGTGGGCTCTGCTCTCTGCCATGCAGCAAACCCAAGGAAATGGAGCCTTTTGGTGGCTGAAGCAGCAAGGCACACCTTGGCTCACAGCTTGGTGAGAGCCCAGCAATGTCAGTCCCAAGCATCTCTTTATTTTTTAAGCTCTGTTCTCAATGCTGTTGTTCCCCTTCCTGCCAGGGGTTCGGATCAGCGGCTGCAGAGATGATGTGATCCTTGGCAGATTCTCTGATCTTGGCTTTTTGGCTGGGGCTCTGGGGTGGCTGGACCCTGAAATGGGAGAGACAATGAGCCAGTGTTGCTTGACCTGGTTAGGAATGGCTCAGCCTGCAGGTAGTCCTCAGAATGTTTGGCAAGAGCCATGGGGTTGCTTTGGAGAGCCAGGAAAAGCCAGCAAAGGAACAGAATGGAACAAATGGCAAGGCTGCTTATATAAATAATGTGTGTGACAGGCACATAATGAGTGAGTTCCCCTTACATTCCTGTCAACAAGCGTTCGGACAAAGAAAAGGAAGAGCTGGGGGTGTGGGATACTCTTGAAGTGCCCTACTTGTGTTTTACACAAAATATTTCAGCTTCAAGCCCAGCAGAAGCAGCAGGATGAAAACAGTCTATCAAGATCTGTTAAAAGCTAGTGTATTTTCGATTTCCAGATAGTATTTTGTGTTGCTGTTAGTCTCTGTGGCCCTTAGTGTCACAGGGAGAAGTCTGAGCAGCTATTATTAGTGCCTAAACAAAGCAGTGTTTACAAGATGAGCCTATTTTGAGCCTGGAAAAATGAGTTGCCAAGAAGAAAAACAGATGCTGCACTTAATACGCTCTCTGTTCCAGGACTCACAGCAAAGCAGTTGTGTTGCTAACGAGCCCGACTCCTCCTCCTCTGCTTTCTCACACCCCTGATTTTTTCAAACTAGACCTAAGGAGGAAAAGCAATTAAAGAGGAATGGCAGTGGTCACAGGAAGGTGGAGGGAGGACTATCTGAGCAGCACTGATTTTGCCTCCAGAACAAGTCTGTGTCTGAGGGAAGAAGGTTTCTCTTCCAGAAACACCAGCCACAGGTGTTTCCTCTGTTGTTGAGGGGTGAGGTGTGAATGGGATGGGCTCCAGCACCTGAGAGCTGGAGGACATCAAAGGCCACTAAAACACTGGGCATGCAGGCAGCCTTGTCCTTGGGAGCACAGGTGGGAGACCACTTTCAGGAACAAGGTCTGGTAACATCAGGGAAAAAACCTTAGCATATAAAGAAGATGGAAAACCCCCCAGCTTCTCAAATCAATCACCTGGTCGTGTGGAAAAATGAGGTTTTTTAGGTAAAACAAGCTCTAAGCTCCAAACTGACATAGGAACCTTTGTTTCATTGGAAGGCAATGACACTTCCCATCCCTATCCATTTTTGTCAGAATGGAATCCTCCTTGGTTTTTTTTTTAGTATATTTTTTTTCTCAAGAAAAAGAAGGACCAAGGAGAAGGGAATACTTCCCAAAGAGTGTGGCAGTGGGAATTTTGGATTTGGACTGTTATGAAAGGAAACATAACTTCAGTTTGGAACAAAACTGAAAGCTTTGTCAACTAAAACAAAAAAAAAAAAAATCACATTGTTTGAAAAGGCTTTGCTTGTTTTCTTCCCTTTCTTTCAGTGGGGTGAAACAAAGCCAATCCAAAACCACAGTTGTGATGAAAAAGGTTTGCAATTAAAGGTTGTGAATAAGCACCAAGTTAGAAAGGAAAAACACACTGAAGCTGCCCATGAAAAGCTGTAGGAGAGACCTGCAAGGGAGGAGAGCAGCACAATCTCTGGGAGTCTAAACTTCAGTTCACAATCTTAGTTCAGCCCTGCTGGGAGCCCAGGAAGGGTCAGGGATGCAAGGGAAGGACTGGAGCAGTGTGGAGCAGCCTGGTCTAGGGGAAGGTGTCCCTGCCCATGGCAGGGGCTTGGGTCTGCATCCTCTTGGACATCCCTTCCAACCCAAACCATTCCATGATTCTATGGCATTTCTTCCCTACACCAGGAAGGGGGAAAATATTTGGTGAGGGATAGGAACACAGTGTAAGGATGCACAATCAGGGAGAAAGAGTTCTTTGGAGTTGCATCTTCCTTGCACATCAGAGTAATTGAAATGTACTCCTGTATATTTCTGCTGGCTGGGGAGTTTTTAAGCTTGTTTCTTATCTTGAATAGAGTCAGGACTTCAATTTGTAACAGTCTTCTTTTTTTTTTTTTTTATTTTGTAGCCTGAGAAAAACAGGTCTCACAGACGAGGAGGGAAGATGTAATTGGAAAAATCAAGTTCAGGCTTTAATTAGGCCCTTTTTTTCAAAGCATAATTTTCAAAAATATGTTGCATTGTGTCAGTAAACATTTAAACTGAGCCTCATTTATTCACTTTTTCTCTTCACAGGAATGGTCAGATGAAGTGTTCAGTTTGGCAACAAATTTGTTGGCACAGAACATGTCAAGGGACGCGTTTCTGGAAAAAGCGTGAGTGGCCCTCGATGTCACCCTGTGGGTGTTGCTCTTCCCTCTGCGTCATTTTCCTCCACGCTTCTTACTCACCTTGTCATCTATTGTTTCTGCTCTGGTGACTTGGCACTTCTGTAAACACAGGTCCTGGTTCCTGTGGGTCTAAAAAGCCTGTTATCTAGAAGTCATCTAAACAAAAATCCTTTTTAGGGTTCTCCTGGCAAACTGTTAAATCATTGCAGAAAAAGTCTGAATTGAATGCTCCCTGCCCCTTGTACAGTTGTAGCTTCAGCTGTAGGCTGAAGGTCTGCATTTAAAAAGAAAGAATACTCTAGACTGACTTGCTTCTGGTTTGTTTTCCTTTTTGTCTTTTATTGATAGCAAAACAAAAAAGAGAAATGCCAGAAGTCTCTGTTTCTCAGTCCGATCTCTCTGGTTTCCATGTGATCCAGAGAAAATTCATTCCTCTGGATTGCTTGGCACAGTGGGCAGATTCTGAGTTGCTTTCCACGAAGCACAAAAGCTGTTGTGAGAAGGTTTGGGGTGAAATACACACCTGAAAGGGAAGAGAGCTAAACCTGAAATTAGCAATTCTCAGCTGATGAGATGCAGTTTTGTGGAAAGAGCTTTGAGAACAGCGTGGCGAAGTCTGCCAGAAAGTGCTGGTGTTGAACTGGGATACTCACTGGCCTTTTGGGCTTCTGAAAGAGGGGCTGCACCTCCCCAGCCTGTGAGTTAGCTGTGTAAAGTCAGCTTAGTGTCTCCCCCAAACACCTTCCCCTGCTCACAGCCAGGGGCTCAGTCCAGCTAAATACTAAGCTTACTTTCCTCAAACCTGCTTCTCTCCAAATTAACCTCCCCTTTTCTGGGCTTTCTGAGGCTGTGAATGGCTACTTCCATTAGCTGCACCCAGAGTCAGAACGTTCCAGAGGGCTGACCTTGAGTCCCACAGAGCCACAGGTGCCTGTTGTGGAAGGAGGGATGTGCATCTCTGGGGGTGTGTTTGCTCCCCATGCTGTTTGCTGTGGTGCAGCTGGAGGCCACAGGAATTCTGAGGCAGCTCTGAAGGGTGGATGTTGCTGGAATACTGCACTGTGTCTGATAACAGTGTGCTGGGGCAGCAGGGATGTTTTAGGCAAACAAAATCCCAAATGGATGGGAACATTTAACATTCCCTGTTGGCCCTGCGTGCTGGCAGTGGGGAATGTGCCCACCTGAGCTGGTGCCTTCCTTCCGCTCCACAGGCTGGAGATGGGTTTGGAGGGGGATTAGGTTCTACAATTCCCTGCCCCTGAAATCCCCAGGTGCCCCGTGGGCTCTCTGACAGGTCTGTGGTGGGGAGGGTTGGGGCTGTACCTAATGGGCCCTTCCCTACCCAAATCAGGGGAGAAATGTGTCATCACACGCTACAGCAGAGCTCCGTGGCTGGAGCTGTTCTTTGGCAGTTTTTCAAGCCATATTAATTAAAGATGAAGTCACTGGACACACTGTGTGGATTCAGTGGCAGGCAAGCATGGCATTCCTGTGTCTTTTTCCACTAATTAATAAATCACTTGGAAACCGTAAGGTTTCCCAGCTCCTCTGCACGGATGCCAAATCAGTCACTTAAGAAATGTATGACTTTGAAGATTAAATTATTTCCCCATTATAATTAGTGTACTAAGCAAAGGGTTGCTTGGAGTCCTATCAGAACCCTTTTGTTGAAAGAGAAAACCAGATTGCATTCGAGCAGAATGAAGGGTTTTTTCTTTCTGACATTCAGTTCCTTGGAGCACTGGAAGTGCAATAATAAACAGCTTTTCCCCATCTTCTGTTATTTTTAACTTCCTTGGTTATAGAGAAAAACACTCAATGTCACCAAAATACAGTGAAAAATTTGAAAAAATAGAAGGCAAAATAAAAGAAACTTTGGGTTTTTTTTAAATAACTGCTGTGATTTTTTTGTTTTAATCTCCCTCAGTGCTGGGAGTTGTGCTTGGTGACACAGTAGCACAAAAGGCTTCAGTTTCCAGAAGACAAAACTGTGGGGAGTCAAAGATTTGTGGAAATGTTCCTATCCCAGTTATCCTAGTTTTAGCATGCACTTGGTTTTTGAAGTGGTTGCTAATGGCATTTTCTGTTGGGAAGAAAAGGCAAGTTTATTAGAACCATGCAGTTTCTTCTTCTTCTGGCAGACCACTGGGTGAAGTGAAAAAGCTGAGTTTTTTAACAAAAAAAATCTCCTTTGAAATATTTAAGCATTGCCACATTTTTCACCAGATGATGTTAGTGCAAAACTCATTTACAGTCATCTCAGGACAGACAGTAGAAGGTTTGCAGTCAATAATGATATCCCAACATGTTTTCATACTGGGAGAAAGAGCTGAATGAGACTTGCCACATGACCAGAGCACTAGCCCAGAGCTAGGAAGCTGGTGGAGAGGTCCTTGAAAATGCTGTAAAAATAAAGCAGGGTGCTTTTCTCTCCACAGCTACACAAAACTCAAGCTGCAGGTGACTCCGGAGGGGCGCATTCCTCTGAAGAAGTAAGTGATGTTCCTTTCCTTACCACGTGCTCTCTGCTGACTTTGGGCTGTGAAGATGTGTTTGGGATGAGCATGGGATCCCTGTGCCTAGAAGAATAATTTTACCCTCTCTTTATAAAAGTGATGATGGGGTGTTTGTGTTCAAATGCCCTCTGGGCACAGACATCCTGCCTCTCTGTCCTAGTTCTTTCCACTTGTGAAAATAAAAAAATTAAAAAAAAATTTAAAAAGCAGCATAATTTCTTTATCTCAGGGATATGTGAAAATAAACAGATTCAAATTGCATGTCACTGGAGGAATGAAGAGCAGTGATAGCTGAAATAAATACCTGCTGTGATAGGGGCTGGTGTGGGGTGGAGTTCAACTGAGCACTGTCAAACTCCCCTCTGTCACTGAGCAGCCAGCAAATGGAAATAAATAGCTAAAGATGGAACAGGCTGCTGAGAGATATTCAGTCCTTGAGCCACGTGGGCCATCGAGGCATGTCTCTAAGCCAGCCCCTGTGTTTTGTCCTCCTTTTGCAGCATCTACCGCTTGTTCTCCTCGGACAGAAAACGGGTGGAGACCGCGCTGGAGGCCTGCAACCTTCCCTCCTCCAGGGTGAGCAGCTGCAGCTCTGCACATCAGCTCTGCTTGGGTTGGCTGCTGCTTCCTTCTTCTCAGTGTGCTCCTGGCTCAGCCTGCTCTGCTGGCTTTGCTCCTCAGCAACAGCTCTGGCTTCCCACACAGAGGTTCCTGACACCCTCTGAGTACCTTTGGTTTGAGGTTGTTTAGGATCAGGAGCACGTGGAAGAAGCCTAAAAGGATTCAAAGGAAGGGCAGATTTTGTGTGACCTGTCCTGGAGGATTCCTGTGAGGGCATTTGAAGAATAGGTGAGGTTGCACAATTTCCAAGGCATGGTTTCAGTGTTAGCCTGAGGTGTGATCTGTAGCTGGAGATAAGAGACAGGCTAAAGCCACCCTGCCTTTTCCAAAAGGTGCATGAAGGAAATGTGGAAATGTGGTGTGGAAGCTGCTAGCACTGCAGGGATGCAGCCACGGCATCCTGCTAATCCAGGAGCTGTGCTCAACCCAGAGCTTTTCCAGGATGGTACCTGGCCCTCAATAAGGTTTTTTCCAGACAGAATGACCTCGAGCAGGTGATTCCAGTTAATGCTGGAGTCACAGACTGGGTGAGGCTGGGAGGGACCACAGTGGGACATCTGCTCCCACCTCCCTGCTCAAGCTGGGTTTTAATCCCAGGAAAGCTTCTTGCAGGATAATTCCTTCTTTCAGGGGTCCAAGAGGTGGGGTAAAACCCCTCTGCAGCAGAGAGAGCCTGCATCTGCTGATCCCTTGGCTTATCCAGAGCTCTGTGCTGTGAGCTTTCCTTGATGTTTGCTCCCCAGGGTTTAACAGAGCCCATTCCTACAGCTCCAGAACAGTGGAGCAGAACCTTCCCCAGCCAACCCTCAGACACCCCTTACAGGGAGACCTTCCTTCACAGGTTTAAATAAAATTCCAAGCAATGTCAGCAAAGTAGGTATAAAATACTCTAATAATCTTAGCTGAGGTAATATTGTGAGGTTAGAAATGTGGAGAGAAAGGTTTTAAAGATGAGTTTCCATTTAATTGATAGCAAACAGTACAAAGTGTGGAAAAAAAAAATCTCTGAGGTGCTGCTTTCTGAATCAGCTGATTTATTTCTTCCGTTTACTACATGTCTCTGAAAAGAAAATTCAAATATCATTTGGGTCTTTTGAAGAAACTGCAGCTTTTTGCTGCTATTTATCTAAGTAGAGCTGGTTTTACATACACACTGCTGGATGCTTGTTGCTGGGATACCATCTTGAAAATTATTCAGAATATGAAGTGGATCCTTTCTTTGGTTGGGACAAAAGAGAAATGTGCTGCATACACCAAAGAAAACTGTGTTGATCATCTTTGGGAAATACTGTAGAAGGGCAAAACTGAATCTCATGGAGGTAATGGAATGGAAGAAAAGCAGAACTTGAACCACAGCTCCTTTCCTTTGTGTTCCTGTTGATCTGAACAAGTGAAATTCTTAGCTTCAACTTCCAGCTTTTCTGCCCTATTGTACTGCAGGACAAATGGTGTTCCCATAAAGCCTTGGAAGAGCAATAGACTCCAGCAGCTTGCAAGGGAATATCAGGAGGTCTTGTTCAGCCAACATCAAATTATTCAGAGAATTCATGAAAGTCTCTCATGGATATTAGCAGTTCAGGCTCTGGATTTTGATATTCATGCCTCATGGATTTTCTTCCCAAGCTTCCACATCTCTCATTGCTGTGGGAAGATAGGGAGTTCATTGGCCACGAGCTTCACACCACGCTGGGCTGCAGCTCCTGGAACTTAGGAGTGAATCTTCAAGCCTGGGACAGTCCCTCACCTGCCTCTTGCAGTGACCTGGGCACAGGTGCCAGGGGAGTGTCCCTGTGTGGAGTTTTGTGTGACAGGACAGATACCCCATCCATCAGCCCACTCCCCAGGGAATTCCCTGTGTGTGCCAGGAGACCCTGTGGCACAACGTGCAGGCTCTGCATTTGGTGCAAGAGGAGGAAGAGTTCTCCTTGCCCAGATAATTGTTTTCCTCCTGAGGAGTAGCACCAGAGAGGATCCTCAGAATTGCTGAAAATAAATCCTTTCTTTTGTCTTTAAGGACCTTAATGAGGGATGGATTCTCTGCAGTGCTGAGCACTGATCCAGCTGAGCAGCAGGGCATGATCACAGTGGGGTGACCCATGGACCTCAAGTCAAGCACTTTTGAAAGCATGGCTTTATTAATTTCTCTCTTTCTCAGTCAGAACTGGCCTATGTGGAGTCTTGCAGGATCAAGCCCTGGTTTTTGGGACAGTCATCATCCAGCAGATCTGAAAGATGAAGGATCTTTAAATAAATGTTTAAACAAAGTTTTAAAATACCCCAATGAATTTCTGAGTTTGCCAGCTGATTCCTCTATGTTGTTTTTGGTTTTTTTTTTTTAATCGTGGCTGTTTTTTGGAAATGAGGTTGCTTTTTGTTAGTGTTGGATATTTTTTGTTTGTTTTGGTTAAAAGTGCCTTAAATAGAATTTGGAGAGCTTTATTTTAGCTGGTCTTTTGGCTGTGAAAAGTGGGTTTTGCCTTCTAGTTAATGTCGAGGTTCACAGTGAAGCACCAGTGAGCTTCACTGTTAAAATAAAATAACCAGCTCTTGAGTCCAGTCTGTGCAAATAATCTGAATTAGCTCTCATGCTGCCAAATATGTAACAGAGTGGATGCAGATGTTATAAAAGCAGGCAGGTTAGCAGGCAAATCCTAAATCAGCAGTGCTTGAAATTAGCAGAGTCTTAATCACGGAATAAAATTGAATGCCAATACTGAGGCAAGCTGGAAACGAGGGATGCTCTCGTGTGGTACAGAAGGTTTGTGCTTTGTTCGTTGGTGTCAAAAAAGAGATGAGCCCATAAGGTGTGTGGGTGGTTCCTCTGAAACAGGGATGGCTCAGACCAGGCTGAGTAAGGGGGCAGCATATTTTAATCCTTTGGGGCAGGCAGGCTTTTGGAAGCCAAATATAGTTGTGGGAGGTCGTGCCAGAGGTGGCTTTTGTCTCCCATCTAGATATTTGTGTTGTGTAGCCCACTGATTATGGTACTGGTAGGAAACTCCTATTAAAAAGTTCTGTACACTTGTGCCTGAAGGCTCGTGTAGGTTGTTCTCTTTGCAGTGGCTGTTTGGAGACATGGGGAGGCAAACTGATGCCTGTTAATTGGGTCTGAGTGGCAAATCAGAGCCTGGATCTCAGGTCACTGGAAGAGATCCACTTTTGTTCTGCTGAGCACCTTCAAATCCCTTGTAAAGAAAACAATAGTAGCTTGATGGGGGGGGCTGTAGCTCTGTGGTAATCAGAGAATCATTGAACAGCCCCTGGCTGAGAGCAGCACCCTGCTGCACAGGGGTTATAGGCAGAGGGAGCAGGGGAGAGCAGGGTGCCAACTCTAACAGGAAAATTCCCAAGCTCTGAGAATCCCAGCCTTAAGGCAAACACAGGTGTCAGCACTGAGAGCTCCACAGCTGGAATTGTTCAGTGTCATGGGTGCAGTGCCACTGAAGGGAGCTGTTTTCATCCTCTACCCTCAGCATTCCCACTTCTCCCTCCAGCCTTGCACTGGATTTGGCAGCAGTGAGTTACCTGGCTCGGGGGTTGATCCCGTGTGAAACACACAGGGAGGTTTTTGGCTGGGTAAGTTTTGAACCAGCTCACCCTGCAGCCACTCACAGTCTGCCAAAAAAGGAGGGCACAAGGGTCTGGTGGGGTCACCTTAGAATGTTGGAGCCTGGAGATGGTTGTGCAGGCAGAGCAGAACAGCCCAGATGGGTCAATCTGCTCCTGTGGACACAAACAGGATAAAACCCTCTCCAGCCTGTGTGGCTTTCAGATGAAAGGAGACAAAGCGACGCCTGTGGCACGGTTTATTTATTGTAACCCAAAGCAGGAAGAATATAGAAAAGTTTCCTTGTGTCTGACAAAGGCTTGAGCGGCGCTTCCGGTTCCCTTGGCAACAGAGCTAAACAGGCAGAGTAAATACAGGCAGAGTAAATACAGGCACTGCTGGCCCCAGCAGCAGCTCTCTGCAGCTTTGCCAAGCAAGCAGCTTTGTGCCCAGGTTACCATTCTCCTCTAGTTCATTTTGGAGCAGGGAGAGGCATCCTGTGGGTCCGTGGTGCTCCCAGACCACGTGCCATAGCTTTGGATGAAGGACTCTCCAGCTTCATGCAAATGACTTACCCAGTACAGTAATTGCCTCCAGTAATTTGATTTTTTTGGAGGAAAATGTAGTGAGGGTGATGAAATTGTCATCTAGAAGTTGGGCTAAATTGAAATCACTCTAAATTGTAGAAGATGTAAGGAGAAAAAAATACTGGCAAGTCCTCTGCAGGAGAGCACTTTATCAATTCCTCTAAAAGAAATCTGATTGCCAGACGTGTTACCCTGAGTGTTTAGGACAAAGATGGATGGCAAAGCTGTGCTGCTTGAGTCTTGCCCAGCATTGTGGCATCTTGAACGTGTCTCTTCAGGAAGGAAGAGGCAGCATCACTGCTGCTGTCAGGGAACAAGTGTATTAGTAATGACACAGTGACCCAGTTTGTTCCCCAGCTGTGTGACAGCTCTGGAAAGACAAGTGACATCCTCACCCTCTGTGCCGCTGCTATCCTGCTCGCTGAAAAACACAGGCTCAGCACCGCTGGGGGTGAGCTCAGAGGCCTCATCAGGGCTGATACACCTATTTCTGCTGTGGGGGAGGAGTTAGAAGGGGACCTGTGCCTTCCTCCTCCTTGCCAGGTGCTCAGAGAGTGAGAGAACTGTGCCTCATGGAAGCTGGTAGATGGGTTTGTAGGTATTTTTTAAAGATGTACTCTTTAAGCTGCTCTGTGATTCAGGGCAACTTACAGTCCTGCAGAATCTGGGCTCCTCTGGGTTGCAGGAAGAAAATCAAAAGCAGCCAAAAAGTGAGTGATCAGATTGCAAAGAACATATAAAAGTGCTGTATCTCTGTTTCACTGTTTTTTCCCCATTTCACAGAATGATTCAATCCCTCAAGACGACTTCACGCCAGAAGTGTACAGAGTGTTCTTAAACAACCTCTGCCCTCGGCCTGAGATCGACCACATCTTTTCTGAGTTGTAAGGAAGGACTGTCATTGCTTTATTTATTTATTTTTCCCATTCACTGATTTTCTGGGCTGGGCATGGCAAAGTAGGTTATTTACACTACAGCAGCATGCAGTGCTGGCCAGTAGCAGATTTAAATGTCAAGCAGGGCTGTTCTTTATTCTTGGATCAAGGGATCCTTCTCTCCCAGGCTTTTACCTTCACTTCTGATGGCTTGAGTTTTAAAGGAATTTGTTCCTAGAGGAGCAGAACTGCCAGGTCTTGTTTTTCTGCATTGATCAGGATAGTTCAGGTTTCCACGAAAGTAAAGAAAGAAGAGTAATAAGCAATAGCAGCACGAAATAGGCATGAGAATATGTATAATCACTCCCAAAAGCTTAATTAGGACTGGCAAAAAAATGCAGTAACTTTTAGGATTTGTGTATGATGAATTCACACCGTGAAATTAAATTAGCAGCCAGCTACAACTGATTTCATACACTCACTTATGAGCTCTGTAACTCCTGGTGCTTCTGCCCCTTGAGCAATCTGTGTACTTGCAGTTTCAGCAGAGCCTGATCCATGGAGGCAGCACGAGAGGAAAGCAGTTTCCAGAGTACACCCCACGACCTCCAAAGCACTTGGTGAATGTATTTTAGCAACACAACCGTGCTCACATTCCCTTTTTGGGGCTGCTGTCCCTGAGGTCGGGGTTTTGGACAGCACAGCCCTGTCCCACTTTGCTCCCCCTGCACCCAGGAGGGGCTGAACTGGCTGCTCCACACAGCCCCCAGCTCATCTCCTGGCCCAGAGGCTTCCTGGATTTCTATCTGGGCACAGCTTGTACCAAACTCTGCTCTGTCCACTGACTCTCTAAACAGGTATCTTTTTGCTTGCATTACAGAGCACCTCGAAGCTTTTGGAAGGTTTCTAAAAAAAGGACCCACACAAATTACCAGAATAATGAAATCAGGGCTGCTGTTATTCAGCAGTAAACCCAAACAGGTGGGCCAGGAATGCCAGCAGAGTGTGGCAAGCTGGGGATTGAATCCCACGGCTGTTTTCTCTTTTACTTTTTTAAATAGCTCCATTCCAAGAATTCAGAAGAATTAAAGGCTTCTAGCATTGCTCCAAGTCTTCCCATTGATGCCTGTAATGCTGAGCATTGCCAAAGATCTTCCTCTTAGATGTCTGATGGAGAACCTTTGGCAAAATAAATTAGTCCAGAGGCACAGTGGAGCGATGTTTTTGTTGTATGATAGTTTTGTATGAATCTTGTTTCAGTTTCCTTGGGAAGTTTCAGATGCAGAACAAGATTTCAAGGGAATGTATTAAAATGACTTTGCTGTTTCTTTAATTTCTCTCCAGTGGTGCCAAGAGCAAACCCTACCTTACTGTTGATCAGATGATGGACTTCATAAATTTGAAGCAACGGGATCCACGATTAAATGAGATCCTTTATCCACCACTCAAACAAGAACAAGTTCAAGTGCTGATTGAGAAGTACGAACCTAACAGCAACCTAGCAAAGAAAGGTCAGTGGATTTCACACTCCTGCTGTGCTCAGAAACAGTAACTCAATTGTCCTACATGCTAAAGCAACATTTGGTTCAAAATCCAGCTGCTTTCCCAGCTGTCTGCTTTTGGGATCACACAGGCCAGTGAGACATCCTGTGGTGCATTTTAAAATGTGTTTGGCTGGTGTCAGGTGAGGAGGGATGGGGCTGCTTTCCCTGCTTGCCTTGCAGTGTGTGTGATTGACAGAAGAGTTGCTCTGGTATGTGACCCTCAGCAGAAACCTGACCATCACAGTGGCTGTTTACCAGCATCTAAAATGTACAGTTGAAAGAAAAAAATCAGGGACAATGGAACTAAGAGTGTGATAATTCTATCATTTAATAATACTATTAAGTCTAGCCCTCTGCTTTTGGATA
The DNA here is from genome assembly GCF_017590135.1 of Pyrgilauda ruficollis. Classification (NCBI taxonomy): domain Eukaryota; kingdom Metazoa; phylum Chordata; class Aves; order Passeriformes; family Passeridae; genus Pyrgilauda; species Pyrgilauda ruficollis. The sequence continues at coordinate 1,114,515 of NW_024524489.1, read as the reverse complement.
AAGTGGTGTACAATGCAAGATATGAGATCAACTCAGTGTATTTCATGCTATAATCACAGAAAATTCCCTTTTGAACATCTCAAGTGTTGTCAGGACTTAGGTGGGCACTTGGCCAAAACCAGTGAAAGAACTCCTGCACAAATCTCTGTAGATTTTTGCTACCACCACAAGTCTTAAAATAGCATTCAGTTTGTGTCTGCATCCTGTTTTATTCCAATCCACATATCCTAATGATTAGCCCAGCTTTTGATGTGTTTTGATCTAGTCATGGGAGTATCCTGAAAAACAGATCTAATATGAAGAAAAGATGGTTTGGTCCAGACACTGTGGATCAAAAAAGTCAAAAAAGACCCAAGAGTCTGGAGGTTAACTGAAGGCACTCCCACCTCTCCCTGGAAGCCTTCTCACCATGTGATCTTCCTGGAGAAAATCTATGTCACCATCAATGTTGTCTCTCAGACACTTCCAATTTTTTTTCTCTTAAGGCTTCTTATTTTTCTAGTCCAACCAAGCTGAGTGTTTCCAGAGGTTTTGCTGGAGGATTAAATCCTGCTTCTTGGCCATTTTCATGCAAACTGTGTTTTGACATCAGCAGGAGCAGTACCTTGAGTAAATGGAAACACGTTGTGACCTCCTTTCTCATCTGTGCAAATATTAGAGCTGTGCTCTGTGCTTACCTTATTTCCCACCAGCTGCAGGAAAGTCTGTTACCTAAAAGATCATCCTTGTTACCCAAATATTAGCACTCCATATCAACCAAATAGAGGATTTATTAGAAGGAGGTGTGCTGGTGCGCCAGCAGAGCACCAGAGTCAAAATGGAACCACCCTCTGACTAGCAATAAGGAGAAAACACGAAACAGAGCCCAGGAAGAAGGGTGCTGTGGTGTGTGTGCTCCCACCCTCCAATGGGATTTGTTCACCCTGTTTACCTTGGGGCACACACTGGCTGTTCCATAGGTGCCTCTTGTCCTGGGTGTAATTTATGTTGCTCCTAAAGAATCGGTTCTGTCTGAAAATGCTGACTTGAACAAGGCAAAGATCACAGAGAGTTAATTCTTTTAGTGGGATTGTTGTGGGATTTTTTCCCTTTTCAGGCTTGTGCGCTGGGGTCCAGCTGGCACAACCTGAGAACCACCTCTGTGCTGAAGATCCACCTCCCTGTCTGGCAGCTGAGCTGCAGGAACTGGCAGCAACTCCAGTGTAAATCCCAAGCTTACTGCCTTAAAATGACAGGAATTGGCTAATCAGGGATGACATGGGGACACAATATTTTCTGTACATCTGCTCCGAGTTGGGAATGCAACTCGCTGTATATCAAATGAAGTGTAGGTGTGCATTCATTGCTGCACTCATGGAATAATTGTCAAAAAATGCTTCGTGTCTATAAAATGCCACCAAAATGTAGCCACATATTTAGAGCAGTGATTTAACCTTTTAGTATGGGTTCTGGAAAGGGGATGATCACCCAGGCTTCCTGCTGCCAGGGTTGTTGAAGTGAAATTTCCAGACAGTTTTTGGCCAGAAGCATGAACACAGGTACCCAGGCAACCTCCAAAAGTGTGATGCATGTCCTTGTTAGCAAATAAAATTTTGTGCACTGAAAAGTTCTTTTAAATAAAATCAGGGATTTTTTTTCCTTAAAAATGTAAATCCAAACTTATGAAGTGGAAGCCATGTGCACCACCTGACTCCTTGCTCCCTGTTTGGATGAGTGACCTTCACTCATGTGCTGATTGTTCTTCCCAATTTCCTGTCCCAGCTCATTGTCAGTGCACATCCACTGTACCATGGATTTCTGAACTATATGAATTTCTGGTGAGTTGTTGTGCTGTCCCTCACCTTTCACAGCACTATTCAAATGGTGTTGGGATCTCATAATTCCCCTGGTCACCACTGTAGCCCTTTTCTTGCAGCTGTTCTGCACACCTACACTGTTTTGAACACAGTAAGCAAGAGGTGTCCATAATGCTTTAAATTTTTGCAGCTCCTCAGGTACCTGGTAAAATCTTTTGCTGGCGAATTTCCTGAGGTTACAGAGGTCTGAGTAAAACTCCTGCCCGTGCTCCTGCTTGTCACTGGTGTATTTTAGGTGCATTTATGGCTGGGATACAGTGGAGCTTTTGCAAAATCAGCAGATAGGCGGGCTTGACATCTGCGTGGGTTAAGTGTCTGGAGCAGTGTTTTATTGTGACCCAGGTAAGCTGTTGTGATTATTGCTTTGTGTCGTGCTGGGAAGGAGAATAATTCACTGCAGAACGTGTTCCCTTATCAGGTGGAAGCAGGAGGAAGTCCCTGGTAGTGCTGAGCAGTCTCTCCCTGTGTGCTGGGGGCTGTGGGGCTGCAGAAGAATTGACCAAATATATGTGTGCTTCCCATTCCACAGAAACACGTGGTTCTTCCTTTACTTAACGATGCAATTCATTTCTGAAAGTTTCTGAGTTCAGAAGGAGCTTTGAGAGCTCCAATCCCAGTGTCTCAGGTGAAACCTTTCATTGTCAAACCAGGTAAGTGCTGTGGAAACCACAGAGCCACAGCCCCTGGGTCACTTCCTCACTCCAGGGCTGCAGGAAGAGCTGTACCCATGCACCACACTGGAAATAAAGGCAGGGAGGAGCACAAACCCAAGGTCTGCTAGGGAAAGGAGGTGGGAAAAAACTAAAGCCATAAATTATGTGTTTCCACCATCATCCTTGGAGAGAGCAGGCAAGGGTTAGGGTGTTATCAGCCTTTATTTTTAGAGTGGTTTTTGTGGTGGAAGATTTAAAAATAGAGTGTGAAAGGGCTTTAAGTAATGGCATAAAGATGTTGATTTTTTTCCCCCTCCTAAAAATGCATTTATTTAAATATTATCTCTGCTTCTTTAATTTTAAAGGGCCAAACCTTTAGATCTGTACAGAGTAAAAGAGCTTTGCTCTTATATTTCACTGTGTTTCCTTCTCCAGATTTTCTCTGTATCTATTGGCTGTGTGTCAGCTTTGCTTAGACATGCATTTATAAGGATTGTAGAGGAGCTGGTTGCATGACTCCTTGAATTCCAGTATTAATTCTGTTTTGCAATGCACATTTATTGGTAGTTGTTATGCTGAGTTTTTGTTAGGTAATAAAATAAATTAAGCAATTATCATTAAATTAAGTTACATTTAATTTTATACCACATCTATTGTATGTATTTTTCCCATGGCAGCCTTAACACCAGGCAGTATTCACTCCAGCATAAATGTGTTTTTCCCCCTTTAAACTTCTCTGCAATTTAAACATTTTCACCCCACTGCATTAAATTCACCTTTTAGTAACTGCTTAAGAATAATTACACCCTGGATTCTTCTGGTGGCAGAAGGGCTTCATTTCCTAGGTAACAGATTTTAATGGCAAAAACAAGCACCATGCAGCCATGGCTCTACTCTGAAGACATCATAATATTTAAAGCATAAATTCTGATGTATAAATCACTCAGGCAATTGGTTGGTATGAAACAGTTGTAGGAAGTGTTACAAAACAGTTGGAATTCTTTGGCCTCCCAACTGGAACACTGGAAAGTAAGAAATCCTTCCCCAAAAGCCCATTAATTTTGGGATTGTCAGTGTTTTCCAGCATTCCAGTTGTACGAGAGGAGAGCTCTCTGTGCTGTTTCTGTCTCAAATATTGACAGAACTGCAGATCCCAGACCTGATTTATTACTCTTTGAAATGTTTAAGCCACACCAAAGTTGTAGTCTAGCCCAGGCTGTCAGCAGCAAGTGCTAAGCTAATATGCTTACCAGAAAACCTTTTTTAAAGTGTTTAAAATATCTATATATCTGTGCAACAAATGTTAGTATGGATAATGTGTCAGCATAAATAAGTTAATGGAAACTATTTGTCAAAATGAGTTTGCAAAATGTATTTCTGTAGTACACTGGAGGTTGCTTTTTCTAGTTAAGCTGTAAAATTAATTTCAGATCTTGCAGTTGTTTGGAACATTGCATCTCAAGTGAAAAACTAAATGTAAAAATCCTTTAGAATGGAAAGTCCTCAATTATAAGGATTTTTTTGCATCTGCTTTACAGGTAAATTGTGTCATCTTTGAACTGTACCATCTGAACCAGTGATGTGGACTAGTGATAGTGAATTTTGTAACACTGAACACTCTGTTGTTGGCAGTAGAGATAATGAAAATACCAAAAATATATTTAGGGTTCCAGGGAGGGCAAAACCTGTGATCTTCAGTGTATAATGCAGACACTTTGGAAGAAGCCTGAGCTTTTTAGAAACCCATTTTGGACCTGGTATCTGGTACCAGGAGCAGCTCCACTGACATGAGTGAAACAGAGCTGAGTGTAAAATGGCCCACACTGACTGTGGAATTCGTCGTCAGAGCTGCAGAGCACAAAGCCTGGTGCCAGTGCAGGTCCTGCAGTCAGGCCAGCCCTGTGCTGTCCCTGCAGGTGACACAGTGCTGACCCTGCTGCACAGCCTGGAGCCCGGCTGTGTCCCCTGGCACAAAGCCTGGTGCCAGTGCAGGTCCTGCAGTCAGGCCAGCCCTGTGCTGTCCCTGCAGGTGACACAGTGCTGACCCTGCTGCACAGCCTGGAGCCCGGCTGTGTCCCCTGGCACAAAGCCTGCAGGCAGCCTTCAGCCCCTGTCCGACTGGGAACGGCTCAAGGAACCTGTGCTGGCAGGAACACACAGCAAACATGGCTTTAGAGGGTTTAGAACCTCAGTCCCTCCAGATGGAGCTTTTGCCCAGAGATGAGAGACTCGACTCCTATGTCAGTTCTGCATTTCAGGGGTTCTGGAGAGATGTTTTTCTGCTCTTGCCTGCCTGTGTTGTGTTTGACCCAGCCTCGGACTGTCAGAGCCCATAAATAGAAAACTCAGTCCAACACTAAAACTGTTTCTTTTGTGCTTGTTGCTGCCTGTTTTATGGAGCACAGGGAAGCATTCAATTTTAGCAGCAGAATTTATGATTTGAAGATGAATATTAGATAAGGTTTATTTCTGAAAATATAAAGGAGCCTGGACTCAAGTGCTGAAGGAAACAAATGTAGATAAAGTTTGGACAAACATGGCACGGTTTGACTCTTGTGACTTGTACAAATGTAGTTTTCAGCTGGAAAGGGCCCCTGAGGACACAGGGAGTGGAGGCTGCTGGGTGACATCTAGAGCCACCGATGGGCTCGTGTGTCATTTGTGGGGCTTGCCTCACCCTCGGGTGGGCTCGACTCAGCAGCTCAGTGCCCCGAGGAGCCAGGCTGACCCTGGGCTGCGCTGGGCTGGGGCTGTCTGGCACAGCAGGGCTCTCAGAGCACTGGAGCTGGGCCCTGAGGAGCACAGCACCCACAGGAGGCAGCTCCCTTCTGCTGTCACATCCCACAGGACCCTTCAGCTGGATACTCCCAAAAATACAGCGGGGCTGAACGCTGGGGGCAGAAAGAAATGGTAAACTGAGGGACAGTGTTGGCACATTGGGATCAAGTGGCCTTGAATAAATTTAGGCTGGAAATTAGGAAAACTTTCCTAACAATATGGTCCTGGCACAGAGTACCAGAGGTAGTAAGAGGGGAAAAAAAGCAATTGTTATTAGGAGAGAGCTCAAGTTGTTTATGGAAGGGATTGTCCACTGCAGTGCCTGCAGCTGCAGAACCAAGTTTAAAGAACAGATAAGGAAGGCCCTTTAAAGGGACTGAAATCCCTTCTTTTCATTTTATTTGCACTGTCTTTGCAGTGCCACCCCTTTATTCTTTTCCACTTCTCTTTAATATTAATCTATTTTCAGTTGCAGGAGTTTCTGGAAGTAAAAATGTCACGTGTGATTTTTCTCTTTTAGATTTTTTTCAGCACTTACAGCACACTGACACTCTTATCTCTTCCCATGGTACTACAGGGCAGTCTTTTTGGCAAGTGCATTAATAGCTTATGTAGAGAAGTATCACTTAGCAGAAAAAATATTAGATGTCTTTTGGTGCAACTTAGCAATTGGAAATAAGCCAACATTTAACATCATTCCATCTCCCAGGATCACTCTGAGGCATTGTACAGAGGATGTTTTTGAGAGGTTTGGCAAGACAGTGACATATTCCAGTGATGTCCCTCTTTCAAGTCTGTCAGAAATAACTGTAGTATGGCTGGGATGAATGGTGGTTTATCTGTCTGATGTAAATCTTTCCACTCAGCTGCCTTAGAAATCTGCCATGTTGCAAAGTGCTCGTTCCACTGCTGGCTAGGGACTGGTGTAAAGGTGGTTTTGTGGATCTGGATCTAAACTAGCTGTCTGCTGATATGCTGTAAGGGATATCCTGTCAGAAAGAATTTCTGCTGCATCTCTGCTGAGAAGTCAAGAGCAGAGGATGGGTTTGTGGCTGTAAAACCCTGCTGCAATCCTGAGGCTTAGGAGAGACTGCTTGCTTAGGGTTTCCCCCCACTCCTTAACAATTACTGGTTATTTAAGTTTGCCTTCTAACAAGTTTAGCATCTGCCTGCTGAAGTTTTAGAAACTGTTCCAAGACTTGTTTTCCTTATCATGAAACCTCTGCTTACCAGAATCTCTGAGCTGTGACCATGCATTGTAACAGCAGAGGGTTTTAAAGCTGCTGCAGCCATTTAAAGGATCAATATCCATCAAAATAAATGTGTTTCCAAGGTGTAAATTTTAAGGAAGAGAAAATGTGGAGTGCTTAGAATTTTCCCTGCTTCAATGTGTGTTTTGCTGTTTTCCAGCACTAGTGGAGAAAAATACCTCCTTTTCATAGGCTGTGTAGCCCCTGTAGGTTAGAGCCCTTCCTTCCTGAGAGCTTGAAAAGGGCTGAAAAAACTTGTGATTTCTAATAAAATAAGTAAATAAATACCACACTCAGCATTGCAGTTGGCTTTAAGATCTTGTTAAACCCGGATGGTTCATGCCTGCAGGCACCAGTGGGATTTGGAAAGCTGCTCTTTTCCTCAGGTGACACTCCATCGTCCTTTCCCTTGGAGATGGCAGTGTCCTTGGAATGCTCCCGAAGTTTTAATTCTGATTTAAGTAGATTTGCTGTTTGGCATGGCTTGTGTGGAAGCTTGTAGGAAATATTTCTTCCCTGGAGTGAATTTAGTGTCTTGGGCTGCAGTGCCTCATCTTGATGGTTCAGAAAAGTGGTTTTCCATCTGCAACCATTTCCTTGCCACCCCCCAAAAAAGGTAAATAATTGTATCCACTCTTGGTTTTCTGTGAGCTCTTGTACAGATGATAAAGTGGATATGCTAGCTTCATTAGGATGACAAGCATTGCTGGTTTAGACACCCTGAACTCTGCTTTACTTGAGGAGCCTCCCCTGCACACAGCCCTGGATCTGTGTCCCTGGGCATGCGGCATTTCCCACGGATTAGCGCATACTGAGCAAGCTCTTCTGTGGAGGCTGCTTGGACACAACGTGTTTGCCTTCCCTTGTTTTCCCTCACTGGCTTGTCATTCAGTAAGCCTTTATCCTGCTCTTGGATCAGGATAAATCATGTATACAGGATAATTTATCCTGGTCTTGTGTCATTCTCTGTCTGTGTTCACATCTCCCTGTGTCTCACTGCCCTGTACCCACACAAGGCTGGAGGGAGGAATCTCGCTCTGTTCCTTTCTTACCGAGAGAGTTTTCCATTTCTCTTTCAAGAACATGCTCCCCAAGACAGCTTGTTTTGGTTTGTGGCCAGGTAACTCTAATTACAGAAGGTATTTCAGTGGCTATAACTGAGGGCAGGATTGCATCCATTATGTTTTCCTCCAAGTTTAGAGAAAGGAAATGAGATTTGAGCACAACAGGATATTGTCCTGCTTTGATTTTAAAGGATTTAAGCAATGAGACAAGCAATAAATCCCCTGCAAGACTGTTTCCTAGCACACTTAATTGAAGCCCTGCCAAGATTTTTCAGACACTCACCCCAAGTTTTCTAGTGCTCACTCTGGTCTCATTACCTGTTTAATTCCTTTTTCTCAATCACCCTTTTTGATGCAGCTTCCTTTACAGATGGGTTGCTGTTCTCTGCCTCTCATCTGCTTCTCAGGGTGATAGATTCCTAGGCATCTTCTTCCCTATTCACCTCTGGATTTTGGATTTTTCTTTGCTCTAGTGATTAGCTATGTAGCTGGAATTGTTATTTGTGTGTTCTCATTTGATTTGTGTCCTGTTACCTGGTTCATGACAGCTTTGCCCTCTTGTTTTGCTAACAGCCACCAGAGAACTGTCTGGTTTTTAAACCCTGTGTTGTTGATTCTACTTTTTCACATTATTAAGGATTTTATGAAACCAGACCTACTGCTGATCAGTGTTCAGCCTCTGGACTTTTTGTGCAGTTCAGCTTTCAAATTCAAAGAAACCCTGATCTTTTAAGCTGACCTCAGTTTATTTCTATCTGAGTTTTTTTGCAGATTAGTTTTTCCAATTAGGAAAAATCTGAGTTTAAAACTTCATTAAATGCTTCACTAATAACCAGATGCAGTAATTCAGATATATTGCTTTTCCTCTGCTTATTAATTTGATAAGGCTGTCTGACAATGTGACTTTTTGCCCTTAGTGATCACTGAGAGAACTGCTAAAATGAAGGAGCTACTGATGAATTCTGCCCGTGGTGTGTAAATGGTGACTGGTACTCTGATATTGTGATATATCTGCAGATCCTGACCTGAGGCCTGAGAGCCTTTGCCATCCTCACTGATTTTTCTAAAACAAAGCAGCACTGGGGTGAGGTGTAGCAACCCAGCTGTAGGGCTGGGCTGAGCTTGCACCGTGTTCTCTCCTTGCGGTGACTTTGCCAGCAAGAGGGGCAGAGAGTGGACAGTGCAACGGGACAATCCTGTCCTGCCCTGGTTTGCAAAGCTGGATAAGCAGAAACTCCAGTTACCCCATAGCAGTACAGCAGTAGAACACGTGTCTGGAAAGCCAAGCAGCTTTCAGCATCACCTGGATGCACGTGCTGCAAGTGCCACCAGAGCAGCTCTGGCACGCTGTGTCCCACACTGTGAATTCCATGTAAATCCATCTGGTGAGCTTCTCTGCTGGCTCCCAGAGCTGGAGAGCAGGCAGCAGCTAATGTGTGCCCGGCGTGGAGAGACAGAGAGACACGCGGGGCTCTGCATCCTGCTCCACACTGAGCATGAGGTTCTAATCCCTAATGAGCTGTAAATTGCACTGCTTGTTTGTGAGGGAGAATTCCCAATGGGACACGATTTACAGATCTCTCACTGGATTAGCAAGTATCTGCTTTGCTTGTTGGATTCTTATCTTCAAATTGAGATAAGACTGCTCAGTTGTGTGGGATTACAGCAAATGTGATTATTGTTACAGATTGCATTGGAATAAACCTGATTTCACTGTCAGACAAAATACTATTGTAATTCTGTGCTGCTGACTGGGAGATACAAGGTGCCAATTAATTGTCTTGCTTCCTTTTTGTTTGTTTTCTTTTTTGCTTTAATAACATCTCTTGGCACAATCGTGCTTTCCAGTTACATTATAACTGAGTGGATAACAGCATGGGTGTAAACAAATGGAAAGCACTTTGAAGTTTGCAAATATACAGATAGAAATGTTTAAAATCCATGTGGCCTAACCTAAGCAAATGCGCATTTTAATTGTCATACAGATCATCCACAAATTTTAAGGGACAAGTGAAAGCTGTTGTTAAAGTTGCAAGAATGAAATGCAAAGAAAGGTGTTCGCATATGTTGTCTCTTCTGCTGTCTGCTGTGCCTCTTGTTTTCCACCCCAAGACTTTTCCTGGAGGACTGGAAGGCTCCTGGGAGCAGGCTGGGCAGAGCCTAGGAAAATTAAGTAGCTGCACATCCAGCATACCCACCAAGATAAGGGGATGAAGTTTAGATCAAGCAGCTGTTGGAGAAGTTCTCAGGGTTAGCTGCACTTTTACATCTCCCCCAGACTACTGCACTGCTGGTGTTTTGGTCCTGGACCTCTGCAGAGGGCACAGAACTGCAGGAGAAGCTTCTTGTGGAAGCTCGACCCTGCTTTGAACCCTGATGTCTTTTAGCAGGCGTTGAGTGAGCAGGGCTTTGTTTACATCCTCATGGTGAGGGGCTGGCAAGCTCCCAGGGACACAGGAGCATTTCCACATCCAGGGCAACATGCTGGTCATGCTGGCTGCTAAAGGGGTTGGGAGAGCAGGAACTTGTCAAGTTACCTGAGTCTTGTTAGGCACTGGGAGAAGGATTTCTGTGTCAAAAGCAGCCTGTGCTTTCCAGCCCTGGAAGCTGCAAGGGAGCAGTTTTCCATGGGGCTGTCACCTGTGTCTGCCCTGGCACTGTCACAGGAGAAATGTGCCTGGTTCCCTGGATCTCTGGATCTTACAGGAGTAAGAGCCTTGTGATAATAACACAGTAAGTATTGAAACAGAGGAGCCTATGAGAAGTACACTCACAAAGTACACTGTCCTGTCACCCCCTGCAGCTGGCTGGAATTCCTACTTCCTGGCAAACCTGTATCACCATCTCCCAGGGATGGGGATATTCCAGATCTCATGAGCTACAGAAGAAGACATTTTGATTGATGAATGTTGACAAGATCTAAGAACCATAGAAAAGAGGATTCACTTAATTACCCCTGGAAATTCTGTGAATTCTCAATAGATTGTTTGGCAGATGTGTGTCACCTGCCTGAAGACTGCTGCCAGGAAAAAGGATCTGGGGTAACAGAAGTGGCTTCTGTTGTATTTAGGGCTGACAGATGTTGACTAGAAAAGAGCCTTGATACCTGTGGACAAAGCAACAGTTACATTTTATGTGGTCTTTCTCTTTTAACCAGAACATTCGTGTATTTGATCCATTGTAGTAGATCTTGAAAGGTATGGGATCGTGTAGCTGGAGTTAATAAGGAATTCTTGTGAAATGTGTAGAACTTGCCACTTCATTTGTGCTTTTCTTTTCTTTTTCCCTCCCTTCTAACTATTTGGGAACAATCAGGTGGAGCCAGGGATGCAGAAAAAGATCAAGCTGCACAAACACTTCCCATGTTTCATACAATGAAGCTGATCACAGTCAGGAAATTCAATGGTACCTCTCAACGTATTCCTTTCCTAGTAGGAAATTACTTCTCCTTCCTATAAAATTGTAATGAAAAAATGCCAGATTCTGTTGACTTCACTTGGTTCCCAACGTGGTGGTTCATTTTTGATCTCTGCATCAATTCCACCACGCTGAAGGTTGCATGGAGCAGCAGTCTGAGGTGTTCTGTGGAACCATTCATTGAGAAACTGCTTCACAAATTTCTGCATGAGTGTACAAACACAGAGAGAGGCACAGAGAGACACTTCCAGACTTGGCAGTGCCTTTCCAAACTCTTGGAAGTTTTTAGTTCAGGGACATTTCTAGAGTTAGACCCAAGCTAGATAATCCTTATGCAAGTGTGCAGCTACACATTTCTAATTTTGAGGTTTTGGTAGTGTCTGTGGCTAACAATACATTAGACACTTTGGTATTTCTCCTCCACACTTGTTCTTATATTTTTCAGGCCTGTTCCAGTGCACAACAAAAACATTAAAATGGATCTGTCGTTTACTTGGCTAGCACCAAAATTTAGCTGGCCACTTATGTGTGCTTTGGGAATCAAGTCAAAAATATGCAAGGTGTGAGGGGGAAAAAGGGCAAAGTGTGAGAGAAAAAGGGCAAAAGTGCAGAAAGAGTGCAAAGTGTGAAGGGAAAACGTGCAAAGTGAGGCAGGGGAGGTGCAGAGTGTGAGGGAAAGAGGACAAAGTGAGAGGGGAGAAGGGAGAGGAGAGGATGAGGAAGCTCTTGCCCTCTTCAGCAGGAGGTGCCTCGGTGGCACTGAGTTGTGTTCAACGTTTCAATTGGCCAGGTGCCTCAGGAAAAAGGAGCATTTTTATGTTTGTGCTGGTTTTAAGTGTTTTAACAAAGCACTACTGAGTGACCCCATAGGGAGGGAAATTGTAATTAATCAGATAAATTAGAGAAGAGGTGTTTGAAGGGGAAGAAAAATAAATTTCTTGTGCTGGCAAGCTCCAAACCCTGCAGAGAGAAGAATCTCACTGAGGGCTGTAACTGCTGACAAAGCTCCTGCTGTGGTTACACACGTGTGAGTTCCATCCCAAGAAGAGACATCAGATCAAATTTAACATGGCAGTGGTGAGAAAAAAGACAAGCCAGTTAACTCCACAACTTGAACTACATAAAACACAATAGATATTTTTTGAAGTTTCATCAAAATTTTAGGGCTAAGATAATTTCAATACAAAAAGCCAAAAAAAGAAAAACTGTGAATCTGTCATGTCTCTGTGTCTTTGCATTATGTGTCTCTTGTCTCTCTAACTTTTTATACCTAAACATACCATTAAATCTTTCTACTATATATGCAAAGATAAAAGGTGACAACTGTAAAAACAGTTGAAACAACTGAGCACATACTATTTTTTCTTGCCAGTGTCAGTGTAAAGGTGCAATATGTTTAAGGAAACAGAGAACAAATCTTACCACTTCATTGAGACTATTTTTTTGGATGATTTCCATCAAGGATCATCCTCTCTGCAGTTGGCCTCAGAATATTATTGACATTGGTCACAAAGAATCTACTCTTTACTATCCAGGACTATCCCTTTGACATCTGCCATCTCCATTCCTCAGCCCAACTCTCACTGGTGCAGCACTGGCCGTAATCGAGCTCACAAACTGCTTCCCTTTCTGCAAGGCTGTTTCACTGGGATGGGAATGTTCCAGAGCCCTGAGCTCACACAGGAGCTGCTCCCTGTGATTGTGTCAGTGCCAGCAGCAATGCACAGGAGACCATCTCCAGCTGACAAACAAGGCCCCTGGCTGTCAGGTGCTGTGGTTGTGTTCGAGGGTCCCCAGGACGAGGGAAGAGATGAGAATCTTGACTCCGTGTTTCAGAAGGCTGATTTATTATTTTATGATATTATATTAAAATTCTATGCTAAAACTGTACTAAAAAGAATAAGAGAAATGATCCATCAGAAAGCTAGAAAGGAATGGAATGGAATAATAAAAACCCGTGACTCTCAGAGAGTCCAATACAGCTGGACCATGATAGGTCATTGGGTAGAAACAACTCACATGGACCAATCAAAGATGCACTGTTGCATTCCACAGCAGCAGATAATTATTGTTTTTCTTTTCCTCTGAGGCTTCTCAGCTTCTCAGGAGAAAAAATCCTGGCAAAGGGATTTTCATAAAATACCATGGTGACAAGGTGCACTCTGGATTAGAGCACAAAGATCACTTGGAGAGCCTTGAAAACTGCATGTGCATGAACCAACCTGTCTATAACAAAACACAAGTGGCAGCCATCCTGTTCAGATCTTAACTGGTTTTCCCTCCATTATTTTCCTTGGTATGCACACACAGCACATTCTCTGGCTGTATCCCAGTACCCTTGGTGCAGAGTGTTCTCTTCAGGTGGATTTTAGGTCAAGCTAACTCCATGATAGCACCTGGTACTGTTGGCATTCTCTGCAGATTGAGGCGGTGGAAAGGTTGTTCCTAAACCTTTCATTTCACAAAGAATCTCAGTGGTGGGGTTTTCCCCCTGATTTTCACCCTCTTACCTTTTTTCTTGTGGAAAGTACCTGGGCTCCATCTCTGGGTGATTAGTTACCCTACAGCAGAGCAGCTGTGGAGCCTGACAGGATTGCTGTCAGATTACAGCCTTACAACAGCGGATGGACTTGATGCTTTTCTTTCCAACCATCTTACAGAATGGCAATTGCATTGCCCTGTATTGTCACTGCATTTCTGCTCTTATAAGTTCATTTAATGCTGCAGTCCTGGGTTGTTATGAAAATGAGGATGTGCACTTAATGCACCTGTTTACAGATGGTTTATCTTTTCCTCTCTGAGCAAGAGCCAAATCAGGTCCCAGCACAGATTTCAATCTTTACATGCAGTGTTTGCATCATGTTGTTACAAGCTTTAAAAAAAATAAAAAAAGAAAAATGTTTGTCTGCTCCTTTTTAGCATTCTAGAAAAATATGTGTAAGTTTATATGTTTTAGTATAAAAAGGACTTGGTCCTGAAAGGAAGAGAGTAGCAAAGTCAGGAGTAGAACTGAAGTCTTCAAATTTTCCACGCTATCAACAGGCAAAGGAGATTTTGCTTTAAGAGACTGTGCAGAATATTTGGGTTGGGCACAAGAGGTAAGAAATTCTCCTGGTTGGGAGTCACCAAACATGTAGTTGAGAGGTACAGAAGACCTGTTTTACTGTAGGCAGGCACTGAAATAACTGAAGATATGTGGTTGAGTAAACAGATGAAATTTAGACTAAATAGAAAAACATACCAGGCAAAGAAAAACGTCTCAAATTTGTTCAATTCAGCAATAATCTTCAATTATAGAATACTGGATTTCTTTTAGTCTAAATGTACAAATTGACACCCTAAAGTCACCTTTATGCAGAAGGCTTGACAGCCAAATTCCTCCTGAGGTAGTAGGAACAGCTCCACCGAGACCAATGGGGATATTTGAGCTGGGGATGGGACTCAGCTTTCTAATTTAACAGCAGCATATGAAATGCTCATTTATGCTGGCACTCCAGTGAGATATCAATTAGAAAACAAATATAACAATTACAAAGCAAAGCTTAGTTGCACTTGAAAGGCAGTTGATACCCCCACTGACCCAACCTCCCAAGAGGCCAGAGTTACTGTGTCTGTAGCAGGTCTCTTGGTGTCCTCTGGAAAGCCTGCTTGGTTTTGTCCCCCAAAGACCCCTTTCCTTGATGGGCTTAGACCTATTTTCACTGTAACTCTGATTCCCCCATGCACTTGAATTGTGTAGATGCTGATTATGAAGTGATTTATCTTTGTTCCAGCTAAAGGGGTGTGTGTGACAGCAATTTGTATGGCTGAAAGTGAGGTAGGAGCAACAAAAGAATATTCGGGTAGCTGGGTGAAAGCCAGGCTGATGGCTCTGGGGTCTTTCATGTGCCTGTGTGTGAGTGTATATTGAATTTATCTGCATGTCACAGAGTCTGTAGGTGAAATTGATTGGTGCTTTCCTGCTCTGTGTTTCTCTCAGGACAGATATCCGTGGATGGATTTATGCGGTATCTGAGCGGAGAAGAGAACGGCGTCGTTCCACCTGAGAAACTGGATCTGAATGAAGATATGTCTCAACCACTGTCACACTATTTCATCAACTCCTCACACAACACCTACCTCACAGGTACAGCACTGCTGGACACATCTAATGTCTTACCTTGCAAAAATTCTGAGTGTATTTTCAGTGGTAACATAAAATACACTAAAATCATTAGCACTAAAGAGATGATGGAGTTCATTCTTCAGGGAAGCTGCTGCAACACAAGTGCATCAAATATACTTTAATTAACAGGTGAGCAGCAGTTGCTTTGTTCAGATAAGGCCTGGTCAGAAAGCCAGTGAAGTCCCTGGAAAGTTTCCCTCAAATGGGATTCCAGATTAAGGCCTGTCTTTAGGGAGGAGAATGAACATTGTACTTTTTATGGCAACAAAGATAGCAAGACAAGTGTGCAAAGCAGAATGTGGGAAACATCTCTGTAGCTCATAAATCTGCCCATAAACATTAAATCTGGCAGCTTGCTGTGTTCCATGAAATTTGCTTTGATTCAGAGATTAGGGAGGTTCAACATGGCACATAACTTTCTGACAGCCCATAAATGAAGGAGGGGAGATCTGTTCCCTGGCAATATCTAACGTCTGAGCTGAAGCTTTTAGGTGCTGTCATGTTTTTAAAAAGGCTGAGCACCCAGAAGCTGCCGTTAATTAGAGTTACAGTCTGAGCTGTGTTGTTTGCACAGCAAAGTCAACAATGCTTTAAGACTCAGAAAAAGCTAAGGCAGTTTAGGAATTTGACTTTTGGCATTCGTTTTCTAGTCCAAGGTTCTGTTAACTCACGAGAAAAGAATTGTAAATTTACTATTTTACTATTTTAGTTTGGTTTACGTAGGAACAAATGTTTGGGGCAAGCAGATGTGCACAGGGGATTCTCTCCTGTTTGATTTGATGTTTGCTTTGCCTGTCATGTTTGCTAATGACTTAGCATTATGTTTAATTTTAAAAAATAATGCTGCACTGAGTGCTAAAAATGTGGTTTATGCATAATGTAGGCTTCTTAATGCTATGAACAGACTGGCCTTAACTGACCAACTCCTGCAGAATGCCAGT
The DNA here is from genome assembly GCF_017590135.1 of Pyrgilauda ruficollis. Classification (NCBI taxonomy): domain Eukaryota; kingdom Metazoa; phylum Chordata; class Aves; order Passeriformes; family Passeridae; genus Pyrgilauda; species Pyrgilauda ruficollis. Next base: position 1,098,391 of record NW_024524489.1, on the reverse strand, counting down.
GTGCCAAAGCATGAACAACCCCAGGCAGTGGTAATGCCCACTTCAAACAGACCTCAGGGGAGTTATTTTCATCTGCTCTGTGTTTGTTACAGCTCTTTCTCCAGCACCTTTGGCAGCTTTCATAGAGTGAATGAACTGTCATTGTTTCCATTAGACACCATTTTTCAAGGGTTTATGTCTCAGCTGTAAAATGTGTTTTGTGCTAGAACTTGTCACACGAATATTTGTTTTGACAGCGATTTTCTTTCTCTGAATTAAAAGAAACGAAAATCAGTGTGGCCACTTTTAAGTTATGATTCCAATATGCAGAAATTTATGCTCTTTGGTGGAGCGAAGGCATGGCCAAAGCAAAAGCAATTTTTAACTATGATGCTTTGCAGACCTCTTACCTCCAGTGTGGACTTTGTTCTGTCACTGAGGATTAGTTGGTGCTTAAGCCAAATGCTGCAGCTTTATACAGATATTCTGGAAGAAAACAGTAAAGCTGCAGTGCTAAAGGGAGAAGCACAGGCCCACGGGAGGTTTAAAGACAATGCAATTTAAGGTTGATCTGAAGAGATAAAATACTGCTCTCCTTTCTACCAGCAGGAATTTATAGCCAGGTCCATACCACAGATTTTTATCAGGGCTGGCCAGGACAGAGATGTGTTCCAAAGGTTTAGAGGTACAAAAGCCAAAACCCAAAGAATTAATGATGGGAATTCATTATTAGTCCAACCCATTCTAATTTTTTAACTGCACTACAAGTGACCTCACATGTTTAATTATTTACCTTGACACTTGCTAAATTTGCTTTGACTTGTATGTGAAAGTCTGCAATTCATCTCAGATTGCATCTACAGGTTTCTTTGCCTGCATTTCCAAGTAACTTCAGAGGCTATATTTGGAAACATGATCTTCAGTCTTAATTTGACAAAGTATTCCTAGTTTAGTAAACTGGGGGGAGTAAGTCAGGATAAACCCAGGGGATGGTGCAGGAGAAGTTGGAAACTCTTTCAAATTCCTTTTCAGAGTGCATGCTTTCACATTTACAGGCACAAACCACAAGCCCTTCCCTTTTAGTGGGTTCATTATGTTCAGTGAATGTGTGGCAGCTGGCTGACAGTGGGATTAATGATTTGATTTTTATCAGACAGCCTGGGATTTTGCTCTGAACCTACATGGGACACAGCAATCACATTCCCATTTGCTTTCTTCCAACAAGGAAATGAAATTAATAAAATTAACGGTGGCAGGCGATTCCTTTTCCCAAAAGAGTTTGAAGGATCTGCTCAAGTGCTGATGGCTTTGGAAGGGAAGCCTTGGAAGCACCTTTGCCCTGACTGAGGCCATGAAATAGCAACTAGTCATGTAATAATTATCAGGACAATAAGAAAACCATTCAGCCTGGCATTACTTTATGATTGCTGGGTTTAATGCCCTACCAATTATCTCTCCCTTTGTTAGTTTTTTTAACCCAGAAAAAGCATGCACAAAGAAACAATATTATAACATAAAAAGCACCATGTGCACACTCTGAATTTATTTTTAATTATGCTGATCATTTTCCTAGCCCTTAGTAGAAACCCTTGGCAGTACATCAAGTCCTGATTATTTATTTAGAAGTGTTACTGCTTTCTTTTTTCTTAGGGAAATGTAATTTTTAAGAACAAAGGTAAAAGCCTATGAAGAAAGAAGTGATTTGCAGTGAACCTAGGCTAACTTAAAGAAATGTCATCTTTGAGAAACTTTTTTCACTGTCTCATCTTTTTTTCTCACTGGTATCATATTTATTTCTTTATTCCTTTGAACCCTTAAAGTGCAACCCTGTTTTTTCCTGGAGTCTCACCTCAGGTTTCTGCTGTGGGCACAATGGGGAGTGATTTTGCACATTTCTTTCAGCAGCACCCAAAGTCAGAGACAAATGATGACATGTCACACTCAGCCTTGCATGTTTTGAGGGCTGGGCACCTTGCTGTTTTTTATGGGAAATGCAGAATACTAAAATCACACGCCTTCAACACATGTTTTGGCTAAAAGGAACAATAATCTCAGCAGTAGGTTGCTGAGATAGCAGCTGAGCACATGTAGCCAGTGTGGGACTATCCCATCCACCCTCGGCCTCTGCTGCCCTGCTTACAATCTGGCATTTCAGTTGTTCCTAGAAAAATGGCTCACCAGGGGCAGTTCTCTGTTGCTGCCTGTGACCTGTCACCTGCCATCCTCCAGCCCTTCTGCTCTCAGTGCTTCTCAGTCCCCACTGCTGCTGCTTATTGCCTGCATTCAGCCCTTCCCTGAAACCTTCTTCACCTCCGAGCCTCCAGAGCAGTTCCCAGGGCGACAGCACCGTAGGGAAGGGGTGGCAGGCTGGGGACACCTTCCTGCTGCTGGCCACACCAAAGCCCTGCTTTGCTCCAGTGGGAAGTGTTCAAAGCAGCAGGCAGGGCTGAGCATGATTCTGGCTGACAAACAGGCAGTGTGACAGTGTGGGCTCTGATCCGCTTGTCCTGCACGTGGGGAAACAGCTCAGGAGCAAAACAAATTCAGATAAATGGGCTGTGTCTAAAAAATCTCAGCTGCCAGCACCTTGTGCGGCTGCTGCAGCGAGGAGCCAGGCTCCCAGCAGTGTGGGGCTCTCAGTTTGCAGTGTTTGATCCTGAGCACTGATTGCTGCTCCAGGACTTGTCTGGAGAGAGGAGATGCAGCAGCTCGTGTTCGTGCCCAGCAAAGGGAGGATACAGGCACCTCGTGCTGGGAGAAACTGTTGGGACAGAGGGAAGAAGCAGCCTCTGGTTCTAGAATAGTGAAGAGTCAGGTGATTCCAAAGAGCTGGATCCAAAAATCCCCCAGTTTGGGGAGGAAAGATGTCTTAAACAGATAGCAACCACGTTTTAACTCCACGTATGGCAAACAGCTTTCACTTGGAGAAACGGTGGTGGATGACCCCAGCAAGGATGCGCTTCCTGAGAAATGAGCAGCTTAAAGTTACAGAAATGTGAAAGTGCTCTGTGTGGGGAAACCTGGGTCACATCCTCAGCTCAGATCAGTCTGCACCAGCTCGTTTTGCATACTGCCCTGTCAGATATTGTTTAGCCAATTACGTTTTTCAGAAAAGTGAATTTTTTGTCAAAACCCATTTCTCCTTAGCCCACATAGGGTGATGGGATGCAAATGTTATGCATGGTATTACTGTAGACACTGCTGGTATTGTAGAAGGGAATACATAATGCTTTCAATTTCCAGTATTGAAAAATTGATCTGTACTCAGGCTATTAAAAATATACTGGAAGTGTTCCCTTTAGTGTCTGTGTTATCACGTTTTAGAATGCAAAAGGGGCATTTTAAACTAAATGCAAATAGGGACTCACACAATAGACATGTCTAAATAATGTATACAAAACCCCCACATTTGGGAGAACATTTCTCATATTCTGTATTTCAGAAAAACAAGCTGTTGGGACTATTAAAATATGTGCTAAGATTTTACACTCTGTCTGGGGGTCTTTCTGAAGGTTGTATGGTTTGGAGGTTGAATATCCTCTTATCCTTTGCAGGAATCCTTCCAAAATGTCTGAGCCTTATTAATAAGGTGTGGGAAGTGTCATGTGGCAAGTGATGCATGTCATGATTTACTTAAGCACTTTGGAAGGTGAAGGACCTCGGAGCCCAAAACACTTAGCACTGATAACCACAGGAGTCTCTTGGGAAACAGAGCTTGGTAATCCAAACTCTGCATGCTCTGAGGGAAGAGAAAGACAACAGCAGAGCAGTTTTCTAAGTGAAAATGGGGTTTTTTATGCAGTAGAGTTCAGTGGATCCCTATGAGAGCCAAGGTTTCATCATCAGCTTAGGGATAAGTACATGGAAATGTGAGTTGTTATTCCCTGATCCATGCTTATGCATGGATTTGTTTGCATCCTGCAAAGAAAAGGGACCACTACTTAACCCAGACATTGGAATTGCACCAAAAAGGATTTTGTGTGAGGATAGATAATCTGCCGTAATCAAAGGTTAAACAGGAGAAAGCTAAATTCCAAAAGGAAAGAAGAGACACGTCGTCACTTTGCTGACTCCATTTGGATTTTCAAAGCTTTCCAGCCCTGTCCAATTTCCTCTGTTATTAACAGATATTTCTCACTGGTTCCATCAGGAACTGAGAATTCTGATGGATTTCAACAGGCGTAATGTTAATACCTTGTGGAGTATTTATGATTGCTCCACCTCATGCATCAGACAGAAACTGTAAACAGGGATTTTCAGATAAGGGGTTCTGTTTTTAGTACAAGGTAAAAACAGAGCAAAAGCAGACAATGCTGTTTTGTGAAGCAAATCCCAAAATGTGTATTTCCCAGCATAAAACCTAAACACAGAACCACAGAGACAATGAAATGAGGATTCATCTGTATTATAGTATATGCCAGTCTAGATGAAGTATTTACATGTCCCCAGCCAGCAAAGAATCTTCGCTGTAAATGAACTCACTGCCTCCTTAAAAAGAAAATTAATTTCCTTCAAGAAATCCAGGAAGATCTTCTCAGCAGGTCTGCTAGAAAGCAGGAAACTTCACACTAAAAGAGGCACAAAGCCATTCTTCCATTACTGTTACCACTCTGCTGCAAGAGATTTATATCTGAATAGCTGGAATCAAACCTGTTGCAGCAGATGAGGACAACCTGGCTGGATATCCTTCCCTGAATCCAACTAGACTTCTTTGTTGGCTTGGGTTGGAATTTTTTTTTGTGTGTCTTTTTTAATACTTCGCAAGTTTGGAAAAAATGAGGTTTTCCTTCTTAATTTTTAGATTTATATTATCTCATTATTGGAAAAGGACAGTTTAATTGAATTTCTCCCTGCACAATTTCACATCAGGAAATTTAACTGACCAACTCATTGCAGCGGTTAGCATCTTAAATATTGATTTGAGACCTAAAATGATGGTGCCATTAGTGACTGCAGGGGGTTAGTTTCATCTTGTACTGAACTGCATTGCATGATGTGAGAAAGCGTGGTCGTGGTCTCCTGAGTCTCGCTGGTCAAGGGATAACAAAATCTCATAGAACTAAGTTGTTGTTATTATTATTATTATTTTATTTCATGTATTTGATTTCTAGCCTCAGAAGCTTTTGAGCTGGCTTAGCTGGGCTATTTCTCTGTTAGACCAAGGGCAGGATCCAGCCCATGACACCGCCTGTGCCAGAGGGATTTCCATTGCGTTCTTACGCTTCCCGTGTTCTTTGCAGCGTCACCCCTCAGCCAAGAGCAGAAGCTGCTGTTAGCTGTGATTGTGGTTAGATCAGTTGTATCTGTTCCCGAGGCCCTGACTGACTTCCCTTTCTGTGTGCTCTGCCCAGCTGGACAGCTGGCTGGCAACTCCTCGGTGGAGATGTACCGGCAGGTGCTGCTGTCGGGCTGCCGCTGCGTGGAGCTGGACTGCTGGAAGGGACGGACGGCCGAGGAGGAGCCCGTCATCACGCACGGCTTCACCATGACCACTGAGATCTCCTTCAAGGTACGGGGCTGGGGCAGCTGCTTCAGCTGGGCAGGGTCCTTCTCCTGCAAAACCCTCACTGGTGCATCACTGCCACGGTGGGAGGGGCGGAAACGTGAGGGCAAGAAGGTGCTGCAAGGGGAAATTACAGAGCAGCTGTAGAATGGCTGGAAGAGAAGAGTTGCAGCATTGGGACCTTGCGTGGGGAGAGGCTCCTGGTGGTCGTGGCAGCGTGAGGAGAAGGGATTATGTGGTGTGACAGCAGTGCCATCTGGGGCTGGGCTCCGTGCCCAGGTCCGTGCTCCTGTGCACATCCATGCAGCAAACGGGGAGAGAAGGCACAGCCAGGGCTGAAAGACCGGGCACAGCCACCACAGCTGGCTCTGCACAGACACGTGGGGGTGTGAAGGCACTGGGAGAAACAGCTGGGTTACAGCTCCAGGAGACAGAGCTGGAGGCCACAGGATTGGGTCAGCAGTAACCAGCACATCAGTTCACTCCTTTTCTCCTCTCTGCCTGGTCGCTGGCAGTGGGAGGCAAAAGTCCTGAACTGAGACAGGATGTAGCAGCTAGATCTCAACAATTTGCAAGCCTTTAAATTCCTGTGAGCAGGGAATAGGCTGCTCATGGCCAGATGGGCAGGCTCCATGCACAGGACCCAGCCACTTGGCATTATATTTTAAAAATATTAATAAGTGTGTGTGCAATGTCATCCCGTACTTGGGACCTGACCCAAAGCACTGGAGGGTGAAAAAGAAAAATTAGCATCTTTGGAGGCTGTGAAGGGATATTTGTGCCATTCAAAACCCAAACATGTCATCTTTTTTATTGAATTTCATCTTCCATTTCCTTTTCTACAGTATAAGGTAGAGACCATATCCTTAGCAATAACCGTAAATTGTTATCTTCTTGTCCTTCTTAAAGATGTTTTTGATCTGAGGTGTTAGAGGAGCATAATGGAGGTGTTTGCCTGTAGTGTTAGGATTGGTAGTCAGCACAGCTTATAATGATACCTCAGGAAATCATTTTTGAAGTGTGAAGAAATAATTCTTCTTCATCTTTGACACTAACTCACCGTGGAAATTTCTAGCCTTAGCTGTGTGCAGGAATATGTGGGACAAGCAGGAATATGTGGGACAATGTTCATTACTGACTCTGGTTGTGTTCCAGGGATTATGTGTGGCTACAGCTTTGAGACATTTCTCCCATACTTGAAACCTGTTGTTGGGTGGGGTTTTTTTGTCTTCTAGTGCCTTTCTTTAGGGAAAAAAGCAAACAGATCTGCCACAGACAGAACACTAAGTTTCACTTGTACCAGCACAATCCTTTTTTTTCCAGTTTGCTTTCTCTAATTCTTCCCTGATTGAGTTAATCACAGAAACACGTTAAACACCCTTCTTGCACGTTTGTTATTAACTTTCCAGTTATGTTTATGGGAAGCCAATTATGTTTATAGGCATGGGGTTTGATTGCTGGAAGTCTTTTAATTGGGGAAGATGGCTCTCGACTGCTTTGGTCATGAGCAGGAATTTAAAACAAAGTTAATCTGATTTTTAAAAGGATCATTAGCAGGAACGAGGATTATCCCTGGATATTTAGATGTTCAACCCCTGGCATTGTGCTGGCAGGAGAGATACTGGAAGGTATTTTAAACCTCCTCAGGAGTATTTCATCGGTCACTTCAGGGCAGGCATTTTTTAATCCACCCAGAAAAATGTGAAAAACATCTCGATTTCTTTTCAACACTCCAAGTGTGCCGCTCGGCTGGGGAGGAGCAAAATGGCAGGGAAATAATGTGTCAGGAGTGTGAGAACCCATCCGTGCCTCGAACGCTGAATCGTGTGTCAGCTCCCGCTTGTGCTGCGGCTCAGGGCTTCTGCTCAGTGTGCCGGCTTGCACGGCCCCAGCCAGCCTTCCTGAAGGGCAGAGCAGCAGCACTGCCCATCCCTGTGCTCCTGGCATGCTGCTTCCCCGGTTTTGCCCTCTCTCCGTGACTCAGAAATCCGTCAGGTTTTGTCAGCTGCCGCCAGGCTGGGATCCTGCAGGGAGCAGCCGTGGATGTCATGCCATGTGCAGGGGTCTCCGTGTGTTCACACCCTGGAGAGATGATCCAGGGGAGTCCCTCTGCAGCTGGAGCCACGTGTGGAGCCTGCCACTTCTCTCCCTCTGACCGTGGGGCATTTGCCTTCGCTGAACTGTCTGACTCCTCATCCTCACGTCTCATCAGCACAATCCTAATGTCACTCTCCAGTTATCTCCCCACTCATGCAGGGTTCCATCCCCTCTTGCAGCTGGAAGGCAGTTGAAAACAAGTGGGCCAGAAGAATGTACCAGAAGCTCAGCTTTTCTTTTAGCAAGTGGATTTCTTAGTGTTATGCTTCTCAGTTGAGCCTCTAAAAGTGCAGAAAATGAACAAGAGGAATCCCCAGAGAAAGCTTGTTTAACATAAATGCATCTTTTAGGTTTTAGTCATCCTTTTGATTTGGCATGGCAGAGACTTAGGGGTTCTTAGAAACCCCAGAGTTTGCCAGCATATGAAAAGTCTTCAGTGTTTTCTGTGTTCTTCTGGAAGAGAGATTTGTTCCAAGAGAGAAACATTTCATAATTTGTAATAATGAGTGCATTTATTGTGCACCTCACTAAAATCATCATTATCAAATGACTTTTCTACTGGATTTAGGGTTTCATTTTCTGTAGGGTTGACAGGAAACTTTAGAGAAGTTTCCTAAGTCCTCTGATAATTACCACAGAACCAACTGTTTTGAGTAAATATTTCTTTTTTCTTTTCTTTTGCCTTAAAGGGATTTCTGTCATAAAAAAAAAAAAAGAAAAAGAACTAAAATGTGAGTCAGAGTAACTAAGGAGTTTATGGATATATGCTTGTGCTGATGATGTTTGGAAGATCTTCCTTTGTCAGAGCATTTTTATTATAGCACATGAAAGCTGTAGCTGCAGGCATGGAACAGCTCCCCACCAAAACCAAGCTTTACATTTAAACTATTGATTTTGGCAGACATAAGTCATTTCTTGAGAAATGTGCTGTTTGAGACTCATCACACATTTTGGAGATTCGATTATGGTTCAGGTTGAAAAATTTGGTTGTGGCAAGAGCACATCCAGAGCTTTCTGGGATGTTTAGGAAGGAAGGTTTGATCTCAGGGAATGATTTCAGAGCTTCTTGGGTCCTTTCTGTCATCAAAGGCCAAAACTCTGCTTCTTTAGAGAGTTAAATTTGTAATTGTGTTTGTTTTGATTCTTTAGGAAGTAATAGAAGCCATTGCTGAATGTGCATTTAAGACATCGCCCTTTCCAATCCTCCTTTCCTTTGAAAATCATGTGGATTCGTAAGTAATTACCACATTTCTCTTGTCTGATGTTTCATTTTTTATAAGGTCTAAGCATGGAATTGTGTGTGTACTTGTGACCCAAACAACAGCTCTCACCAAAAGAGAAATTGGGCCTGTTCTTGAAACCCTCCCTGAAGTGGAACCTTTTGTTTGGGAGGGGAGTTTGACTGTGAGAGGGATTTTGTTAACTTTTCACTCTCAGTATGTCCTGCTGGAATGCAGCAACACTCCAAAGAAAACGAGGCAGTATTTCACCTGCTTCTGACCCTGTTCTGTGCTACAAACACGTTCAGGATTTGGTCTGCCTCTCGTGTTAGAGGCAGAGGCCAGAACCATGGACCTCTAGGACTGCAAAATAGGTGGTGGGGATGGCCAGAAACTGTTAATTTCTGCCAAAAAAATAACAGTTTGCATAAGTTTATTTCATTTTCTTTTTTTTTTCCTTTTTTTCCCCTCCCAGTTACTAGAAAAGGACAATTTTTCTGTGTAAGAAAAGAAAAAATAAATGACAACACTTCTAGCTTTGTCCCAGTGATCTATTTTATTTTTATAGGTTTTTTTAACATTAACTTTGGCTTTTAATGCAGAAACCATGAGGTTCAAAGTGAGGTGACCTTGACACACAACTTGTGCCTTAACTTGAATTGCCTTTTCCCCTTTTGTGTTTTTTTTTTTGCTATGAAAGCACTTCCAACACTTTGGGGGCAGTTTGGACTCAGAAACTAATTTTTGGGTTTGCTTTTGTTTTTTGGATTTTTTTTTTTCAATGTAAACTAAAAATATTCTTGGGGGCAGCTATGTTTTAATACAAATCAGAAATTATGTTGGCACTTTTGTTTCTGAAAGAGGACATGGGTGAGGGCTAACTGCTTTTCCAGTTTTTAGGAGGAACATTCTTGTCATAAGGGAACAAACTGGTAGAAGAAGCTATGTAAGAATGTTTTTAAAGAACAGATGTGGCAATCCTGATCAAAAATTACACAGGTAGAAAAATTTAAAATCAGAGGGCTGAACTCCACTACCTGAATACCTCAGGGTATAAATTTACCTCTTGTGGGCAAATATTGTTTGCTCTGCACACATTTCGAGGCCACATGGTTGTGATTCAAACAGCTGCCTCTTAAATCCTGCTTAGTTATTCCTGTCCTGCTCTGAAAGCCCACACAGATGCTGTGTTTAATTGCCTTTTCTAACGGCCCCCTCATTTCTTTTTGGTGTACATTGTGTCCCTTTGGGCTTGCACTCACCTGCTCCTGTGGGTTTGAACTCAGAGCACTTCCACATGCAGCCTCTGGCCTTCAGGAAAGATGTCAACCATCATTTTTGAAAGTATTATATTCTGTACTCATTCTTCTGGATTTATTACAATATACATACACCCTGTTAATATGGGGCAGAGGAAAAACAACAGCTAAATTAATGTAACCACAAGGGTTACATTTTTCTTCCTTTAAAGTCATCGTGAGTAAAATCTTCAGCTGTTCCAGGGTGATCTGTTCTATTTTAGGAAGGTGAAGAAGTAAAAAGATTTATGAAATAAACTCCTGTCAGATGTAAGTTATATACAAAAGTGGCTTTAAAATGCTGAGATGAGCTGTTGTCAGAACTAAAGGCAGTGTGGCTCTGCAGGAATGTGACAAAGGGGACAGGGGTCCTGCTGCATTGCTGTTATTTACAGCTTGCCCCACTGAAGGCATTTTTCTCTCCAGAAACCTCCAGCCATGGAGTGAGGAATTAACCCGAGTTGTGTTCTCTGATATCCCTTTCCATACATTGCTAAGACACAGGTGTTTAGCAAAGCAAGTTTGCAAAACCATGATCAAATGTTTTCTCTTTCTGAGGCTTTCCTGCTCGTGGTTATTTTCTACTGCAGTAAATGATCAGATTCAGTGTGTGTGTTTTCTGATTTTGCTTTGCCTGAAAATAATTTCTAGTTATTTTACCAGCTTCTACACTTACCCCTTAATTCCTTCACTAGTTGCTGGGAAAATCTGCAATTAGTCATGTCACTCACAGAAAAGTTCACCTAATTTCATGGAATGCTCCTTTTGTCTTTTCATTTGCTTGGAATTTTTTCTCCTAGATCTTAAGGCTGGATTTGGCCCTAAATGTTAACAAAAAGTACCAATGTTTTTTTAGAATTGCTGTCAAGAAAATCCTGTTTCATCAATTCCTACTTCCAAATATTTTTTCTGCTTTTCAAGTTGCGAAATTCTGCTCCCCTAGAAATTTTGGCATTGGCTTAAACAAAAATATGGTTTTGGCCTGTGTTCATGGCTTTTAAACACACTGCAATTATCAGAGGTAAATAAGTTTCACATCATCACCATGGATACGACAGTGTTAATCAGCACTGGACTTAAAACACAATTTTTCTTTCTTCTGGTTTATGTTCATGGGAATATTTTTGACACTTTTTGTCCACCTAGGGGGAAAATCACTTTTTAGCACATTGTGTAAATCATCTAATTTGCTTTCCTTTGATGTGTCTCAAGAAGGGCTCCTCTCCAGTATCTTCACAGCACATGAAGGATTTTATTTCCTTTACTAGAACTCCACTATTAGTGCATTTTTTATCTTGCCTGTTTATATGCAATAAAAAGCTAAGAAAAAGAGGCAAGCATGTAACTCTCAGATGACATAAAATATTATGTATGCCATCATTAATAGTGAAGTCAAAACATGCCCACTGAGAAAAAGACCACTGAAACAAGCTGTGGTTCTGTGAAGAAAGCAGAGGAGTGCCCTGAAAATGTTGAAAAGACCTCAAGGAGACCTTGGTGTTGGAAATGGGGCTTGCAAGGCGATAAGCAATCTGCAGACCTGAAAGGAGACACTCTATAATTAGAAATGCACTGATGACATAGCAAAAAGGTTAAGTGATCCTTGAGCAGTATCCACATAAGATTGCTTCCAAGATTAAATTTAATTACAGTTATTCATACTGCTGGTTTCTGGCTGGAATTGTTGCTTCAAATATTAACAGGATTTTTATCACTTTTTCATCCCACACTTTGAATTATTTTAGACTCTTCTGGGAAGCATCTGTGCCTTTGTCTTATGCAGAGGAAGTATCTCTGCAGAAGTGATAAAAATGTAATGTTGGGAGCAGCAGTTGTGCCAAGGAGCCTCTGTGGCTGACCTTCATAATAGGCATGATAAAACTCAGTAAAACAAAGTGCAGGCAACACAATAATGATAATGAATGCATTTCTTAATATTCTTTATATTTCTGTATCTCCAGGTATCGTGCTCCTGCTTTATGTCCCCTCGCCCTGGCACATTTTGGGGGCACTTATAGCAAGTCTGTGTGCTACCTGTCCGTGGCTGCACAGTAAAAATCATAAAGCAGATAAAGTCAGCTCTTTTCAGACCATCAGTTTTCACTGCAATGCATGAATGCTGACAGAGTTTTCAGTAACAGGAGATGTGGACCAAGAAACACCTGGGTTTTGACTTCATAACAAAATTGGGGGAACATATTGATCTAGAAAATTTGGTGTTTCTGTTGCTCTGGTTCATAATTTTCAAAGAATGGAAAATAAAAAGAAACTGGTATTCCAGCTTCTTTAAATACTTAAACAGGGATATGTAATCTGCTATTCCTGATGATGTCTCTCTTGCAGCAGTGCATGCATAGATATGTTTGTTAGGGAGAGAGGGAACACAAAGATCTACCACACAGATAAATGCTGGTACTCCTAAATTTTTTCTATCCCCCCTTAGGAGCTTTTACAAATATTTGTACACATAGTCCAGTTCACAAAGACAAGTAGTTTTGTAATGTCAAGATTTTCCTCGTTTGGCCTTGTTTACTACCTCAAGGGTTTTTTGAGGTATTAAAACTTATTAGTTTTCCCCATAATTTTCCTGCTTTCTGCCTCTGGGATGCAGTGACATTGGAATTTATACTCTGAACCAACAGAATGTTGCATTACGTTTTTCTCATTTGCAAAAATGAAAGTTCTCACTGTGCTCTCTTTGAGGTAAACATGTAATTAAACACAGAAGATCAGGAGGATTTGTTCTAGTTGTGGTGGTGACTGGGAATTTATTACATTTAACCCTTGCTTTTTATTTTTTTTAATTCCTATGGAGAGTTCTTTTTGGAGTTGTGCCCATTTAAGGATGATGATGATGTCACATCTAATTACTCCACCTTCAATAAATGCCCTCTTGTGATTCAAGGAGTTGTCCTTTGAACTTCCTGGGTTCTGAGGGAATGGATCTGTTCAAAAGACACACTGGTGGAGCAGACTGAAATAAAGCTCACGAATGACCCCTGGATTTAGGGCACATGCACACTCTGCTGCCTTTGTTTCCCTCGGTGGCTGAGGGTTGGAAATGCCCAACACAACGTCCCAGCCCAATCTGCTCTTCCATCACCTCCTCCCGTGTGGGTTCTGTGTTCTGCTGCCCTGCTTGCCTTCAGCTGGATTCCCCATCCTCAGCTCAAAGTGCCTTTTGGCTTCTTTTTGTGCAGGATTGGCTGCATGCTAAGCACGGCATTCGTGAAATGCTGTCGGGATTTAAACTGCTTGCAGCTCTTGCTTTGGGGAATCATTTAAAGCCTCCTGGCAGTATTTTTTGTCAGTGACTGAGCTGATGACTGCTTCACCCCCTATCTGCTTCCAGGGGCAGCCAGGATGCTGATCCCAGGGAAATTACATTTTCTGATTGAAATGTCATTGGCCACCCAGCCTTTTTCTCAGCTCTGGTTTGGCCACGCTGACCCTGGGAGTTGGTAACCACTGACCAGCTGGGCACAGGAGGGCTGAACTCCTGCTTTGCAAGACAAAAATGAGCATTTTTTCTCTTTTTTTTCTCTATACCCGGCTCTATTTTGTCATGAAAAGTAGCTCCATGGTAACATAAGGGCTTATAGCATCCCTGTCTCTTCCATGATATGCAGATCCTAATTAGCAGGAGCTGAGGAAGTTATATAAAGCCATATAAACCTGTCCTTTAATCGAGGCTTCCCAACAGTGTCAAAAAAGGAAACTGAAAGATGCCTCAGCTCAGATGCTACGCATTTTAAACAGGCACATGTAACAAAAATCCTCAGTTTTCTAAAATTAGAGAGTGACTGTGGTACTGAGCTGCATTTTGAGATGCTTGGAGTAATGTTTCTGAGCCGTAAAACCTATCTTCAGTCCTAAAACTTCCATCAGTGGCATGCAGGAATTACTTCATCTTTTGGTTGCACTTTGGAAAATTGGTTATAGGTCGAGTTTGCTGAGGTTCAGTTTACTTATAGAGGATGTTGTGAGAACTGTTGTAGTGCAAGAAAAATGCCAAGCATGTGTATAAAGAAAAAGGAGGGGAGAAATACTTAAATTTTGAATAAAAGTATTGTCTAAAAGAGGCAAATTCATGTTCTGGTTGTTTCACTGTTAGTCCGTTGACTTATGCCTTTACTTCATGTATGTTCCCTTTGATAAACTCCATCAGAGGAACTGAAATAGTTGCATGATATATGTAGGTCTCACTGAAAAATTCACAGCTATTGGATCAGGAAATTATATCTAGTTTAGAGCTACTAGCTACTCCATTACTGCTGCTTTCACTCTGGAGCATTAGTAGGACTCATTTCTTTCTTTCTTTTCTTCCCCTCAGCCCTAAACAACAGGCAAAAATGGCAGAGTACTGCAGATTGATATTTGGAGATGCACTGCTTATGGATCCATTGGAAAAGTACCCGGTAACGTGCCTTGGTGTTTATCACATCCCAAATGGCTGGGGGCATTTTTACTGCAGTGTCTCAGTCCTGCCTCATTCTTCAGTCCAAAGGAAGGAGTGAAGCAGCGTGAGCTGTTGGTGACTTAAGCATCGTTTCTGATGCAGAGATTGCCCTGGTAGAGTGAATTGTGATCTTTTAAATGCAAATGATCCTCATAGCTGCCATTTTAAAAGGTAGACTCTCATATCTGAGCTAGTACTTATTTTGGTTATTACTGCAGACACTTACATAAAGCATTTTTCTTCTTAAGTGCCCTCAGTAGCCCTGTTTCATTCAATGTTGACATTGCCTCTTGTGCAAAATCCATTTCATTTGAACAGGGCTTACAGAGGTTACAGGAGTGTCCTGTACCACATGGTCCCTAAGAAACTGCCATAAGCCTGTTTCCTCTGCTGTTCTAACAAATCTCTCCCTTTTCCTCCTGGAAGCTGGAAGCTGGGGTTCCTCTCCCAAGCCCCATGGATTTAATGTACAAAATCCTGGTGAAGAATAAGAAGAAGTCTCATAAGTCAGCAGACGGGAGTGCAAAGAAGAAGCTGTCGGAGCAAGCTTCCAACACCTGCAGTGACACATCCAGTATGTTTGAGCCTTCCTCCCCTGGAGCAGGTAGGACTGGGGTCTACTGATCCTCTTCTCCCTCAGGCACAAATGCAGCTGCAATCCCATCCAATTGCAGTGCTGCAGCAAGGTAAAGGTGCAGCAGTGTGGGTTGCTCAGCGGAAACAAGACTGAGGTGTCAGTGATCCTGGAGTCTGCTCTGTGAGGAGTTCTCATGGAATGACCCAGAGCTCTGGGTCTCAAATGTGTGCTAACATTTCTCTGCACTGCTTATTAAGGACAGGCAGCTGCCAACTCCTCCACCCTTGGCTGCCTTTCCTGTGGGCCCAAGCCCAATAGCAAATATAAATGTTTTCTTTTCCTTGTTGCCTCTGGGCTGTGCCTGCCATTATTTGGTGCCCTTTCAGACAGAACCCGTTCCCCAGGGGAGCTGCAGAGTGTCTGCAGTGCCTCAGGGTTTAGGAAAAAGGGATGAGATCCCTGTTCCTCAACCTGCTGTTGTCCTGCATTAGTTGGGAACATGTCATGGACCTCTGTTTAAAGTGCTATAGGATGTTCTTCTCTTCCAGAGATGGAAACAGGCAGGAATAATAAAGTCTCTGTATCCTCATCCCCAGCCCAGTGTCTGTTCCCTGACCTGGAATTTCTTCTCCTATCAAGACTGAAATTTTGTGTTCTTACAAGCACAGACATTTATGCCCCAGCAGCAGAAAACTTACAGAGTAAATTGAAAGCTCTGCTGAAATATAAGTTCATTGCCATTTAAAAACTTTTCCCCACTGTTTGTAGTTTTTTTCTGAACTCTGATTAACTGAGCTGAAAATTTTCATGCTGGCAGTTTGCCCCAAGCTGAATTAACGGGAAAGAAATCCTGCTTCATTTGTGGATAACATTGTTTATCCTATTAGCACCAAAGAGAGTTTTCAACTGTTGTTTTTAAGGAACTATGAAAATGGCATGCTTTGGAGTATGCTTGGATTTCAAGGAAGATTCATCCTGGTGTCAGGGATGACTTAATACTATTTTCTTGATTTGCTTTAGACAAATCCCAAGCAGGAGAAAAAGAGGTATGTCTTCCAGCTGCCTCCTCTCCAGCATTTGAAATGAGCCCTGCATTCCCAGCTCTCCATTTCTGTGAGCAGCACAGGGTGAGGCCAGTGGCAGAGAACACAGCCTTGGCTTTCTGAGGCTGGGCTGCACAGAGGGCCACAGCTCTGTCCTTCAGGAGCCTCTCCAGGAGCTTTCCTGGGAAAAGCCCCGGGCTGTGAATAAAGATGATGATGGTGATGCCAGGCAGGAGGGTCAATCCCCTAACAGGGTGTGTAATTTTACAAATTAACTGTGACTATTATGCCTGTATTACCTCTGGAACAGCTTCTGATTATGAAGATGAGTGCTTACAAATGAGAAAATGCTGGAACTGAGACTGCAGAATTGCTGTGGTCACCTGTGACTGCCAAAACACATTGCTTGTAGTCCTTGTGTCAGCCTCTGCTTCTCCTTTAGGACTTGTGCCTCTTTCTGAGAATGCAATTAGTCAATATTTTTCCTCTCTCTGTCATTCAATATTTGATCCTAGATAGAGCATCCTCAGTGAGTTTCTGTGGGGGTATCCAGGCTGCCTGTGAGCTCCTGACAAACAGCAGTGAATTTATCTGAACGAGACCTGTGGGAAGTGCAATATCATTAAACCAATTTTATCTGAGGACAGACGAATCTGACAGAACTTAAGAACACCCTAGGGATGAGTGATGAGGAACACCCAGAATGTCATTTTTCTGGAGTACTTTGAATTTTTAAGTATTCAGAGCTCCAGAGACTACAGCTACAGCTTACAGCTATGAGAATGCAGCATTTCTGTAAGTCAGGTTCCAGTTTTTCTGTCTGTGGACAGTTAAAAAGAAATTATTCACCATTGTATAAGAACATTGTGCTAGTGAAGAGTTTCCACACGGCAGAGCCCAAGAGTCACCATGACACCCTTCTTCTCACATCTCCACGTTGGCAATGTGTCATCCTGGAGCTCTGCAAGCCTTGTGCTCCTCTGCACCCAACACCAATTTCTTTCTGGAGAAATGCAATTAATCAGAAGCCTGACTCTTAATGTTTCTCAACGTTAAGTGTTTCAGTACTCCAACCTTAATATAATCTTGACATTTAGCAACTTGGACATATTGTTCAAACTACTCTGTTGGGTTGTGTAGCTCCTATCAGAATTGCTGCTGATCTCCAGGAGAAAGCTGTGCTGATTTGGCCTTCTGGAGATTCTAAATGAGTTTTTTCACAGCAGTGCAAAACAAAGTGGAAATTCATACTGGAGCTGATATCAAGATTTGCTGTGTCTTACACTGCTTGAGGTCAGATTTAAACTCCAGTAAACCCACGTTTTTGATGTGTTATAAGACCATATAAAAGTGTAGTGCTGGTGAAATAGTAGCAATAATGGAAGGAAGAATTCTGAGCTTTGTAGGATGCCTTGCAGGATGCCCATAAAACTGATGTGGGAAGTGACTTCAGTACATGTCAGTGGAAAAAAACTTTTCCTAAAAGTAGAGCAAAGCTGACGAGGCAGAAGAAGAATTTCTGAGATAGCCCTGGTGAGGTAGATTGCAATTTTGGTAAACAAGCCTCTCAGACCTGGCTGGTCCTGCACAATGACCAGGAGTTCTGTCACAGTGCAGGAGGAGCAGTGGCAGTTCTGCATTTCACCAAGAGCAGGCCCACACTGAAAGGAGCCAAAGCTTGCTAATGGAGCAGTATTTAAATGCTGTTAAATAAGCAGATTGTTCATTTCTCACTGATAGGATGATGGTTCTGTCAGAGCAGTGGGTGCTGTAAGGAAGGAGTCATGGGAGACAGAGACAGAGAGCAGAATTGGCTCCATGCTTTTGTGATGCCTAAATGGAAAACTACAGAAAAGGTTTTAGGCTCAGTGTATGTAACTGCTGCTGATGCCAGCTGAGACCAGTTACAAAGCAAAATGGTTTATCAAACTGAATAAAGTTTATTTTTCCCTTTTTAAAAATCATCCAGTGCTGATGTACAGTGGAAAAAACCCAAAAGGTGATTGTCCCCCGGGATGCTGGTGGCTGCCCAAATGTTGCAGAGTTAACAAGCTGCACCAGCAAGAACCACATTCATAATTCATCCTGGCCATTGTTTGAAAGGGTCTGAGAAAGCAGACTACCAGATTCCTCTGAATTTCAGCACTGTCTAACCTTTGGTTTTATTAGGCTGCCAGTATCTGTCAGGAGGATGAGAATGGATAATGTTTAGCACAGTGCTTCCTCCACCCAGGGATCTGGCTTGTGATTCCCAGCTCTCCAGTCAGTATTACTGGGTTGAACCCCTCTACCCTTCAGCTGGGGTTCAGCCTCCTTTGCTGATCATCCACCAGTCAGTATTACGGGTTGAACCCCTCTACCCTTCAGCTGGGGTTCAGCCTCCTTTGCCCACTCGTTGTTTCTCCCAAGGAGCACTTTTATATCTCCTCCACACTGCCCCACTCAGCAGGGACAGCTCCTTGAAAACATCCTTCAAGCTGCCCTCTGACTTTCCTGTGCCCTTCTGCCTGTGAGTGCTTGGCAGCACCTGTGTTTTAACTCGTGGTAGGGAGCAGCATCCTCTGATTTCTTGATATTCTTCTGGCTGCCTCTGTCCATGGGCAGGCTTTTGTTTGGCTTCCTTGGAGAAGGACTATCTTCACTGTATTTGTGTGCCAGGGAGCACTGAAGAGGTCCTATGCTGACCTGGGTTTTCGGTCCCATCTAAATGCAGACAGTAATGATGGTGTTACAGCTAATTGTCCCTTAGACAGCCTCAGGGTGGCTCTGTGTCCCTGCCATGCACCAGGGAGAGAGGGCCGTGCTGCTGGGGGAAAGGCAGTGCAGATGTACCACACCTCCTGAAACTCTCTTTTTGATTCCAGTCCTGTGTGTTACTTGTCCTGCTTTTGCTGTCTGATGCAGAACTTGAAAATGAGATTTGATCTCCTTGGGAGTATTAGTGTTAGATGTTTTTAAATAAACCAACCGTGCGCTGTGTACTTTCTTGTCTGGGCACTTCCAGCAGGAACAGGCTATCATGTACCTCTGGTCTCAGAGGGGCAAGCTGGCCAGAACCTGCCCACCTCCCCCTTCTGGTGTTCTGTGCAAAGGGCTCTTTTGCCAGTCTGGTTAAATCAGCTGAGAGCTCCCCATCCAAAGACTGTCAGTGCAGATCCTGTGAGAGCTTGCCTGGCTCTCTGCATTGTGCTGAGGCTCCCTGAGCCATCCCCTGAGCCTGTTGAGCAATCATGTTATTTTCCTCAATGAAACATCCAGGAAGAACTGTGTTGATGAATAAAAGCCTGACATTTCAACATCTGCATCTGGAAGGAAGTGCAGGCTGGGCAGTCATCCTTGGGTTGTGCAAGGCACACTCATGAGTGCTCCCTGTGCTCAGAAGGGAGCCAGACCTGCTGGAGCAGAGGAGTTCTTTATGGACTCAGGGCACTTGGGATTAGGCCCCACCTGGCAGGAGGAGCTGAGACTGAATTACCATTCTCTGGAGAGCTTGGGAATGCTGCACAGTAGTTAGATTTTTGTGCTGCCACTGCTGAAGAAAGATGGGAGGTTTGTGGAATAAAGTCTTCAGGGAGAGTTGTCACTCTTACAGCTGTGGATAGGTGACTGCAGATAAGTAAATCTTCCTTTGCAGAGCCTTAAGATGCACAGGGTACACTTCATGACAGCCAGGCCCACAGGAAGGGTTTCTAAAGGCAAAGATAAACTTGATATTCCTTAATGATTTAATTTGTGATGCAACCAATCTAAACATTTTGAAGGCGAGGGGAGGCCTTTGCTAATTAACATTAAAGAATTCTCGCCTTGCCGTGGAAGTTTGGTGAGTGCCCTGCAATCAGGCCAGGCAGATGTGCTTGGTTTGGTGCATTCGCTCCCAGCTCTCAGGGACAGGAGGAGCCTTGGGCACCTCCTGCCATTGCTGGGTTTGCAGTGCCCTCAGCTGGCACGGCTCAGCTCTGCCAGGCACCCAAAGGGCCCTGCCCAGGGCTTTGCTGGCAGCTGCTGCACTTTGGCTCCTGTGCCAGACCGTGCCAGCTCTGCTCAGCACAGGGCAGGGCTGGGGCATGGCCAGCACAGCAGCGTTCTGCCAGGCAGCCCTCGCAGCACGGCACAGCAGAAGCACATCCATTTTCACATTTTCACATTCATTTCTTCACCCCGTGCAGGCTGCTGCTTCCCAGAGGGGCTGAGGCACTCCCTGGAGGTCCTGCTCGGACCCTGCAGCAGCAGGAGGCTGGACTCACACCTCCAAAGCCTAGGGCTGTGTCCCAAACTCGGGATATCTCAGAGCAGTCTGTGAATCTGCCCACACACTGAGCACACTGCGCTCTCCTCTCAGTGCTGATTGCCAAAGAATAAGCATCAAGCAGCTGCAAAGGAAGAGCTCCTGTTTGGTGGGGCAATAAGGCCTGAAATCCATGCTGAGCATGGATGGGTCCCTCGGCAGCAGTGCTGGGTTTGATCGGTGCTGGGACAAAAAGCACAGCACAGGCTGCCCCCAGCACTGCTGCTTGCACACCCCTCTTGCATTTGTCACTGCTGATTGCCACTGTTTCCTCAGCCATTCATTGTCTTCCGCTTGAAACTTTTCAGGAGAAGCAGAGATGGAGAGCGACGACGATGATGACTATGATGACGACTGCAAGAAGTCGTCGATGGATGAAGTAAGGCTGTGAGATGTGGTTTGGGGATGGGTTGGTGCCTGTTAGCAGGAGTGGAGCTGCCATCCAGTGGAGAAGGAGAGGCAGAGCAGCGGCGAGCTCAGCACCCGCTTCCCCAAGGAAGCACGTCTTTGCTGTGTTTGTGCTTCTGTTTTCTCAAGATTAGGAACAAATAGCACCACAGCAGATCTGTTTGAGGCAGCTGCCTGTGGTGTTTAGCATTGTTGGACGACAAACCTGACCTCAAAAACGGAGAGCTTATTGTTTATCCAGGAGCACGGATGCATGTGCTCAGCACTGTGCAGGGCTGGAGGCAATGCAGTCCCTTCCCTGGGAGCCACGGAAAAAGAATGAACAGAGCATCAGTTCAATGTAAACATTTACATTTTTCCAGCCTGCTTTGTTCTTTCCTATGGGCACTCCCTACCTGAAGCATTGCCTTCTCTAGCCAGGGGCAGTGAAAGACACCACAACTGATAGAAAACTTTGGCATTTGTGGCCTCTGGTGGACAGACCCAACTGCAGCATTTTCCCTTCTCTTGCCTAGGGTACTGCTGGGAGTGAGGCTATGGCCACAGAAGAGATGTCTAACCTGGTAAACTACATCCAGCCTGTGAAGTTTGAGTCATTCGAAGTATCAAAAAGTAAGTAAGAAACATCTTAAAATTACCTGGCAAGTGTTTGGCAGAGTTCTGCAGAGATGCTGCTTGGCTTCCTCTCAGTTAGATACAGGAACACAAACAGAAAATGTTCCCTTGGTATCCAGCCAAATAAATCCATTTGTGTTTTGAAACCTCTTTAAGTCTAAATATCCAATTTCATCAACAGTAAACATGCTGACATTTCAAAAACAGTTTTGAAAGTTATGTGCTTACATTGTCTTTTTCATCCATGGCTGAAGCAGTTTGAGAAAAGTGGTCATAAATATTCCTACTTCTTTTTGCCTTTAGTACTTCTGTAGAAGATTCAGGGTAACAGAGTCTGCCCTTCCCCACATGCAGATTCACTTTCTGCCTCTGTGTTGTAAAGAAAGGGCCATAATTTCACCCCCTGCTGGCCTTTACAGAAGATGCCTTGCTAGGAATGCACTCAGTGACATCCTCAGGAAGCACTGCAGCATCTCTGCCTTCCTTGATGCACACCCCCCACTGTCTGCCTGCCCTTTTTCACTTTGTTTTGACAGGTTTTAATGTGCTTTTGAAGCTTTTTAGTTAAAGAAGTGCACAGGATTTTAATTTATTCCGGATTTGTTGTGTCCTTGGCAGAGGACAGGTAATTGTTGCCTAAGTCCATGTCTCTGTACAAGATCTGGCATTTGCTTGTGATGAATAACAAACATGTAGGAAGTTCCCAAGTGTTCATTTGTATGTGGGTATTTCTACAGATACCACACACGAGCAGTCCCAGCAGCGTGCAGGGAGCTGTGCTTGTTCCCTGCAGTAGTGTCCCTTTGGGTGTTTATAATCTCCTCCAGCTCTAATGAGAGTTACAAGAGCACAGTGGGAAGGAGATGTGCCTTCTGGAAAGGAAGCCATGTGAATCCTAGCACTACAAGTTGATGCAGCTGTTACAGAATTGTCTCATGTAGGGTTTGGGTTTTTTTCTTTCTGTTCACATGCCTTTGCCTTTCTGAGTTTTGCTTTTTGTAAAGATCTGCTGCTGTCCAGATTTTTCTCCTAAGTCCTGATGTGACCTTTGATCAATAATAGAGTTTCAGTGAATTCATATTGTTAAGGAATTAAATTTTTGGTGTTTGTGTCAAACACCAAAAATTTAATTTATGTGATAAATATGGCCCTAGGTGGTAAATGTTGCTGGCTGGCTAAAGAACAACTTGGGTGTTCTGGTCTTAGTCTTGGTCTGGACTCACTGCTGGATCTTCATTAAAGGAGCTGAATAAAGAAGGGATTAAATGAGGACTGCTTTTCAGTTGGCTATCTATCCAGCTGTTTCCCAAAAATTTTATTTTTGTTCACTTGACCTCACTTTGTTAATTGTAGAGTTCCATACTTGTCTTTTATACAGTTTTATAGTTTCAGTGTTACAGCACTTTGCTCATATATTACGTTTTATTCAGAGTTTGTTTGGATTTGTGATCCAGACCTCTGTGGTGACAGCAGTACCTCACTGCTTCTGTCATTCACACGTTTTAAAAGAGCATTTTCTGGTCTTGCATCCAAGCTGGTAACAGAAATATTGAATAGCAGTGGATCTGTACCAGGGCCCTGACTGCCCTCACTAGAAAGGTTCCCTCCTCTCTGGCAGCAAGTAGCTGTAAGTGCATTTTTCCACAATTTTCAGACAGTTTTCCATGAGTTATTTGTTCACTCTGCAGTAATTTGCTCCTGATAAGATAGCACAGTGTAATGTATCACAAGAAAGAAATGTCTCTCCTGCACAGCCTTTTCTTCAAAGGGCAGGTCCCTTAATCCTCTCCAGATACTACAAGGAAATAATTGTTCTTATTTTAATTATGAGTCTGATTAAGCTCTGGACAGTTGGTAACCAAATCCTTTAACAGCTACCAGCTCTGGTTTCCCACAAATGCTCTACTTAAAGACAAGGCTGGGAAATAAGAGTTTATTACTACAAGAAATTGTAGCACCTACATTCTAAATAGGATAAGACCAGTACATGTGTGTTGCTAGTGCTGTGCCATCAGTAGGGGGTAGCTGGAATAAGAATAATCTCAGTGTCTTTGTGAGAAGCTGAGATGGAGGTGAGCCAGCTGGAGAAAGAAAGGATATTATGTGTTAGAAAGGAAGAAAGAGGGGTAGGAGAGCAGCCTTTAGGAAATAACAGGAACTCTTCACCATTAGGAGATAACAGCTGTGAATAATAGCAGGTAGCATGATGGTTGCTGATTAGAAATAGGGACCACCATAAAGGTGAGTCCCAGCTCTCCTAGAGGTAGAGAATTACTTTTGGAAACCCACGTTCACCCTCTGACTCTTCAGCACAGGCTGAGAATGGTGTGTAGTTCCCAGTCTGGCAGCACATTTTCCTCTCACAGTGGCCCTAGATATTTCTTTGGATCCACTGCTTCCTTTTTGGCTCCTTAGGAGGACAGTGCCCACCTGTTTCTGTCCTGCTCCTCTGAGCTTTTGTTCAGTTTTGTGCCTCCCCTGCAGCTTGGCAGTTTGACTCTGGGGAGCTGGCCAGCCCTGCACAGTTACACTCATCTCTAAACCTGGATGAGACCAGACTTTTTCTCTGCCTTACTGGTTGCTTTCAGTAAAGTGGTGAGGCTGGAGAGATCTTGCTCCAACACAGGCACTGATCCCCTAATTTTTAAACAGATCAGAGCTGAGTTAATGGATTTGACCTCCAGAGCTGTGGCCCTTCTAGGCAGCCACAGGGCTGGTTGGGATGAAGTGGGAGGCTGTTGGTTTACAGAAACCCTTTCCTCTGCACTGAAGGGAAGGTACTGAAGCTAGCAGGGTCTTGACTTAGGCTCTGCTGCACCCTGGTGCCTGCGTGCATTGAGAGGCTGTGCCCACATCAGGCAAAGGTGAGTGACAAGCGATGCACAAACTGATGTTTGTTCCTACCAGCTCAGATGTGGAGGAGGAGCTGTTCACCTCTGGCAGATCAGAAAGTTTCACCAAATGAAAGAGATCATAAAAGCCTGATATCAGCTGGGGATTAGGTCTGAGTCCCTGCTGGGGCACAGGAGGGAACCTTTAGGGATGGCTGGGTAGTGGTGTTTGGTGGCTTTGACAGCTGTGACCTTGCCCCTGATGTACTGAGAGCCACTGCACTGCTCTGCTCACTTCAGTCTGACATGGACATCAGTTCTTACAGCTCCAAGTGGCTCCCAGCCTCACATCAGCCTGCAGAGACAAGCCAGAGGTCCAGCAGTGCCCCCAGCAAGCTGCTGCAGCCCCCCTGTGTCACAGTGGGATCTCTGGGCTCACCCTCTCAGGTACACCCACGGTGCTCTGCCCCCACTGTTGCCTGCAGCTGGTGCAGCATCAGCTTTGGGCACTGCAGGTGGAGCCCTGAGTGCCTGCAGAGCAAGGTCACTGCTGGCAGTGGAAATTCCGTGGGATCAGGCTGAAAAGAGCTGGTGAGCTGTAGGTGGGACTGGGGACTGGGGACTGGCACTAAACCACTCCAGTTTGTGCTCTAACCTGTTTTATCACCGGTTTTATCTCCCCTCTAAACCTGCAGAACGCAACAAAAGCTTTGAGATGTCTTCCTTCGTGGAAACCAAAGGGCTTGAGCAGCTTACAAAGTCTCCTGTGGAATTTGTGGAGTATCCTTGACTTTGAGAAAGGGGCTTCCTAAGTCCTTCTATATCTGAGATCAGCTACAGAGCTTTATTGGAATTCAGAGACAGGAGCTGGGGAAATAGGGAACCCAAATGAAATTTGTAGATTAGATTTTATTCTTTCTAAAGATTTTATCTTTCTAAATGAATTAATTGGCCTGAGTTCTGATGAGCTAATTTAAAAACTGGCATGAGTCTTGGTGCTGTGGGCTAGGACTACAGGGAATAGGCATAAATGACATATTGAAGACCTAATTCTGATTGTTAAATTTATCATCCTATATGGAGTGGTAAGAATTATGGTGAGCAAATTGTCAAAATGTGGCTGACTTTTTTTGCAAAGTCACATGAGAACACTTGCTTTGCCATCATACCCCTACTGATTTATTGGCCACACAATTTCTCAATTTTTTTGATTTTTATATCTTCTAAAGAAAAGCTAAGGAACATTCTGGTTAGACCTTTTGATGTTTCTCAGTCTCTCCTCATGAATGAAATAAACAGTTCTCCTCAGTTAAGAATGAAATAAAATAAACAGATAAAACAGTGCCTCAAAGGAGATTAATGGAAAGCTCCTTCCAAGGATTGCCTGCAGCACGTTCTCATCTCACAGATTTGTAGACTCAGCCAGAAAATGTGTGCACTTGTCATTTCTGTCCATCTAGAGGCCAATTCTAATGTCATTGCAGAAAACCACTTTTTAATTGAGCACCTCTCCCTGCACCAGAGGAATATTCACTGTTTGCAACCAGCTGTAAACGTACTCCTAAGGAAATCCCTAAGTAGGAATGTAAAGATAAATGGAATTTTATGAATGTGATCTTCCTAATGGATCTGCCTGTGCTCTTTCCCTGCTTGTTCTGAGTACTCTCTGCAGGAACAAGCAGCACCTTTAATTGCCCCATATTTATCAGATCTCCTACAAAACTGTGGCCACCTGGAAGCATGATGCTTGGAGAAATCCAGTGAGAAACCCGTGGCCACTCTGGAAAGAATTACCTGCATTTAACCCTGCAGCTGCCCTTCTCACTTGCCAGGTGATTCTTGTCACGTGTTCTGCACCTTAACTGCTCACTGCTCAGGTACAACAAAATGCAGCTGAGCAGGATTTACCCCAAGGGACTATATGGAGTGGTAAGAATTATGGTGAGCAAATTGTCAAAATGTGGCTGACTTTTTTTGCAAAGTCACATGAGAACACTTGCTTTGCCATCATACCCCTACTGATTTATTGGCCACACAATTTCTCTTTTTTTTTTTGATTTTTATAACTTGTAAAGCAAAGCTAAGGAGCATTCTGGTTAGACCTTTTGATGTTTCTCAGTCTCTCCTCATGAATGAAATAAACAGTTCTCCTCAGTTAAGAATGAAATAAAATAAACAGATAAAACAGTGCCTCAAAGGAGATTAATGGAAAGCTCCTTCCAAGGATTGCCTGCAGCACGTTCTCATCTCACAGATTTGTAGACTCAGCCAGAAAATGTGTACACTTGTCATTTCTGTCCATCTAGAGGCCAATTCTAATGTCATTGCAGAAAACCACTTTTTAATTGAACACCTCTCCCTGCTCCAGAGGAATATTCACTGTTTGCAACCAGCTGTAAATGTAATCCTAAGGAAATCCCTAAGTAGGAATGTAAAGATAAATGGGTCTCTCCTCATGGTTGCAGTTAAGAATGAAGTAAAATAGATAAAGAGATAAAACAGTGCCTCAAAGGAGATTAATGGAAAGCTCCTTCCAAGGATTGCCTGCAGCACGTTCTCATCTCACAGATTTGTAGACTCAGCCAGAAGATGTGTACACTTGTCATTTCTGTCCATCTAGAGGCCAATTCTAATGTCATTGCAGAAAACCACTTTTTAATTGAACACCTCTCCCTGCTCCAGAGGAATATTCACTGTTTGCAACCAGCTGTAAATGTAATCCTAAGGAAATCCCTAAGTAGGAATGTAAAGATAAATGGAATTTTATGAATGTGATCTTCCTAATGGATCTGCCTGTGCTCTTTCCCTGCTTGTTCTGAGTACTCTCTGCAGGAACAAGCAGCACCTTTAATTGCCCCATATTTATCAGATCTCCTACAAAACTGTGGCCACCTGGAAGCATGATGCTTGGAGAAATCCAGTGAGGAACCCGTGGCCACTCTGGAAAGAATTACCTGCATTTAACCCCGCAGCTGCCCTTCTCACTTGCCAGGTGATTCTTGTCACGTGTTCTGCACCTTAACTGCTCACTGCTCAGGTACAACAAAATGCAGCTGAGCAGGATTTACCCCAAGGGAACACGAGTGGACTCCTCCAACTACATGCCCCAAGTCTTCTGGAATGCTGGCTGCCAGATGGTCGCCCTCAACTTCCAAACCGTGGGTAAGTCCTGCTGGTGTCTGCCTTTGGAGAGCTGCACACGTCCACTTCTCCCTGCTGCTTGGTAGGAAAGACTGTACTTGTCAGAAATTAGCTAGGGATTAAAGTATACCAGAGAGCTGCTAATTAGTGTTTAACCCAGGCTTGTACTGTTTCTGTTACAGTCAGTATGAAATTACAGTCATTTTTAAAAATTTTATTATTGCTTTTTGAAATTATTACCTGTCCAGAAGGTAACTCTTTCCAATATTTTTCACATCCAGATTTGTCTATGCAAATAAACATGGGAATGTACGAGTACAATGGCAAAAGTGGCTACAGGTTAAAGCCAGAATTCATGAGAAGGCCAGACAAGCACTTTGATCCATTTACTGAGGGAATAGTGGATGGAATAGTGGCCAACACTCTGTCTGTCAAGGTATGTATGTAGCTGGTGGAAGTGCTCCCATGGCAATGCCAGAGCATGGATGTATTTATATTTTTGTGGTGCAGGAACCTTGAAAATTACTATACTAAGCCAAGAAAATAAAATTAATTTAATTTCATGGAGCAACATTTGATTTTTAAATTCTGCCTCGCATTTTGCATTGTAGGAGAAATCAATATATTTTTATTGTATGTATTCTTTGCCATAGAAGTAATTACAGAATCACAGAACTGGGAGGTCTGTGGATTTAGGAGCAGTTTGGCTGTGTTTTTAGAAACAAAGGGCTGGATTTAAAACAGGCTGTTGTGAAGTGGGAGGTTGGACTGGAATAGATAGAGCACTACATGCTTGGGATAAATAAATTTTCCTGGTTTTCTGAAAGTTCTCCAGCAGAACTGTGGAACCATAAATGTCAGCTGCAATTCATTGCCAACTTGGTTTTCCTTGTTCCTTTTTAAGGACCTCTAATGAAGTTTAGGGACTGCCAGGAATGTGCAGATGGAGAATTACCTGCATAAGTGTTCAAGGGCATAGATTGCATTGGCTGTGACAGGGGGACAAATTCACTTGTGAATTCACTTCTACATCTCCAGCTATAAAGCCATAAACTTTCTGGAGTCCTGCTGCTCCTCTAATGGGCTCACCCCTTAGAACAACCTCTGTGTTACAGAGTCCACCTGCAAAATATCCTCCTGTTTGCACTGAGGGAAAAGAAGTGTTTCCTCTGCAGGCAGGAGAGCACAGAGCCTGCTGGGAGGATGTGGATGAAGGAATAATCTGTGATATGCACAGCAGCAGAAGAGGACGTGTGGGTGACCTGTGGTGGTGACCTGCACTCATGGAAGCTTTCAGGGCCCTCCTGTGGGTTTAGAGGCACTTTCTTGTGCAGTTAGAGCAAATGGAGGTGGAGCACTCAGCAGCTGTGAGGAGAGGCACAGCTCTGGCCCGGGGATGAGCAGGCAGGAGCCAGGAGGCAGCTGCCTCTGCTGGTCACAGTGTCACTGCTCAACAGGCACAGCTGGCACTCGACTGGTTTGCTTTAGGCAAGCCTCAGTTTGTTAAAGTACAGTGCTGCACACTCCTGTGCCTCTTCAGCTTCCTGAAGTAATTGCAGATCTTTATTCCACTTTTTCAAGCTGAGAGTTGTGCTGCCTGTTAAAAATAAGAACTAGGAAAGATCAGCTATTTTGCAATTTTATTTTCATATTAAAACTCATCTGTGAAGAGCCTTTGTTAGAACACAAACTTAAAAGGTTGTTTTCTCCCTCACAGCTTAAAGCATATGTATAATTTCTCTGCCATTTAAACCTCTGTTTTTTCAAGCATTTTTTGAACCTGTTGTTGAGACTAGATAGAACTTAAGAGCTCTCAGGAACTAGGCATACAGATTGAGGAGGAGATCCAAATGAGTGTTCCTGCTGAGGGAAGGGCAGCAGCCTGGTCTCAACCACATTACTGCTCATAGGGGAATTCAGGATCACAGGGTCACAGGAAACCAGGCCTCACAAGCTGTTTTTCTGTGCCTGCAGTTAAATATTGGAATTTTTTTCCTGTTTATTGTGGGATTAGTGTTGTTTTGGTTCTATTTTAAATGCCCACCACCTGATCATTAATGAGAGCTATGCATCTGCATTGCAGCCACTCATTTCCTAATCCACCACAGGCATCTCTGAGAATGCTTCTTTGGCTTTAGATCATTTCAGGTCAGTTCCTTTCTGATAAAAAAGTTGGTACCTATGTGGAGGTGGACATGTTTGGCCTGCCTGTGGATACCAGGAGGAAAGCTCTGAAGACCAAGACCTCCCAAGGCAACGCAGTGAATCCAGTCTGGGAAGAGGAAGCCATAGTGTTCAAGAAGGTTGGTGTAACACTTGCTTCCCAAGAAGGAATTGTGCTTTTTTTAAATCCCTGTCCAGTGGGGTCTTTCCATGGCTTACTGAAAGTTTGCACTTGTTAGAAAGCAGGAAAAGGAGATTCTGAGTAGTTATTTCACAGTTCAGCTGCTCCTGCTGAGCTTTGGCTGCTCCAGGTGGGCGGCTGCTGCTAAAAGCAGTGAGTCTGGAGTGCCCTTGGTGGTTTGGGTGGCACAGCTGGGGATGGAAGGGGCAGCAGGCACAGATCCCTGCAGCAGTTCAGTGCCCTGGCACTGTGCCCTGGCTGAGCAGCCCTCCTGGGAAGCTGGGAGCAGCAGGACAATGGGAACACAGCTCCATGGAGCTGGCTGAGCTGCCACAGCCAAAGCAGCCTGCTGGCCCTGCTAGATTGGGCTGTAGAGTCACTGCCTGGGTGATGAGGACACAAATCTTATCCACCTGAGATAAGACTTCTACTTCTGAGCTGCTCATGCAGCTGAGAATTCAGTCTGAGTATTGGTCAGACTCAATTCTCTAAACTTCTAAGGTGGCACTGAGCACCGTGGATGTTTTATTGCACTTTGCAAATACCTGCAGCCAGTGTTTAACAGAGCCTCTGGGTTTTGCTCACTGAGCACCTTGGTTAAGCATATCCCCAGTCCAGGTGCCTGCAAAACAGTTTCTTTTGGCTTTCCCTCAGCAAGTGTAGCTCACAAGGGTGTTTAGACACTTGGTACTTGCAGCAGTGCTCTTTTCCCTGAATAATTTGGCCTTCTGAATGGCTTTCCTTTGGCAGCCTGCCAGAGCTTAAGTTTGGAAACATCACTAGCATTTTTCTTCTGTAATGAACTTCTAATTAGTGTACTTCATTTCTGTATTTAGTTAAGGATCCTGCCTTACTGCCCCTGTGCTCAGAGAAGCACAGGCTACTATTTTTAGAAGTTCAAATAAATCAGAGAAGCTTTTTTTAGTGTTTTCTTTTTGTTTTTTTCCTTCCAATGACTAGATAAACTTTAGCATGTGTTCTGTGCAGCCTATGGAAGGAGCTGAAGGTTAACAATGCAATAATATTGCCTTCCAGGTGGTTTTGCCCTCCCTGGCCTGTTTGAGGTTAGCAGTGTATGAAGAAGGAGGGAAATTCATTGGCCATCGGATACTGCCAGTCTTAGCAATCCGACCAGGTAAAAGCTTTCTCCCCATCCACACAGACATTGTGTGGTGAAAAGAGACAGCCAGGCAGAATCTCAGCTGCTCCAAATCAGCAGCCTCATAGCAAATGAGGACTTGAAAAACAAAAATGCCATATTTCATCAGAAATTGAAATTTTTCACCATCCAGGAAAAGCAATGGAATTGAAGCATTGGAGGCATAGTTGGCACTTCCTTCTCTCCAGTACACCAATTTCATGCTCACAGGTTTATGCTGAAAAGGGCAATTGCACACTTTTAAGAGGAGAGAGAGCAGCAACAGCCAAATTTTGATGTCATCTTTGTGAGAATGGGACGTGGCTGGGAATGAAAGTAAAGCCTGCTCCTCTCCATGTAATTTCTGCACACATGAAAGACTGACCTGTATGCCAGCTTTTATATCTCTGTAATACCTTTAAAAATCAATCCAAAATGACTTTCATCCTCATTGCTGAAAATTAAAAGAAAAATAACATTATTGGCCTCTTCTAAATCACATTATTTCTGCTATAGTTAGTGGCCACTTAAATGAAAATTACCTTGTGTGACAACTCTGGCCACATTTTCCAGGCCAGAGACTTGTTGGAGATCCTGTTTCAGAAAGATGCAGTGACCCTGGCAGTTTGAGCAAGGGAAATGCTCAGATTCAGTGCCAGATTTCCCAGCCAGGGGAGGAAGCTGAATTAGGGCAAGCATATGGGCCGTGAGCGTGCTCCCAGCTTTACTCACTGCAAAAGGAACAGTACCACTCTCTACCCTGTGCCTTATCCAGCACAAAACTCACATGTCCCCCCCCACACCTGACAGTTGGCCAAATTACTCCTGAGGAATAATCTCCACACCTTTTTCATGAGCAAGTTTAGTTTGTCAGTCCAGCAGACACCTCTTCTATGCCAGCTGCATTTTCTGCTGGCTGGCTGGATGGAGCTGTCTCCTGGAGGATCTGCTGAGTGCCAGAGGAAGGTAGGTGGGTGACTGGAGAGGAGAAGGGGATGGGCAAGTGAAATCTTAGCAGAGCTGTTCCCCCCAGGCCCGTTCTCTGTGCTTTTGGCTCCAGCCATCATCAGTTTACAGCATGTGGTGGAGAGCAGCCTGTTGGGCTGAGTTTGTTCCCTGCTCAAAACTGGCTGAAGGAGGCTGAGAGAACTGAGAACCCCTTGGAATATTTCATTTCGCTCTTTTCTGAGATGCTATTGAGATGCTATTATATCAAGCTGTCACATAAATCCACAGGCTTGTCACTATTCCCAAAGCAAGGATTTAGCCATTGCTTGGAGAGAGGGTTGCTTACATCAGCCAGGTGAGGATTCCCCCAGGTAAATACATCCTGCTCCTGCCTTGGATCCTGACCCCTGTCACACGTGTGGCTCCCAAGCTGGACGTGGCACTCAGTGCCACAAGGTGATCAGTCAAAGGCTGGATAGCCAGCTTTCAAAACAGCCTGGAATTTCTCTTTTTGCAAACACACTGTGACCACCATGCCACATTGTATATTTTTTTAATTAGATGCTGTGTGTGGATGGGCTGTTACATCTCAGTTTATTTGGCTGTTCACGTTGCTGAGTACTACCAGGGTCACTTTTGAAAACTAAGTAAGATGTACTAAACTAAAACAATCCAGACATAGGTACTAAACCAGAATGTATGAAAAATTTAAATAAATTTCCATTTTTAGCATCAATCACATAGGTAAGAATAAACAGAGAATATCATTTTGAGCTGCAGTGCCACATGGCTTTCCAGCAGTCTGTACAGTTCTCCCTGAAGCCCTTCAGATAAACCTTCCCCTCCCAGAAGCCCCTGGAGCTGCCTGCTCAGTCGGCACCACACTCTGAGTAACAAATATAACAGAGGTGCGTTGGAAATGCCTGTGGAAGGGTTTATGCTGTGAACTGGCTGTTCCTTACTTTGCAGGCTATCACTACATCTGCTTGAGGAATGAGAGGAACCAGCCTCTGACACTGCCAGCTCTCTTTGTGTACATCGAGGTCAAAGACTACGTCCCTGACACTTACGCAGGTAACTCTGAATTATTCAGGGAGTTTTCTTGCTGAGGAATATAAAGATTAATTGAAACACAAAATGCACGAGTGTGGACTTGCCAGACTGGGATAACAGTCCTGTGAGCAGACATCTGCACCTGGTGGATCACAGTTTTCTTGCTGAGGAGTATAAAGGTTAATTGAAACACAAAATGCACGGGGTGTGGGACTTGCCAGGCTGGGATAACAGTCCTGTGAGCAGACATCTGCACCTGGTGGATCAGTGTGTCTCCTCACTCTAGGAGATGGCCTGATTTGCAGCACCTTGCCTGAGGCTTTGGGTTAGGCCAACTCTTATCTTCAGCAGCCTGCAGAGGAGGAAATAGCCACTGGAACTCAAGTGAAACTCTGCATGCAGGACACACGAGATGTAGTCGTTCCCTGGGCAAAGTGCCGTGCTCCAGGGAGAGAACTGTGTTTTGGCATTGCCTCTAAACAGAGGGGGGTTTAAATGCCAGGCAGTGAAAGACCATCTTCAGGGAAAACCACTGTTCTGCCTTTTCCTTAAGCCCTGAGTGCTGGAGCCACAACACCAGGCTTTGACACTGAAGTGTTTGCCTTGTTCCTAGATGTGATTGAGGCCTTATCCAACCCCATCAGATACGTGAACTTGATGGAGCAGAGAGCCAAGCAGCTGGCTGCACTGACTCTGGAAGATGAGGAAGAGGTCAAGAAAGAGGTAAGGGAGCTTTCTGAGGCTCTGGAGATCATGCTGTGGTATTTAAAAGCACCTACTTTGCTTAGGAAAGCAACACTGGAAAACCCAGGGAATTGTATGTGCTGATTATGGGAACACCTGGAAACATCACCTGAGGAAGGCTGGGGCACAGGACACCCCAGCACTGCCCTGGGAGTGTGCTTGCACTAAAAACACTGAGCGGGGTGCTGCTCACAGGTGAGACAGGAAGAGCTGTGTTACTTGTGTGTTGTGCAGCTGAAATCTTTGTGACACAATGCCTGTTGTTTTCCAGTGTGCTGCTGGTTCCCCTTGCAAAAAACCACAGCTCTGTGGCAGGAGTTCTTCCTGAAAATATTACAAATGGCAGAGAATTTCAGACTGTCTCTGGAGAGGTCACTCTGCTGAGAAACATTTGTGTATCTCAGATTATGATGTCTCTGTTGATTCTCTGTGAGCAAACATGTCCTGAAGAGACACAGGGTGTCTCTTCACAAATCCTACAATAACTTAAGTGGGAAGGGGCCTCTGGAGTTCATAGATGTTAGAAATGAAGAGGGAGGAGGCCATGGAGTAAATAAATAGGCCTATTGGAGCTCAGCTGAAAGCTGTAGGAGCCCCAGTTTTAGTTGTTAATATCTGGATAGCTATGGTTACCTGCAGACTAACCTGTGAACCCTTCTTTCTGTATAATTGAAGGTTATGCACCCAAATTAGTATAACTGAGAGTTCAGCTGTGGTTCCTGATGGACTCTGCATGTTCAAACATTCTTTTCCACACTGTCACTGGGGCCTCTAGCAGTGTTGGGAGCATCAGCTTTGTCTGTCAGAGGTGGCTGTGCCAGGTGTTGTGCACACCAAGTGATCAAAAGGCTCTCAGCAAGTCTCCTGCAAAGACACAAATGCTTTTCAATCCTAAACTGCCCTCTGCTCTGGGGCCTGCCTTCTGCAATTCTCAGAAGTGCAAAACCTGGCTGAACTAGATTTTGTAGCCAAGAATACATTCCCAAAGCAGACCAGAGGAGTGAAAGTCATTACAATTCAGTAGCCAGCACTTCACTCTGTGTGCAGTGTCACCAGCTCTGCTGAATGAGGACACTGAAATGCTCAATAGCATCTTAGACATTTATCTAGGACACGCTACACATGAGATTCTATATTAATAGCAAAGCCTTTTTTAACAGAATCCTTTAAATACCTTAGAGGTCGTTTTTACTTTTGAAAAACTACAGATTTTCCTGGTATATACAGGCTTATTTGTTAGTTAGAAAAATTCTTGTCATAGAGAGTCTTCTGCAGCAAGTGGAAGGAGAGATGACTGTCAAGGAGCTTGGAAGCTCTTAGGATAAAGGATGTTGTTTTGGAGCAGCACAGAAATATTTTGTAAAAGAAAACTGTAGTGATTGTGGTCTGTTTGCTAAAAGTGTGTAATGGTTGAGCTAGCTGCAGCACCAAGGGACAGGGACAAAACTGCCACTGTAAGTGTCACCCTGAGTTCACCATGGTTCCCTTCTACTTCAAAGGCACTTTTTGGGGAAGCTATTTTGGTCTGTACTTGGAAATCTTGAATTCCCTGACCATGTTTTGTGATGATAACATTTTCCTCATCTGTCAGTCTGTTTTCTTCACTTTTTTTGGCCCACAGCAATCCATAACTGCAAGTACACTCACTGGCAACACAGCTGACAAACCCAAGTGTGTTTGCCAGAATGAGCACCTGATTGCACCTGGATTCCCCTTCCCAATGCCCAGTTTCAGGCTTACACACTGTAACTGACTGTGTGCAAAGCTGAGCTGTCTCCCAGCACAGATTCTGCTCCCCACTCCTCTCTCCTTCCCCTCACACACATTTCTGATCTGAGCAGCTGTCAGAGGAAAACTGAGAGGTTTTTGCTTTCCTTGCTGTAGAAGTTTAAACCCAGCCTCTGTGGGAAGCTCCTCACAGAACAAGAGTGAACTAAGCTACCCAGCAGTGAATTGTTTTAAACCAAGAAATCAGCTTTTCTTCAGGCTTCACATTGCCTTGTCTGCTAATGGGCAGTGCAATCACATAAACAAAGAATGCTGAAGAACTGACTGAGGTTCCAGCCTCCTCTCTGGATTTATTTACAAAGTTCCCATTGGGACCATGACAGGAGTTCCTGCCTTTACTTCCCTTGGTCAGCTCTTGCCTTCCAGCCTGGCCTGAGAAGAGCTGTTTTTGGGGAAAGGAATGCCTGCAGTGTGAGTTCTGCACCTTTCAGTGATCACACTGGGAATCTCTAGGAGCATACAGGTAGTGAAGGTTGCCCTCTCTTCCCCTGCCAAGTGTCCTTTACACACAGGAGGAACAACCCAAAGGAATTTGCAGAGAATTCCTTGGTAAGAGCTAATCCCAGCCTGAAGTAGCTCCTTTTCTCTGTAGAAATAAAAACAGACATAGAGAGAGTCCTCTATGGGTATGGATCTCTCTATTTAGTAAATGCACTGTGTTGCAATAGACGTGGCAGTGTGAAATAGAAACCAGTTTATGTGAATATTAAAACTGTAAATTAAAAGGCTGGATTACATCATGATTTAAGAACAGCCTAAAAGGAAAAATCATTTTTTTAAAGGAAAAATCGTGTTTATTTTAGCATTCTTTTAGCATAGTGTGATGAATTATGGGAAGAGAAAGTGCTTTTTAATGAGATTAGATTGCTTGATGTAGTGAAAATTATT
Source organism: Pyrgilauda ruficollis (assembly GCF_017590135.1). Classification (NCBI taxonomy): domain Eukaryota; kingdom Metazoa; phylum Chordata; class Aves; order Passeriformes; family Passeridae; genus Pyrgilauda; species Pyrgilauda ruficollis. The sequence goes on along the minus strand of NW_024524489.1, from coordinate 1,062,032 downwards.
CCTTATTCACTTTGTGATCCTGCCTCGCGTTTCTGCTTCAGTTTCTGCAAACAGATGTTTTATGTCCCAAAGTGCCAGGTTACATTAATAGCTCTCAACAAGGTGTGATGCAGCATTTCACAGCACACAAAAACCAGGTCTCAAAAGAAGGTAATACCCACTTGCCCTGCATAGGGGCACAGAGCTGCCAGGAGTTAGGAATTCTGCCTTCATTTGCATGAAATGTCGATGATGTGTGTAGCAAAGATTGTATTAAACTAATGACCTGCAGCCTGAGGAGAGCTGTGAGGATAACCACATCTGTGTGTGTTTATCACAGCTGCAGCTTTTGCTGTCACGTTGTTCCTCTGTTAGGAATGTTGGCTAAATGAGGTTTTTCTGTGTTTTACAGCAGTCATTCCTGCTTGGTGTAAATGAAGCTGTTGGCACTGCTTTTCAGTTGCATCCTGCTTCTGCCTACAGTATCTCCCTCCTGTAACTCTGGGAGGAAGAGGCTGTGGGACAGGAATTGTGCTGCAGTGCCCAGTGCAGTGTCAGGGCCAGGCTGAAGGAAGGCAGCAGCAGGAGCAGCACAGAACAGTTGGACCAAAATCCATTTTGCCTCTGTTGGTGCAGAGCAGGCTGATGTTTTGCAAGCGTGGAGGAATCATGGGGCAAAAATAAAAACCCAGCTCTGGTATCCTGCCTCTTCGTGTAATGTGATTACCATCAAAGTAGGAGAGGGAAGCAGCTGAAGGAACAAATCCAAAACTTCCCTGAGACACCATGGCAACCGGCCCCTGGCAGGGACAGCAGGAAACAGAAACATTTCAAAATAAAAATTGCTCTGAATGACCTTCTGTTTGCTGAGTGCCGGGTGCCTGCTTAAATCCTGATGGTCACAGGGACAATTGCAGATGTTCAGGGTGCAGTGCAGTGCACACTGCAAGCCTGAGCCTTTAGGAGACTGCAGAGAAGGAAGAGATTGTGGAAATGCTTCAATATTTGGATGGCACAGAGGTGTTCATGCAGCAGAATGGAGGTACTGTTTACATGTGACCCCTGGAGTGTACTTACAGGAATGTAAGCTGCTGGGAGGCAGAAGGATGTTCCTGTTCTGTGAGAATGGTGAAGAATGGTAGTGCTGGGCGTGTCTGTGAAATTCAGCAGTAATCTCGTGTACACGTTTTGGTCACAGCAGGGATCTGAGGAGCATTCTCCTGCCAGCACCTACGTTATTTCTAGAAAGATTTTATGGCTCTCCGCTGCAATACAGCCTTCACATCTGGTGCAGCTAATATATGTTGCACTAAAAAATGTCCCTGATGAGTTATATCTGCTTAAAATACTTTTTCAGAATAATGCATGCTCCATTTCTACTTGAAATTTACCCTGCACAAATGAGCCACCTGGGTTACCACAGCTCTTAAGGATGTCTTCTTCTGTTGTTTTATTTTAGAATGATTTTTAGATACAACATTTGCAGAATTTTGCATTTAAAAACCAAGCTAAAGTGGACCTGCAAATAAATGAAGTCTGTTAGTTGGGAAGAATAATGTGCATGGTGCTGTGATTTCAGATTGACCACGGGGATGCGCCGTCCGAAGCTAACAACGAACCCAGGCCAACACCAGCAGAAAATGGGGTAAATTTCACTGCCTCCCTCACGCCGAAACCAGCCACTCAGGTTGTCCACAGCCAGCCAGCACCAGGTAAAAAATAACAAACAACAAAACCAAGGCAAAGAGACAACAAGTCCCATCTTTTCTCAGTTAGTCTGGGTGATAATTTTTCAAGTGTTCTGTGTTTGAAGAACAAAGGTGGGAAGTTGTGGTGTTTGTTTTGTTTGTCTACAATAGGTAGAAACTTTCCCACCACTTTTTTCTGCTTCAAATATACAAATATCTTCTACTTAACAGTTGCATTAGTGGTGAAACTGAAATTCATTACAAGCAAGAAAATGTGCTGGGGGTTTTTTTTTGTTGCTGCAAGTGCAGGAATCTCTTGGAATTGTTTTTACAACTATGCCTAATTCATGCACGTAGTGGCATCTTACTCCACACACAAAACACAGTCTTAGGCCCTTGTGTGCTTTGTACTGACACATCTCCTATAGCAAATGCTTGCTAAACACAGTGTTTGTGACTTTATGGCTGCAGTCTCTGTAGGCAGGATCTGCCTGGCTTCCAAGGAGCTGGGCTCATCCATCCTGTGTGCAGGAATTCTGCACTGCCATCATAGTGTGTGATATGGTTGTACTGTCAGCCTAAAGCCACTCAGGGGACTCGTGTGAGTGGTATCAGGGGTTCATCCTCCTTATCAGTAACACAGCACAGCTCAGCTGGGGTTTTGGAAGGTCACCTTTCTGTCTTGGGCCAGAAGGTTGATGTTTTCATGCTCCTCTCCTGCTCAAAAGATGTATTTTCTCCAGTGATTAAAATCTGCCCATGTCAGGGTGTGTCCTGTGTCACCTGAGTGTTCTAACACTCAGCCAAGCAGCACAGTCATGGCTGTTGTTTTAAAAGAACTGAAATTAAACATCTCTTTTACCCTAGGTTCTGTGAAAGCACCTGCAAAGACAGAAGATCTTATCCAGAGTGTCCTCACAGGTAATAAATACACAGGTCACACTGCATGAGCTTTCTTGTCAAGAAAAACAACATTTTTATGGAATAGGCCACCAGGCTTAGGCATTACTTCCAGTGATTAGGACTGAAGTAACTCCTAAGGTTTGAAGTAAACAAAGTCTGGGCAAATCTCATGAGGTGGGGTGCCAACAGGGAATTTTTTAGAAATTGTTGTAGCTTCATGACCACCAAGTTACCATCTAACCCAGAAAAAAGAGCAGCATTATTGTGAGAACAGAGGCTAAATTTGTTCTGAATGCAGTGAATAGTAGTGGAACCATTTTGTCACAGTGCTTTGAAGCCAGTTAGCTTATTTCAGATGAAAGTACTCAGTTTATGCCATATTTCCTTTACCCAGAGCAAACAAGCAGGTTTTGTTCCGTTCCTGCTCCTCTGACTGAAATCCTGCAGTGCTGCAAAGTTGAAGTGCCTTTCATTATTATCATTGCAGAAGTGGAAGCACAGACCATTGAGGAGCTGAAACAGCAGAAGTCCTTTGTTAAACTCCAGAAGAAGCACTACAAGGAGATGAAGGACCTGGTGAAGAGGCACCACAAGAAAACCACCGACCTTATCAAAGAGCACACGGCAAAGTACAACGAGATCCAGAACGACTACCTGCGGCGGAGAGCAGTGCTGGAGAAAACTGCCAAAAGGGACAGCAAGAAGAGGTGGGTGAAGCACAGCCTCCTCAGCTGGGGGCTGCTGGAGACTTTACTCAGAGACCTTCACTTGTTTTTGGCAGAGAAATCATACAGAGGTGGCAGAGCGCAGAAAAAATCCAAAGCAGCAGGCTCCTGGTTAATGGGGGAGATGAGAGCTATGGCTCCCTGGGGGAGCCTTGGGAAATCTCAGGCCACAGCAGAAGGCATCAGGTGTACAATTAGGGGAAAGAAGCCCCTGGAGATTATAACCACCTGAGTGCTGTGAAATCATGATTGATCTGGAACACCTGGGAGTGTCCTCACAACTGCCTGGCTTTGCCAGGAACACCCTTTCTGTGCTTTCTCTTTCCAAGCCTTGCACCACCCTGTCTCTTTCTCTGTCCTGATACCATTTTTATATTATTTATTTATGAATTCTAATTATCAATTTAAATGCAAAAAGCTGCAATGAATTCTTATGAACCTTTCCACAATGATTGCCTTGTTCTTATGGTGAGGAACTGTATGTTAATAAAGATCAATTCATGATTCCTGGCAAAGCACAAACACACAGAGCCAAGCAGTGTCAGAGACTCTTGCAACTGAACTTTTATTTCTCCCATTGCTGCATCCTTTTTGTCTTAACATCATTTATTTTTTGAAGTAACCAGATAAGCACTAAAGTCCTCTTAACTTTTACATTAAATTGATGTAGCTGCAGTTCTTAAATATGATGATATTGAACAAACTTTAAAAAAAAAGTACTTTTTGGAAGGAGATGATCAGAGAAAAAAGCTGCAAGCCTGCTCTGGCTGCCAACCTTGTTGATAGTCCCTCTAAATGTAAGTGACTGGGACTCAGGCCATAACTTGTCCCTGGGCAGGAGCTTATTCATTTCTGCTTTCCTGATGACAGAATGTCATTGCCTTAATAAGAGCTCGACACTCACAATATATCTGTGTTCTGCTGGCCTTCACTGTTGCCAGTTTTCAGGCTTCCAGGTTCTGTACTTGAGTTTAACAAACTCCCTTTAATGGCTGGCTGTCAACTGCAAGCCCAGGGATATTTTATCTGCAGTGTTTTCCACCACCAAAGTGTGTGACAGACAGTGGCAGGCAAAACAACAGCACATTTCTGGCTTTCCTCCTATTACATTTAAGCAGAAAATCAAGCTGGATGAATAAAATGACTCATTTGTTTTTGAGCAAAAAGGGATTTGAGTTTTTTTGCTGTTTTCTGATCTGACTGCAAACCACTGATGATGTCAGGCAGCAAAACCCTGCAGTCTCCTACGTGGAGCTGCCACAGGGGTGTCAGAGACATGGAGTTTTATGTGCAGATACAGACAAGGCTGGAGGTTCCATTTTAAAAAAGCACAAATATGTTTTCAGGGATTTTCAAGCTTGCAAGTACATATTATCTCAAGCAGCAGACTTCTAATAGAGCACAGGAGAAAGTATCAGCAACAATTTAAAATGATGAAAAATCCCCTATTTGCCTGTAACTGCAAAGTAAAAATCACTGCTTCACAGGATTCTTCTCCCTGTATGAGATGGCCATAAAAATATCTCTGTCAGGAGCAATCTCTGCTTTTTGCCCTTGTCTAAAACTGAGCCAAGATTCAGTAAAGCCATTGTCTACAGGAAGTTTGAAATATTTATTTATACACGTGCACAAGTGTTTTGTTGGTGTTGCTCTGAAGTTTCTTTAATGATCATGTCCCATAAAAAACAGCCAGTATTTTAGCCAGTGTTTAGAAATAGGCCTGATTCCCTTTTCCCAGAAATACAAGAGAAATGTCAGCTTTAAAATATGTGTTGTGTAATGGCATCATAATGCTGACTGTAATATTCATTAATGCTGACTTCTGGCTCTGTAATGTTTAAATTACCCTCACCCATCACACTGACACCACTTAACCTCTTAGCAGAATATTCAAATACAATAAAAACACAAGAAATAAAAGGAGGCTACCTTGGCATTCGTGTCCTCGGAGGGATGAAAGCAGGATCACATTATTTCAGGAGAAGTAACTCTAAGTGACAGCAGCTGCACACTTGAACCTGGCAGAGAGAAGAGAGGCAGAGCCAGTTCTCTGCATTGTAATCTCGGCACATTTCTGAGGAGCAAACTCATTTTTCTCCCCGTGTCATCCCTCCCTGTTCAAGGTTTTGTTGTTTTGTCCATCTCCTGCGCTGCTCTGACGTTTCCCAGGCAACTGATTTAGCACCTGAGCATGGCAGTAAACACAGCAGCAGAGCAGGGACACAGCATAATCTTATTTCTTTAATGTACTTTCCTTGGGTTTGCATTAGTGCTGGCCTGAGAGTGGTACTGGATTTGCTGCTTATTTTTCTCTTGGGCAGTTTAGTGTCATCTCATCTCCTTTCACAGTTACATCTATCCTTCCTTCTGTCTTAAGAAAAAGTAAAACAGACCCAAACTGTTCCTTAGTGTTGCTTTTTAGCTCCCTTACTGTGTTTTTCCCCTGCTCCTGAGAGCTGCCTGTCTGAGGTTTGCTCCCCACTGGGGTGGGAGCTTTCCTTCTGAAGCCAGCAGCCCACGGAGCACTTTCCTGTGTGTGCTATGCATGGCATTTCCTGAAGGGGGGAGAAAACACCAAATAAAGGGATGTTCCTGCCATGTGAACCTTTGGTAAATGCAGATGTAACATTCAGCTTTTAAATTTATTGCTGAGTGCGTGCAGGGATGGCTTGGTTTCCAAAATACTCAGCATTCAGCCCTTCTGCTGAAGGCTCTGCAGCTTTGAAGTTCAAATTATGTCTGGAAATGGATAAACAAGTTCCATGGGGAGTCTTGGCAGTTGCCTCTGTAGCTCACTGTACTCAGTCTTGTTGCCACCACCCTGGTGGGTCAGTGAGATGAGGTTTAAAAGCTGTAGCCATTCAATTAATAAATCAGTAATTTCTTTTTCATTAAATCCTTGAACTCACTAGGGCTAAAATCACCTATCTTCTTGCTCTGTGTGTGGTACTGAGGAACTTATTAATGGGCTGCTTATAAACATCTGACTCCAAAAGGCAAATTTAGGCAAATGAAAGCAGGGTGTGGATCCTGGTGACGAGAGCCCTGGGGTGTGCTGTGTCCTCACAGGTCTGAGACGAGCAGCCCCGACCACAGCTCCTCCACCATTGAGCAGGAGCTGGCTGCCCTGGACTCCGAGATGACCCAGAAGCTGGTGGAGCTGAAGGAGAAGCAGCAGCAGCAGCTGCTGAACCTCAGGCAGGAGCAGTACTACAGTGAGAAGTACCAGAAACGGGAGCACATCAAGCTGGTAGGTTGGTGGGGTGAGCACCGGGGCCACCAGGACAAAGTCTCATCCACTGGGGCTTCCTCCTACCTGGGGTCCCTTCCAGAGCCCCACTTCCCTCTGTTCTGCTGCAGCTCCAAGGGGCTCTTGTGTCACTTTGTCACTCCAACAGCTCGGAAGGCTTTGGGTGGAAGGCACAAAGGCAGCACCGTTGTTGCTACCTCTGGTTACAAAACTCTCCTTTTACTGCGGCTTTTGGATGATGTTCCTGTTTTGTTCTGCCACTTTCCCAAACCTGCAATGCACAAGGAGGCAGGATTAGCCAGAAAACAAATTGAAACACCATGAAAATAGATCTGAACATTCCCCAGGACAGAGGGTTGTGCCAAAGAGTGTTCCTGTGGCAGATGAACACTTTGAGGGGATGCAGGACATCTTCTGTATATGGTGAAGAAATATTTTGCATTCATTGGTCCAAGTCAGCTTTGTTTTTACAGCTGGAGTTTGGCTGACAACTGCAGCAGGATCATAGGCCCTCTGAGCTGAAATAGAGGAGTTGGGCAGATGGAAGCTGATGCTAATGGATATTTGTAGGCGGAAATGAACATTTTTAAAGGGTGTTAGGGGAGTACAAGCTGTTTCTCAACTCCAGACAACCCCCTCTTGCAATTTTTTCTATTACCTGATGTTTGGCCTCCCTCCTGTTGGGTGATTTGTCTCCTCTGCCCTGCCAGCCAAAACGAGCAGGTAAGAGGAGTGGTTTGTGTGTGGGTGCTGCTCAGCAGTGCCCTGCACAGACTGATTTCCACGGTCACAGCACGGGGCTGGGATGTTTGTCCCCTCCCCTGTGTGAGTCACAGTGCTCCAGGGTGGCTGTATGGGCACAGTGACCTGCACCACAGGGGACAGTCCCCATCCCACTAACAGCTGGTGGCTGCTTCTCAGAGATTTGGATTTTTGTAAAAAAGAACCATTCTAGACCCACACAGTTGGGCTTATCTCACGAGGTAACTCATTTCTCATTCCAAAATGGGAAATGGCATTTCTCAAAGCCAAGTTACATTTCTGGCATTGTCCCGTTAGGTGGTGGCACAGTAAATGCATTTTTTAGCACAGAACTTTTGGGCAGCTTTCCCTCTGAGCTGTGCAGGAGTTAATACTCCAATTCGAACTTGCTTTTTAGCTGAGAGATTCTTTCTGATGGCTTTCTTTTAGAGGGGAGCCTATTGTTGGTACTGTTCTGCTTTTATCTAAGGAATGGAAAGTTGGATCAGACCAGCCATGCCTTGTTATGCACTCCTGGTTCATCACCCTGAGAGGGTGATTTTACAAAATCAGACTTAACCTAGAAGGGTGATCAAATGGGCCCCAGTTCCCACTTCATTCCTGTTCCCTGAGCTGGCACAGGAGCCCTGCCCACACTCCTCTGCTGTCAGCATCCCCAGCACGGCTGGGCCTTTTGTTACTGCTTTGGGCACCAAGGAGAATGAACCCACAGCAGATTTCAAACCAGTGCCTCAGAGCTTTTTCATTCTGTGACCAAAATGTAGGTTATGCTTCTCTGTGCTTGGCTTTCATACTTTGATCACGCCTGATTTTCAACATCCCCCTGACCACCCCAAAATCCAAAGCATTCCTTGTAATTATCCTCATTACAGGAGGAACATTTTCAGCCCTCACAGAAAAACCTGGATGTTCAGTGACACAGAATTCACTCGGCAATTAGCATTGTGTAAATTCAATCTGTGACCCCTTATGTTTTTTCACAGGCATTTTCATTCCTAGCAAAGGTAAAATATTTGAAATAGATTTTGGTTTTACATTTAATGTTGTGAAAGTGTATCACCTCCATGTACAGAGAAGTAGCAGTTTCTGGGGGAGTTGGATGTGCACCATTCTGGCTGAACTCCACAAGTTAATAATGTATTTACACTGATAATGATGTTTGCTGGCTTTTGATCGTTGGTAATTCATCTGGGAATGGTGTAACACTTTCCTGTCTGCTGCAAGCTTTTGAGGAAATTTAGCTGCCTCTGTGATATTTAGCTGAAAATACATATTTTTATTTTTGGGATTTTTTTCCTAGCTAATTCAGAAGCTGACAGATGTAGCAGAGGAGTGTCAGAACAACCAGCTAAAGAAACTGAAAGAAACCTGTGAAAAGTAAGTGCTGTTCCCTTTTCCATTGATTGCTGCTCCCTGTGGGATTTGTTTGGATACTTTTGTACTCCCCTTTATTTTTTATGCTTTAGAGAAAAGAAAGAACTGAAGAAAAAAATGGACAAGAAGAGGCAGGAGAAGATCACAGAAGCAAAGTCCAAGGATAAAAATCAAATGGAAGAGTAAGTATATCCCTAGATCCACATCACTGTACGAGATTTTTCACAGCTGGTAAACCAAAGGAAGGTCTCGACCCTAAATCCAAGGCAGCCTTCAGTCAGCCCTCCCCAGAGTCCTTTCCCTGATAATAATTTCATTTCCTGGGCTAATCCAATCTCCTGTTCCTGAGCAGGGCCAGCAGCAGAGGTTTGCTCCTGGGGCAGCTTCCCAAAGAGCTGTCCGTGCAGGCACTGTTCCTCTGAGCACCAACAAACAGCCTGAAGGCTCCTGCTGCTGCAGGCTGGCATTTCATCCTGACTTGCCTTTCTCTTTCTGGCTTCTCTTGTCTTTCAAGCTGCTCTCCAAGAGAAATGGCAGCACCACTGTGAGGTTCCCTCTGCTTTTGGGATGAGCTGCCCTCAGACTGCCCATGGCCCTGCGCTGGTGACAGTGACACCTGGGGGACCCAGGGCAAAGCTGGGCTCTGGGGGTGCAGTGTCCCTGGGCAGGCACAGCAATCCTGATTCCATTCATGCACCCCAGACAGCACAAACTGCAGTTGTGCAAGTTGTGACTGTGTTCTTCCCAAGGGCACAGTATCTAGGTTTGTTTGTCCTCCTCCATTTGTTTTGGCAAGCAGCTCAAAAAGAAAATAGAGCATTTTAATCTTGCACTGCTATTCTTGTTGCCAGTCTTGACTTTAGAGCAGTTAAAAATACAAGAGGAACAAACAGGATAAAACAAAAAAAGAAACCCTCTAATGTTTGAGTTCTACCATGTAACAAAGGCACGACTGTGTTTGGTTTTCTGCAGGTGAAAGGGTTTGCACAGGTTCTGGAGCCTCTCAAGAGAGAATCTGTATTTGGTAACCCTGACAGGAAATCACAGACACACACAGTGAAGTGTTTCAGGTAGTTTCAGAATCAGCACATTAAAAATTTCAATAAACATCCTATTAAAAATGAGAATAATTTATGATGAAAAAGAGGAGAAATACTTAACATAGTTAGAACTGTTCAGAGGGCATGGAATTCATCTTGGAACAAAGCAGCTGGCCATGACGGAAATGCTGCAGCAGTAAAAATCAATTGCAGTAGGAAATGATTTGCTGAGAGGTAAATGAGACACTAGTGAGAAAGGCTCAGGGACAGACAAGCAGCAGTTCTTTTCTCTTTCCTTTTCATTTTTTTTCTCACTTTTCCCAAGGACTTTCCTGTGTCAGGCTTTCCAAAGAGCCCTTGAGAGGTGAGAGGGGACCCCACTGCAAGTCAGCTTTCCCCTGTCTGACGCAGCTTGTCCTCACTTTGGGAGTAGGGCAGAGAGGTGTGAGACCTTCCTCCTGGTGAATCCCTTCTGAGTCACTCTGGCTCCACTGCAGCTCATCTGAAGCTTTGCACGAGTTTGGGAAGGAATAGTACACACATTCACTGTTCTAATTGTTTTTACTTCATGTTTTGACACCCACTTTGTGCTTGCCTAAATCCTCCTGACTTCAGTGCTCCCTGAGGAGCAGTGCACAGGTCCTGGCTGAGGCAATCAGGATTTGGAGTAACTTCCTGAAAGGCATCACCTGCAGCAGCCACAAATTGTTGTGTGTGCATTTCCCCCTCTGGGGGTTCTCAGCTTCTGACTGATGTTACCAGATAACTCTGGGTGTGCCATAAAGCTCAGCTCCCCTGAGCCCAGCTCTGCGGGGCCAGGCTGGGCCTGCCCTGCTGCCCTGGAGCCTGGTGCCTGTGGGGGCAGCAGAGCCTGCCCTGGCACAGCCTGCTGCTCTGCCACAGCGTGGCACTGTGCCTCTGCTCACAGCTCTGCAGCTCCCAGGGATCTGGGCACTGTGGGAGCCCCTGGAAAACAGCATCATCCCGGGGGTGTGGGGAACTCTGAGCCCTTCGTGCCACAAGGGCAGCCTGGCACAAGGACACGTTCAGGGAGGGCACAGAAGGCAATCAGGCAGGTCCTTACACCTGGCCTTGGTGATGCAAAGAGAGCAGGAGTAAAATCCATCAGTGCTCTCGTGACTCCACTAATGCTGCCATGTTCCCCAGGGAGAAGACGGAGATGATCCGCTCCTACATCCAGGAGGTGGTGCAGTACATCAAGAGGGTAGGTCAGGCTTCATCCGGGCCACCAAATGTCACCTTTCACCTTCCAGCCTGTGTTCTGCTGCAGGTGCTGGGCTTCAGCTTAAAGATTCTGCACCTGCTGCCTTCTGGCAGGGGCAGTGTAGACTCTGCTTCACATTCCAGGTGAAGGAAAGCTGGGATTCCAGGTAAAGAAAGCTGGGATTCCAGGTAAAGGAAAGCTGGGATTCCAGGTAAAGAAAGCTGGGATTTCAGTTAAAGAAAGCTGGGATTCCAGTTAGAGGAAAGCTGGGATTCCAGTTAGAGGAAAGCTGGGATTCCAGTGAAAGGAAAGCTGGGATTCCAGTGAAGGGAAAGCTGGGATTCCAGTGAAAGAAAGCTGGGATTCTAATTAAAGAAAGCTGGGATTTCAGACAGCTCCTCAATTGTTAGTCAGCATTTGGGGGACGGTGCTGAGGAGGGAAGAATTCAATACAATTTCATCTCTGAATAGCCTGTGTGTATCCATGGAAAACACACCCATTTTTTTAATGGGCTTGCTGGCTTACAAATGCAAAGATTGCACAAGGAAAGTCAGTGAACATTTAATTGCAGAGTATATCCTAACTGTAATTGCATTTGTACAGTTACTGAAATGTAAAAAGCATTCTGTGAGCTCTGTAAACACAAATTAAAGAATTCTATGGCAGTTGTTAGCTTTGCTGAAGCTACAGGTGGTTCACACCAGGCTGAAATCATGTCCTGCAGTGCTTTGGGGTGTAAAACCACTGTGGAACATGTGCAGCCATTGAATTCTCCTCTTAATTTCAATGCAAAGATAGTTAGGTTCTAAAGTTGTCCCAGTTTTGCTTAGAAGAGCATTTGACTTAGGAAGCAACCTAAGGAATTAGCAAATTAAGTAGGTTTTTTGTCTGAGTGCATTACTAAGTGAAGCCCAGAATCTGTAATTCAATAACATTAGTCTGCTGTCAGTCCTTCAGACACTTCTGATGCTGAATGTTAGATGTGAAATGTGATGTTTCATGTCCACACCCAGCTGCTGCACAGTTGTGCTCAGGGGCACTCAGGCAGTGCTGTGTAATTTGGGTAATTTTAGCTTGGAATTGCTGACAGTTTCGATGACAATGTTTCAGTTTGGATGGCTGGAATGTTTGTTGGGGAGGAGGTGGGAGAGTGAGGCTGTGCAATCCACGAAAAAAGATTCTCTGCTCTTTTCTGACAGCTAGAAGATGCTCAGAGCAAAAGGCAGGAGAAACTTGTAGAAAAACACAAGGAGATCCGCCAGCAAATACTGGATGAAAAGCCTAAGGTAAAGAGTTTCTGACCACATGTTACACTGCTAAAATTGTCCTTCAGGAGAGAAGGAGCTCTGGCAGCAGGTAGGCTGATGTTTAAACACGAGAGAAGGCAGTGACAGCATCAGAGGCACTCACTGACACTCAGGGTGAGAGGAGGCAGGAGCAGCCTGCTGTGGGCACCACCTCCCACGATGATTTTTCAGCACCCAGGTTGTCCAAAAGCTGTCAGTGCAAAAGGTGCTGTGACCAGCAGAGTGTGCCCTTCCCTCCCCTGTGCCCGAGCTGCACAGAAGCAAAACACAGTTCCCATTGGAAGGGAAAAGAGATATCTCCTTAGCATCCTTCCCCAGGCCCTGCTGGCTCCCACAGGGTGGATTTCTGTGGGACACAACGAGCTTTTTTTACAGTAACAGTGCTTTAGAGTCCACGTTGCTTGCTGGATTGCCTCTGTTTGATTTTATGCACTGCATCTACATGGAACATTTTGAAGTGCATGTTCTGGCCCTCAGGCCTGGGGGCTCACTCCTGCTCCAAGTGGAGCTGGGGCCAGTTTTGCCACCAGCTTCAGTGGAGAAGGTTCAGAGTCCTGCACTTGTACCTGATTATCCTGTAGGAAGACCTAGCCATAGTCAGACTTCCACATGGAGGGAGACTCGTTTTCAGCAGGGTTCATAGCCAGATGTAATTCCTCCCAGCCCACTGTGTCATGTCTGCTTTCATTGTTTCTGGTTTTGCTCAAATGTGTGTCCTTGGCTCAGTTCTCACTCCTTGTCTGTGCCCACAGTCCCCCTGTTGCTGTGCTGCAGCTTGAATTCCAGCACTGGTGTGAGCTGATCAGTGCTGTCATGTCATCTCTGTGAGGCAGCCAGAGAATAAGTTAGGCTAAGGGCTGAGTAGCCAGAAGTTTACAATAGTTAGGGAAAATAAAAATGTTTGCATTTCCGGTTTTCTACTCATCTTTTTAAAATCGTGTTTATAAACAAGCTGGAACTTTTTGGTGTTGTGGGCATCTTGTGGGTGTAAAAAGTATACATATTTTTATGGTTGGTGCTGTAGGATCATGAGTTTATCAGGCTTGTGAACTGGAATTTAAACACTGGAATTTAAAATGCCAAGGAATAATAGGCACTGGTTCTACCACTGGCTTTTCCTGGATCGTTGGGAACTCAGTTATTGTTTAGCTGTGTCCTTCCTTCTCTTTCTCTTTATTTTTTATTTTTAATTTATCCATGTACTGAGGAGAAGCATGAAGCACTGGAAATCTGTCACTGAGGACTTGAGCTGAATTTTGAGCGGCGCTGGGCCAGCCACATTTGACTCTTTGATCAGTTCCCTGTCTGCCCAGGGTTGGTCCTGGCACAGGGCAGCTCCAGGTGCCTGTCCCCCTGCCTGTGGGCACAGTGGCAGCTCCCCAGGCTGTCCTGCCCGTCCCTCCTCCCAGGGATGTGCTGCAGGGCTGTTCCCTTCCCACACCCCGACAGGGCCCCGTGCTCAGCTGGTGCTGCTCTGCCCTCCTGCCTGCATGGGAGGCTTTGGGGAAAACATCATTACTCCTTTTATTAAGTCTCTTTTTGTGTTTTGCTCCGTGTCCATATTTCATTCCCATATTTGCCTCCTCAGTGCCGGGGTGGATGATATAAAATAGATCAAATGATTTCCCAGCTGAGCAGAGCTGATGTGTTTTCTGCAGGCTGCAGCCTTTCTGGGGGCTGCTTTTTCAACAAGCCAGCCTCTCCTGCTTCAAACACCCACTGAAATTGATGCTGGCTGTGTTAAAAGGCTTTTCTGGCAGCATCAACTCAGCCCCAAACAAAGAGTTTAATACATTAAGAGGGAAAGAATTTTCAGTATTCTCACCAATAATTCTGCTGGAGACAGATCTGCTGTCATCCTTCAGTGCTGCTTGGTTATTTATTGGTGCCTCACAGTTTGTTGTGCTCTGCCTCTGCTCAGGGCTCTTTCCCAGCCAGGGAGGAGATTGTGGCTCCCAGTGTTGCCAGCACACTGCCACAGCCTCTCCCATTTTGTTGGCTTTTCTCAAAGTATGAGTTAGCAGCTTCCTCTCTTGTGATGTGTGTAGGGCACCAGGAGAAAATTTGCCTTTGAGTGCTGTTGTTTTAGAAACTGCACAGACTGGATGGTTCCCTGTCCTGGAGGCTGGTTTGGTTTGTTTTGTTTAAAATATCACAGGGTTAGCTGAAAGTGCTTAACTCAGGACTGATTTATGCCCCTAAGCTCTGCCTCTCCCTCACATGTATCATTTCTTTCTAGTGTTTGGATGTGAGACTGTTTTGCAGCTTTCATTTGCAGGGCTATTGTATAAGCAAGAGCTTTTTTGCTCCTGTGAGAGCTTCCTGAACTGGTGCTTTCAGGCAAAGTAGGTACTGAACTGGTACTTCTAGGCTGGAAACAGCTCCTTGTGGTGCTGCAGGAGTCGGGGCAGGCCTTGGCTGCAGTGAGCCCAGAAGGTGGCTCTGTGTGTGGTGGCAGTATGTGTGACACTGGGACACAGGCTGGGTGTTCCAGCCAGGTGTGGGTGTGGAACAGGCCCCTCTCCCACGGGCATGCCTGGGAGGGGACAGTGGCACCTGCTAAGAAGCCAAATGCTGACTTGCCTCTGGGTAGAAACTACCTAACTAATATGGGAAACAAAGCTGATTCCCTCCTGCTGGCTTTTCCTAGCAGCACCATGACCAAGCAAGGCCATGTTGTATTTTCTCTTCTCTCACTCCTTGTCTTTCCTTACACTATCTCCTGGCAGCTCTATTATCAGCAACAACCTGTATTTTCTTTCTCTTTGTTTCCTCCTCTCAGTCACTGATACACGTGGAGCTTGTCCTGTCCTTATCTTCTTCCCTCTGGGCACTCTCCTGCCTGCAGTGGGGGCTGCTGCAGCAGCCAGCTCTGTGCACTGCATGCTGTCGGGGCAGGCTGGGATTTTGGATCCTGCACGAGGGGCACAGAGAGCACCAGGCTGGGCATGGCCACACATTGCTCTGTCCCTGACAGCTTGTGCATCAAATTAAGCACCAATCAAGTGCATTCCTTCTCTCTGCACCCTTGCCTCCAATTCCATTGTAATTACAAAAATCAATACACGTGAGACACGACAAGGAATTAATTATTTTCTGGGAACCGACTCAGTTACAGTAAATAGACCCAAGCCTCCTCTGATTGGACTCAGTGGGACTTTTGGTGCCTGTGCTGGTGGGTCAGAGGCACACTCAGATCCCAGGGTGACACTGACACTCCTGAGCCCGCTCCCACCCTGCAGGGACTGTTCTGCTCCCTGACAGTGTTCCTGCAGCCCCAGGTGCCAGGGGGGCTGTGACCTCTGTGGCTCCCAGCCTGCAGCCCGTGTTCCTGCCCACAGCTGCTGTGCCCTCACTGCCCAGGGCAGCCCAGGCCTGCCCTCTCTGGGCACGGGCACAGGGCAGGCTGGGGCTTGGTGGGAAAGGGTCCAACAGACCTGCAGAGGCACTATGAGCTGGGCACACTTTGTTGCACCTCTGTGCTCTTTCCAGTGAATGAAGAGAATATACTGCCTTAAGGTATGAAATTCCTTTTGTTCCTCAAATAGTGGAATGAAAACAATTCTTCAAAATTATAAATCTGTTCTCGTAAATGGGAAATACAAGCACCTGGTGCATACAAACTCGCTTTCCTACATTTATCATCTCCCAATTTGGCACGTGTTATTAACTGGGAGTTGACACTTCCACATCCAGTCAGAAAGGAATATCAGCAGTGTGCCTGAAATAGTCATGGAGGCACAGAGTGATACATGTTCATGTTCAGAGCCAGATGAACAAGGGGCTGATCCTTTCCAGCACTAGAGCCTCTGGTTCCTGCAGGGCTGCAGCTTGGGTGCTTTGGGTGAAGCTCTGTGGTCACCCATGCAGGGGATGCTGCTGAGTTAAGTGGAGCTGTTCCCTGCAGGAGGCTCAAACAGCAAGTGTGTCCTGCAGCACTTCAGGAGGTGTTTCAGCTGCCCTCAGAGCACTCTGCTGGTGTGGAAGGGAGCAGCCCTGAGGAGCTTTGGGTATTCCAGTGTCACTTCAGCTCCCTGTGACCTCACAGCAACAATGCTCTGTCCACCACAATCCCCTTTTTATCCCTGACACCTCTGCAGGAAGCCAAGCTGGCTTTTGGGCGAGCTGCACTTAATTCAAACACTTCCAGATGCATTCCAGTTCAACCACAGGCAACTCTCCAAGAATTCTGGGGAAGGAGTTTGGAGGAAAAGGTTATTTCAGTTTACTGGGATTCATGGGACTTGCCTGGCTTTGGGTTGGACAGGGGAAACTTGTCCTCCCAAAAAAATTAGTATTCAGACTCATGGCAAAAAAAACCCATAAAAATGATCTGATAGCCAGTGTCATATTTGAGAAGTTCTATTTTTCCCTGTTTGGGTAAAAATTTCTTTTGTTAGTTCATTCAATTTTAACATTTCCAAAGTTTAAAAAGAAATCTGTCCTCAATCTGTGGCTGCTCAGCTAAAATGACTTATGGCATTATCTGCCAAAGAAGCAGGGAATTAAGAGGATTGAAATAATTTACTGTTTGTTTCACTGTTCAGCTCTGGGCTTTGGTGCTTGTGTACTCATCAGAGGGGAATAATAAAATGTTTATTTACCTCATTAAGTGGGCAACAGCACGGAGAAATGAATGGAATTTTCATAGCCTCAGTGACCAAGAAACATTTAAAAGGAATATTTGAAAGGAGAAAAAAAAAAACCAAAATACAGAGTGAGATTTACAAATCTTCCTGTGACTTGATCTGGCATCTTCCCACTTCTGGATGGGAGCTCGTGTTTAAGTTTTGGGATCAGTACTCATGGCCCATTCCCTGCAGGATCTTGGCTCTTTGCTCAGCAGCCAGCCCCAGGTGAGTCAGCCCAAACTCTGAACAAATTTAATCTGATTTCAGTCTGGTGTTGTGCAGTTGCTAAGCTGTCCCCAGTTTCAGAGTATTATTTTGGGCAAGTTAGGGTGCTCCCTTTTCTGCTGTTTCTGCCAGTGCATAAATCCTGCAGAATGCACTTTGAGCCTGTGGAGTGAGTAGTAAATAATCTCACTGCAATCATTAAAATAACCAGGCTGGCCTCTATGCTGTGCCAGTTTTGTACCAATAAAACTTGCCCAGGTTCTCTGATGCACTGACACATCCCAGGCCTGGGAGCAAGAGAGTTCAGTCCAGTAACAGGGTGCCCAAAGGATCACTGGCATTTGGGCCTTGCTTCTTTACATTTCCCTTCACAAATCCACATTTTAAAGGGTTGTTTGTGTTTTCCAGCAGAATAAATACTGCAGTGTGAGAAATGGGTATCAGGTCACAAAAGATACATGTAAGAATTTGAGGTGTTATTCATTGTGTTAATTGAATGGGTTTGGTGTAACTCTTACACATGCATGTCCTTGGAAACACTCATTTTAAATCAGCAGCATCACCTTTCCAGTGTGGGTATGCAAAATGCCTTTTAAATTTTTTTATTGCATTCTGATATCACTTTATTTTAAATAAAAATGTCACCAACTCTTTGTAGGAAGAATTTAAATGTAAAGAAATACTTTGATGAATGGGACACATGGAAAATATGATAAATTTAAATTGGAGCTTATTGATGGAGGGAGATATTTTTCACACATGGGTCATTCTACTGGAAGCCAGAGAAAATCTTGGGTTTGCTCTGGAGCTGCAATAAAAGGGGAAATAAATTACTTGAGGGGGCAAACTTTTCAATTTTGCAGTAGTGTAAATCAGAAGGAACATTATCAAGTTACCAGTGTTGCTGATGATTTAAAGATACTGGGGAGGTCCATGATGGAGGGCAGGTGGCAGCCAGACCTGATTTGTGAAGGTTACTGAGATCTTCCTGGATAACATGCTAACAAATTAGAACTGTGACCAGGGTGGTGGTGTTGGGTATTTTTAAGAATAGTCATTTTAGAACCCAGCTACTCTCTGTGGACAGAAGAGCTCACAGAAAGTTATTTTCTTTTAAAAAGGCACAATTCTTCCTGCAAAAAAAGAAACTTCACTGATTTGGATTTTTTCCTAATTTGCAAAGTGAATCTGTTCTGTACTCTACCTGTCTCAGGTAAGGGCATTTCTCATGTCCCAGCCCACCCTGATTAGGTGGTTAATTGGCCTTCCTGATGCAGAAAAGGTGAAATCCTCATTAGCCCTGGTGCTGGATGGCAGCACAGCTGAGCCCAGCTCTGTGTGAGCCACAGAGGGGTCATTATTTACCTGTATGCAGGTAAAAAGGTGTGTTCCCAGCTGTGTGTGAGCCACAGAGGGGTCATTATTTACCAGAACTGCTTCTTTTGTTGGGTAACAGATTTTACTGTACAGCTCTGCCCCTCTAATTCTTAATTTGAGTCACAAAACAGATCAACTAAAGGGAGAAAAGTGAAGTACTGAATTGCTATTAAAATTATCAGCTCTATAGTAAACACCAAAAAGCAAAAACTGCCTTATTTTTCCTTTGTAACAGACTCATAGATGGTTTGGGTTGGAAGGTTCCTTAAAGACCATCTCAGTCCACCCTCTGCCATGGGCAGGGACACCTTCCCCTATCCCAGTTTGCTCAGAGCTCCATCCAACCTGGCCTTGGACACTTCCAGGGATGGGGCAGCCACAACTGCTCTGGACAAATACAGTTTCCATAGCAAACCTAACTTCTAATTTTAACATTTGTGACTAGCTGATCCCTCTGGAAACACTAAGTGAGCTTCCTATGCAGAGAAGAGTGCAGTGTGTTTCTCCATAGGCTGAAAACTGGGGAAGGGGTGTGAAAAATCAATGTATAGCTTCCTTCTGCAGGGTCCCACTCAGGATGGTGACACTCCAGACAGGGGAGGTTTCTCTGCAGAGCATGCTCCTCTAGGCACTGTGGGAGGTTGAGGATGACAAGGAGTGAGCAGTGGAACACTGACAGGCCCTGACCTGTTCTCTGTGGCCTCTCAAACACCTCCCCTGCTGCCCCATTCCCTG
The DNA here is from genome assembly GCF_017590135.1 of Pyrgilauda ruficollis. NCBI lineage: Eukaryota > Metazoa > Chordata > Aves > Passeriformes > Passeridae > Pyrgilauda > Pyrgilauda ruficollis. The sequence continues at coordinate 1,042,810 of NW_024524489.1, read as the reverse complement.
CCCAGCCCCAGAGCTGCTCTGCTGGGGTTAGGGCTGTCCCCCTGTCCCCTGTGACCCCTCCTGTGACCCACACTGATTGTTTTCATGGCAAGCATTCCCAGAGCAGGGGCAGCTGGCCAGCCAGGTGGAGCTGCCTGTGAGAGGAGAGAGCACAGGGCTAACTGCTGTGTTAACCTTGGGGTCTCTGAGGAGAAAACAGCCATGCTCAAAAACTGAAGAAGCCAGGGACTGCAAAGGTTTTGTGTCAGGATGTTTGGCTTAGGCTGTGCAATATTTAAACCTGCCCAGAGAGGTCTGTGCTGTGGAAATGTTTGGGATTCTGCAAAGGCAAGTGCTTTGCATGCTAAATCTCAGGGAGCAACAGGGCACCACAAGCTGTTGAGAGCCCTTCTCCTCTTCAGGAGCTGGGCTGGCACTCCAGGAAAATGCCTGATAAAACACAGACTGAATTGTGCATGGGTGTGCACAGACAGAGCACACTCTGGAATGCATGGCAGCCCACAGGGACATCTCCCAGGGCACACACTGCTGGTGCCAGCCCCAGCCACAAACACCAGGAGGCACCAGCAAATCCCCCTGCACAGCTGTGCCCACCACTGCAGCAGCAGCAGCAATGCACCTGGCAATTCTCAGCCCCTCAGTGCAGCATGACAAACGACACGAGATCCAGTTTGACACAGCTAATGGAAAAGTGTGGGAAGAAATATTACTGCCTAGTGTGTGAACTCATTAGAGAGATGCTTTAAAATGCATGAAATGGGGGGAAATGTGTTCTTTAATGAGCAGAGAAATAAAATCAGTGGTCCTGCAAAGCCTGTAGTGTGGGAAGGGCTCTGTGTGTGCAAGCCATTAGGCAGGAGAGTGCCAGAGTTTTTGTGCAGAATGACCTGCAAAGCAGAGGCACTGATGGGAACCATGCTGAGGACTGCTGCCAGCTGCTTCCACTGTGCAGCCCTGACAGGGTGGGTGATGGGCTCATCTGCACTGAGACCCTTCAGCATGAGAAATACACTGCTGGAAAGGGTAACAGCAAAGCCAGTGTTAGAGCTTCAAAACTATACCTGATTTAAAGAGGGTATTAAAATCTTGTCTAGCCTGTCTTGGGGAAGGACTTTCCTTTCTAGAAACAACAACAATCAGAAGAAAATGCTGTTGTTTCGAGATGCAGTCTCTTCCCCAGGAGGTTGAGGGTACTGAGCTTGGTAGGGGATGAAAGCCCTGCACATCTAGAAGGGAGAGGAAAAGGGGCAGGGAAACATTCCAGCCCCATTCCCACGTTGTTTCCAGTGCTGCTGGGGGAGCTTTCAAGGGTCTGGCAGCCCTCTGGAGTCAGTAGCAGAATAGCTGGGAAGGATGTTCCCGGGAAAGATTACTTTTCATTAAACATCCCCTGTGACTCACTTGCACCAAATCAGTGTTTTCCAGCAGAGGAGTTGCACAGGGCTGCTGCAGTTGCATAATCCAGGAGCTGTGGGTGCTGACAGCCCATGGGTTGGACTGGAGTGACTCAGTGAATTCCCATTATTCAGCCCCTGTTTGGAGGGAGGTTGTGCCAAGAGACTGTGGAGTGTGACTAACTGCAGCCCTGTACCTGAAAATCTCTTTTGTGGAGTCCCAGAGATCTGTAAGCTTTGTGTGGATGTGCCTGGGAAGGGGAGGAATAATCCAGATGTGGTTTGATACAGAGCCTGGCTCTAGGATGGTCAAGGCAAAATTTAAACTTTTTAACATTATCTTTTAACATTGGAACCCAGTCTTGTAACACTGAGTTTTCCAGTCATGGGGGTGGTGAAAATTTATTATTCTTGTTCTTTTTCCATTACTTCCTTAAAAAAAATATGAAAGAAAAAGCAGTTTTGATGTTCTTGTGATAGAAAAAAACTTCTTTTTAAACCTGCTGAGTATGGGGCAGGAAATCTCAGCTTTGGCCCATTCCATCAGCTTCCCAGCTCTCCAGACTGGCCTGTGGTTCCCAGAAATGAAGTCATGCACTGAAGGAAGTTATCAGACCTGCTGATAATGGAAGGAGCTCTCGCAGCCTTTTTCATTTCTCCTTTTTTCTATTTCCCCTTTTCCCCCATTTCACCTGCTCTCCTACTTGTCCTTCTCCCCCTTTCATCAAGCTCCTTTTCTCAGTATGTGGCTTCTGTCTCATGCTCTTTCTGTAGCCCTTATTTACTTTCACTTTTACCCTCCTTGCTCTTTGCCATCACTTGCTCTGTTAAATTTCAAGGAGTGCCTGAAGCACCTGTGGGAATGGAGTCCCTTTGAGGTGGAGCAGCCTGAAGGGAAGGGGTGTTCAAGAGCTGCTCTGCGTGTCTGTGAGCTTCCATCAGGTGGGAGAGAGGATGCCCAGAGCCAGGGGCTGCTGCTGCAGATGAGCCCTTGCACAGAGCCTGGCCCCTGTCCCACTGCACAGCACAGGCTGAGCCTCCTTGGGCAGGGCCCAGGCTGAGCATCCTGGCCACAGGGCACTGAGCAAGGCCCTGCTGGCCTTTGCTTTTGAGTATTGGTATTTTCAGCGTGCCTAAATCTAAATATATTTATCCCAAATCCCTTCACCATGTATTTCCCTTTCAGACCTGATCAGCCATTTACAGTCCTGTTCATTGCCAAAGACAGTCTCCAGTCATATTCTACATTTCCTTTGATTTCTTTCACATTTCTCAAAGCAAGGTGATGCTGGCAAGCAATTACATGCTACTTTTAGTGTAACAAACACTCTTGATTTATACATCAAGGAAGCCCAGACCTCACTTGGCAACAGAAACAGCCCTTAATTAGGATGAGATACAACGAGGAAAGCTGATTTCTGTGATGCCATAACATCACCCACTTGCTTTTCCTCTTGCAAAATGTGCTCTGCAAGTTCACATTATAGAAAATGAACGTAGGGATGTGCAGAGAGCCTAAAGCACATCACAAGAGCAGTCCCTGGTAGCCAGGGCCTCTGAGATTTACATCCTCAGAGGAGCTGAATGGGCCCTCAGCTCTGTGATCAACACACCGGGGCAGATAAAATTCTTCTGCCATCTGAAGACTCATAAGTGGGGCATTACTTAGGAGCCAGGCTGTCACCTGTAACCTCACTAAGCTGGCCAGCATGAATTTTAATCACAGTATAAGGAGATGGAGTAGGTAGAATCCATTTATTTACATTGATGAGTAAATGTGGTTTTCTATATGTCATAGTAAATATTTGGCTGTGTGTGCATAGGCACACATGCTCACTAGCTATATTAAGGACATGCATATGCTATAATTTTAGAGATTTAGTTTGATGCATGTACATTTTGGATGCATCTGTTAAATTACAGTTATTCACAGCCTTGCAGGATGGAAAATTCACTATCATAAAATTCTGTTAGTGATTTTCAAACTGGCATGATCACCATGTTAATTACAGTGTGGTTCAAACCTTTTTTTTTTTTTTACTTCCTTTTTTTCCCCCTGTCCTTTAAAATTGCCTGCTTAATATTCTGCTTCTCTTCAGGAAGGACAATAAATGGGGGGAATTTTGCCTGCCCATTGGGAGCCTTCCTTGGCTGTGAACACAGCAAAATGGCACAAAGGAAAGGGACCTCAGGCAGCTGATGGGAATGAAAGGTTTGGTCAAGAGAAGGCAACACAGAGCACTGAAGATGCTTTTCAGAGCTCAGGCAGGGCTGTGCTGGAGCATGTCTGGGGTAGCAGCTGATCAGTGGTTCAGGAACTCTCCTCCTTCCTTTCACCCTGTAGAAAACACAGAGTATCTGTGTACCACCCTTGCAGCCCAGGGACAGGAATTCCATCATCCCTGTTGGCTCTGATGGAACTGCCCACTGCTCCTTGAATTGTGCTGGGGATTCGTTAGGTTAAGCACATGGGGGATTTTGAGGTGCTCAGATAATCAAGGGTATAGAAATGCAAATTAGACTGTAAATATAGGAGGAAGGCATGGAGGGTTTCACTGAGAATGATCTGCTGGATAAATTCTCCTCTCAGCAAACTGCAGTGGCTCTTCCCTCCCAGGAGAGGCTCTGGCAGTGCCTAACAGGTACCTGCTTCTGAGAAAGAGCCCAAACAGATTTATCTCCTCAGCCCAGAGATTAACACATCGTCAGGAGTGACAGATTGCAAAGCACAGAGATGGATTGGCAGGGGAGAAGACGAGTGAAGCATCAAAATGTCATCCTGCACTCATTATGTCTGTGGCTTCCCAATTAATGCACAGAATCTCTCCTCTTCGTGGAATCCTCCCCTCCAGAGCTGCATAAACCATTGTGCCTCACACTGTTTGTTTTCTCCCTCCTGTTCATTGTGAAAGCCTGGTTTGATGGCTTGAAAACAAATGTTCCCTTCCTCCCCACCACTTTCCTCTCCCATTTTTCTGACTGGAAATTGCATTTTTAATTTGCCTTCATGTTTATTATTCCAGCATTCCTCCTTCCTGGGATTATCTAGATGCCTTTGCCTCCCCACCTGGTGTGGGGGACGGGGAAAGCTCCATCACTGAGAGCTCTTGTACCTAAACTGAGATTAACCGTGGTAGTTCCACAGTCCCACACTCGTTGTTGTGTTGATGCAGTAATGGAACCCATTTTCTGTTCCTGCACTGAGTTTTCTGCTGCATTCTGGTACATCCTGGTGGGCAGTTCCTGCTCCTGCAGACAAGATGAACTGACTCCTTATTGCCCTAGCTGAGTGATCACTCTGTGTCCACCATCCCTTGCTCAGCTGTGGAGTTGTGTGAGTACATTTAGGGACTGAATCACCCTCCAGTGATTGGAACTCCTGGGTTTTCCTTTCATTTTTATCTTGTGCTGAAGGGCATCATCCCAACGTTTTTATCTTCTTTACACACACAGAAGAAAAGCTTTGTAATGATCACCCTGACTGTAATGCTGCTGTGTCAGTGCTCCCCCAGTCACCCTTCCCTCACCCATTTCAGTCACATTCACTCCCTGTTTGTTGTATCATAAACAAAAAATAATGTGACTTTCTAGCTCAGGAAGAATGCTGCACTTGGAACTGGTAACATATTGAGAGAAAATGCATTTGGTATTGGTTTGATGAGTTCCTTGTCTGCCTGGCTTGCAGGTGATGTTACTCACTGAGCAGAGGGCACTTAGGAATGCCCTTCCTGCCCTGACTTGCTGATTGCTTTCTGCACAAAATTCTCTACAGCTTTCCACCCAGAGCTGTGCTCTCCAACAACTTTTGTGGTGGCTTTTCAGGTCAAGGCTCCTGTTTCTCCCTCTGAGGGCTGGGCAGTTGTTGTCTGGTGCACAGGCCTGGGACAAGGTGCACTATTAATAACACAGCAGGGAAAACCAGCAGTGTATTATTCATGTCATGGGAACAGCTTGGCCTACGTTTTATGTGAAAACCCTTCAGAGCAGTAACTGATCCCACTCCATCTTTTGCCTTACTAGATTGACATTTTCCTGAGCAAGCATTTGGATATGCTCTCCCATCCTCTGTGCAGCACACTCTTGTTGTGTATGTGAACCACACATTCCTCTTATTTAACAAGAGCTCTCCAGCCTCCCTCTCAGCAGACACAGGATTCCACAGTATTTCTCAGCTGGCTCTCAGTCCTGTTTGCAGCTCTTGTCTCTCACACTCAAGTCCTTCATCCTCAGCCAGGATTCCTGTGCAGCCCTGGCTCCTTGGGTACCCCGAGGGAGCCCCTGGGACACCAGCTCTCAGGGGAGCCTCCCCAGCATCCTGCCAGCTTCCCATCAGCTCAGGAGGAAAGGCAGCCATGTCCAGCAGCACTGACACAGGATCTGTCCCTTACTCATTTCACAGAATGGCTTTTAGAAATGTTTTCAGCACTCAGCAGCTTCTGGTTCAGATACGGGGGTCTTAAATACACCAGTCCATACAGAATTTTGGGGTTTGGTCTCCTGAGCCTGTTAATTGGTTAGGAAACAATATTTCTAATCATCTTTTAAGTGCCTCTTTTAGCTGCCTCTTAGCTTTTAACCCACAACTGAGTCATGTTCTTCCTTTTTTACCCTGGGTGTTGCACTTCCATCTTTGATGGAAAACAATGCTGGAATTCACACCAAAATGTTGCCCTTGACCTCCCTGTGACCCCTTAATTCCACTGCAATGGCTTACTTGTTCTTGCTGGGTTTCAGTTTCTGTTATCCGCCCATAAAAACTTAGGATTGATTTCCCTGGGGATTATTTCTGTGGAGTTCTGTCCAGCTGTGGCATTGATGCCTGGCAGTCATTGCACCTTGCACTGTTAATGTTTGGGGTCAGCTGGTGGCCTGAGCAGAAAGCAGCCCTTCCTGGAGGCTCAGCCCTGGTGGTTCCCTCTGTGCTTTCCTGCCCTGCAGATTTCTGTCCCAGTGCATGTCCTGCGGGGTTTTGGGTCCCTGGCTGCCCTGGACCCTGGCTCAGTGGAGCTGCTGTGCCTCCTTCCCAGGGCAGCCCGAGCCCTGCCTGGATCTCAGCCCAGCAGAGGAGCACTTTCCCTTCTGAGCTGCCAGCAGGCAGGCTTTCCCAGTTTCCACGTTTCCCTTCTCCTTCCCCAATTTGTACTTTCTCTCTGCCAAGCTCTCTTGGCAGCTCGAGGTGGAGTGCTGTTGAAGCACTCTCTGTTGTTACAGACCCGTGGAGTGCTTTGGTTTTCCTCTGTCACAGTTTCACAGCAGGAAAGTTTCAATCATTTTCGGGGTGTTCTTGACCCCTGCAGCTGGTGCTTCCTGCCATGCAGGGACAGTGGAACAGACCACAGGGCAATGGGAATGGTGAAAAGCTGCTGGAACAAGGAGAGCAGATAGATGCTCATAAATGCAACAAGTTCTCCTGGCTTTTCTGGTTTTACCTGGACTATTTGATGGGGGAGTTGATTATTTTTTATTATTATTCATCTTTGGAGATTGACGTTGTCATTATTATAAATCATTGATTAAGTCCAATAACTTTCAAGCTGGTATCTGTCTTTTTAATATACTGAAATTTCATATTTGTTTGTTTTGGCTACTGTGCTTTAAAAACAGTCAACACATCAAATCAGTCTTTTAGAATAATTGGGTATTTGGGCTTATTTAGGCTGAAAATTTGATTTCTAACACCATAAACTAAAGAATATGGTTCATAGTTCACCATGTAGATCATTATGGGGTCAGAAGTGCTTTGTTTTGCTAATGAATCCACCACAGCATAGAGACCTGTAGAGTTCCTAAACAGGGAAAGGTAAAATTCTAAACTCAGTCACCATCTCTGTAGTGCTAAAGTGAGTTATGCCCTTTTGCAAATGTTACCCATAATGACATCCAGATTCTCCATCTGGTGTTATCCCAAATAGCTTTCTGGATGTTGAATATTCACCCTCTTTATAATTTCAAATTCATCTGGTGTCATAAACAGTGGAAAACTGTGGGCTGTAGTCATCCCATCCTGCACTTCAGGAAGGTTTTATTTCATTTTAGTTAGTGGCTGAAATCGTGCCATCCTTTCTTTCTCCTATTTTTTTTTTAATAATTTTCTTGCTGGCATTCTTGGGGCACTGATAGACATCATCAGTGTCTTCAAAGAAAATTGCTGTTACTCAGCCTGGTTTTCTGTGCCAGGGATTCCTTCAGCTTCCTTTCTTGAAAAAAGACTGTTGCAAAACCACAGACAGACTGAGTTTTGGTAAAAGAGAATATTTCACTGCCTTGTGGGCTTTTTGAGTCTCAGTCTCACACTTCCATGGAAGTGTAGTGTGTTCTGCAGCTCATTTGTTAGAGCTTAGTGCTGCTGCTAACTGGCAGTGCAAGAGTATTTTCATCCTGGGAATGTTTCACCCTTTTCACCCTTTCCTGGGCTGGTGTGGATTTGTGCAAATGTGATGAGTGCCAGCTGAAGAGCTGGTCAAGTGGGATGCTCTAATTGCATTTCCTCAGCCTTTGCATTGCCAGCACCTTTATCTTTCCACATTGCTGCGCTGTTAAATTCACTTGAATTAAGTGATGAGTCCTAAAGGGAATTGTTATGAATTAAAAGGGCCATGAAATAATGGAGCTGAAGAACACCAAGGGCAATAGGTGCAGGAATGGGGGTAAGGCTCATCTGCTCTGAATTTAGGTACCCACAACAAACCTGGGCAGGTCTCAAGTCCTCCAAGGGAAGGAGATGCTGGGAAGCTCTTCAAATAACCCATTTCTTGTGCCTCCTCTGCAGGAGGACCAGCACAGAACTCACAGGGATTCCAGCAGGACCTGAGGCAGATCCTTTGATTAAAAATTAGAGTGAGTGTGAGGGGTTTAAATGATCAGCAGAACTGGCCTGAACCCCTGTAATGAAGGAGACAGGCATTACATTTCTGAAGCAAAGGATGAACGGAGATTAACTCTTGTGACAGGTGTGGAGCTTTCTTGATGCATGTGGAAACAAATATGGGATACCCTCCAAACTGCTGCACCTAATTTTTGTCTGTGAAACGGATCTCTACAGGAGAATAATTCTTGTGGTTTACATTAGCTGTCAAAGGTGTTTCTTAAATGGCCCTTTCCAACAAAAGAGATTTATCTTGGCTATTTTTGTATCACTAAGTGAATATAGTACCACTAGATTGCAGTGCTTCCAAGCCTTTCAATAAACCCCACTAAGACTTACACAAGGGTTCTCTGGAGGCCAGAGCTGCCCCCAGAGGGAGAGTGGGGCCCTGTGTGTGTCCCCAGGGAATTGCTGTCCTTCAGCAGCCTGGACAGCAGCTCCGTGCTCAAACAGGGTGTCTCTGTGGAAGGAAGGAAGGAAGGAAGGAAGGAAGGAAGGAAGGAAGGAAGGAAATCAGAGAATGAGGATATTTGTAGGTGGTGTTGAGGAGAGGTATGTGCTTGGAGAGATGCAGGAGGGAGATGAAATTGGGAGGCAAATGTTGGTGTTCCAAGGAACAAAGCAGGGCTAATGTTCACCAAATGCTTTAGTTCCTTTAGGAGGTATTCTTCAGCTGCCAGGGAAAAGGAAACATTGAGAATGGGAGGGAGAAATTGGGAGGCAAATGTTGGTGTTCCACTGCCTGGCAATACAAAGCAGTGCCAAGGTGCTCTGGTGCAGGCTGTTCCAATTGCCCCAGACTGGTGAATCTAAAGTTTAAATAAGATTTATGAGTTGCATTGTGTGTCTTCAAATCAGAAGGAATAATTCTTTTACTGTTGCCTTCATTACAAATAGACATATATCTTTATATACATATTTAATAACAAAAAGCAAGGGACAATTGTTAAAGTTAAGACTAAATGTTCTAATTTGCATTTCATTAATTCAGGAATTTTAGCTTCTGGAAAAATTAAAATTTTAAAGAGACATTCAGACTGCAATTGTGGTGTTAAGTTAAAGCCAACCCTCTTTTAAAGAATGAGAATTGACATTCCAGTAACCACTTATCTGCAGAGACAAGAAATGAATTTTACCTTGCATGCCATCAGTTGAAATTATTTATTTTATAAGAATTATTGGAGAATTTGTACAGAAGGCTCTTGGATGTGTTGAGGTGGTTCCTGACAGACAGAGGTTTGTACCACAGATGTGTTTTATTTGTTCTCATGTGAGCTTTGCTGATGGCCATTTCTGCTGCATTCCTGCAGCAGGGAGCAGCTCCATGTTTGATCAGTCAGGTATCTCTACTCAGATTTTAAGATTTGAAGAGTAATTAAGTAATGGTAGAGTAGGTTTTATTGCCCAGAAGAAAGACAGTTTGTATTTCATCTGTGATTTTGCTTGTGAAAACAAGTTCAAGCTAGGTATAAATTTGAGTTTTGCTTTTTAGTGCTGTAGGAACAAAACTGAGTTTCTGTTGCTCATTGTCTGCTTCACCTAAAAACTGCTTGAAGGAGATTTTACTCCCAAAAAAAAAAAAAAAGGGATGCCCGGGCTCAGGGTGCAGTTTGCAGCAGAGCAGCTGCAGCATCCCTGGCAGGGACATGGAAGTGTCAGAGGGCACCTGGAGAAGGGATGCCCGGGCTCAGGGTGCAGTTTGCAGCAGAGCAGCTGCAGCATCCCTGGCAGGGCTGTGCTGCAGCCTGCCTGGTACATTGGACAGCGCTGGCAGTGCCTGCTGTGCCAGGGCCCTGCTCAGAGCCAGAGCAGGGCTGCTCTCCGTGGCTGCTGCCCTGGGCAGGCTGATCCCTCAGCCCAGCTCCCAGCTGGTGTGAGAGGGCAGAAGTGCTGTGTGGTAGGGTGAGACCTGCCTGGCACCGTGTGCAGGGACACGGTGACAGCGCTGTCAGTCCCCTGCAGAGGGACAAAGCCAGGGGAACCCCAAACCAGTGATTATGGCTTGGAAAATCACAGGGGACACAGGTCATGTCTTTTATTACAGAGAGAGGAAAAATCTCCTCCTGTTGATCTTCCCCACTTGCCTTTATCCTTCTCTGTCCTGTGGTTTTCAAGGATTTTTTGCAGACTCACTGAACTCTGCATTCTCCAGGCACGTGCTCCCAGACACTGGGCTTGATTGTGTCCCTGTTCTCAGCCACTTCCAAAGTGGGAACTGTTTGAAATTCCTCTCCTCAGCTAGGGGACTTTGGGACCTTTTTTCCCCCTTTTGGCTTAGTCTTCATTACAGCCCTAAAAGCACATCCAAACTTGTGAAGGGAGCAGTTCTGAGCAGAGCTGACAGCTCTGGAGCAGTTGTCACTGGAGCCAGGGATCTGGGAAGAGCTCTTTATCTCCAGGGTGATTAACAGGGTGATGCACTGCATGCCCAGGCAGACCTTGTGGATACCATAAATTTTTTTGCCCCTCTGACTTAATTTAGACATTCCATGTGGCACTTTTTAAAATAAAGAATTCCCTAGTGTTCCATTATGGAAAGAGAGTTTCTTTTGGCCTTTGCCCAGTGTTATACCAAGGGATCACTTTTAAGGACATCTATTGTAGCTATTGCCTAGAAAAAGCAGTTCAGCCATAATAGGTTGCTTGTGTACACTTTCAGCAAACCTTTAAATGTTTATACTTTCTAATTTATGGTGTGTGCTCCCTTCCTTAAATAAAGAGCTATCCTGAATATTATCCATCTAACTCTTCCAAAAACACAGACCAGAGCAGTAACCCAGACAAAACTCTTCAATTGTATTGCTATTCTTAGTTTACCCCAGCTCCACACTATTTAAGAGATCCTTTCCCTTTTGTGAGGGTTCAGTGCAGGCGAAGCAGTTGCAAACTCCTGTTGGAAGGATCTAAAGAGCAAGCAAGGATGAGTTTTACTAAATTTCTCTCTTTCCTTTGGAAGACTGACTTGCCCCCAAAAGGACCTTTTTCTTCAAAGTATTGTTAACATAACAGTAGCAAGCTGTGTTTTCTGTGAAAGATTGAAAGATAATTAATTTTTAAGTTGTACCAAAGAGGGAAAAAAAACCCAACAAACCAGTGGATTTGACAGCAGAAGGATCAGGGGATGTAACTTCTAAAGAAGCATCTCTGTTTGTTCTCATTTAAGGAGACTCTCTTCACTTGTGTTTGTTTTTTGTGGCACCTTGCTTATAAACTGCAGAGCAGACAGCTTCCCAGCCCAGCACCGTGGCACAGACACCTTGGCTCCTTTCCACACAGCAGCAAATGAGGCAGACACTGCCCCTGCACAGGCTGGGAGCCCACAAGCAGTCCGAGGCACAGAGGAGAGGTGTTCCCTGCTGGGCAGCCCAGGAGAGCTGGCTGCTCTTGGTGAGCCCCTGCTCAGCCCTGGGCTCCGGGCACAGGGAGTTGTAATGCAGTAAAATGTTATTTATCCCTGCCACAGCACTGTCCTGCAGGAAGGTCAGGTCTTCTCTGGCTCTGCAGAGCTCTGGGAGCTTCACTGAGGGTTTGAGGGCAGGAGGAGACCTGGAAGTGTAACAGGGTCACTGCCCAAACTGGGCCAGGCTGGTGCCTGCAGGTGAAGGGTTCTGTACAAAAGGGGATGTGCAACAGCAGCTGTGGAGTCAGAGCCTCCAGGTGGGCACAGGGAGAGTCCCCTGTGCCATGAGGATCAGCTCTTCCCAGAGTCTGAGGCTGAAGTCTGCTCAGGACACAGCCACCTGGCCCAGTACTCTTAATAGTGCATTAAACTTCATCCAAATCCTTCATACCAGTTACTGTTCTCTGGATAGTAAAAGATCCAATTCATGCATAAAGGTTTGGCTTACAACTCTGTTTGAGCTTCCTTTGTTCTAAAAGGAGGAAGGGATTTCTCTGATTTTTCTTTTCAAAAAGTGGTGCTTGGTATTTTTTCCAGAGCTGTTGTGCTTTCCTCAATAATGACATAAACACTATTTTTTGCTGCTTCCTTTGGATTATTTTCTCTCTCCAAACTGAATTTATGGCAAAGGAAAAGAGCTTTAGGACATACTGCTTTCCCCTGTAGATCTTTTCTATAAGGCATAAAAGAGATACAAACTCATGAGCTTCTTTTTTGTGTTTGATTGTTTGATTGTAAAGTATTTATGTTTTCTCTTCCATCCACAAGTGGAATATCTTTCCTAGTCATCTTCCCAGTCCTGGGAACTTCTTGTTGAAGAAAGCACCACGTGTGGCACACAGATAATGTGATGATATATCCTGAGTGTAGCAAATCTTTATTCAGTAATAAAATATTTGGTTTGCTGATAAGTTTTTATTTTAGGCAATGCCCTGCCAATTATTTTCACTTACTCTGCCACCTGTAATCACCTCATTAGCGGTGTCTACACTATGATACAACTGCTTCTCCCTGTGTTTGTCCTTCCCTTCCCATTTTCCCCAAATGAACACTATTAATATGTGATGGGATGGTTTCCAAGCAGGATCTGTCACCTCCTCCTCGGTGTAAAATGGAATGTCAGACTTGTTTCTCTGCAGGCTTTTTGGGTTCTGTGTTCTCATGGCCTGAAGGATTTGTGTTTTAACAAGCATTCTGTTTCCATTCAGGAGAGTTACTGAGTTGTGTGTGCCCACATTCACACACCACTGAACTCTGGTGCTGAACTCTCCCTAGAGGAGCTGCTGAACACTTGAGACTTTCAGCAGTTCCACTTTATTTGTGGGTGCCAAGCCCTTGAGAAATCTGTCAGAAGCTGAGGAGATTCAAATGGGGTTGGAGACCACTTCAGAAATTAAATGTTTTCAGCACTGAAGTTCTTGTTGAGTGATGCTTTGACAGGAAGTAAAACTTCACTAAAACCTGAACTGCAGGACTTAGGGCAGTGCTCGAGGGATCAGGACCAGGAAGGTGAGCTCGAAGGTGGAGCAGTGTTATCTCTCTGCTCTAGGACCCTTTTTCCTTTGGCCAGCTCCTGCTAGCAGCCAAGGGCAGAGGCAGAGCACAGCTCTGTCAGCTGTGGTCTGAGCCAGCCTGGCAGTCCTGGCACTCCAAAGCCCTGAGCAATTTGGGGAATCTGGCCTGCAGTGACCAGATGTCACTTCCATTATCCTCACATACCTTCACACTGGAGTTCATTATTGCAGAAATTCTCTGGTCCTGCTGATGCTGTGAATATATCTGTGACTTTGGTCAGGGACAGAGAGTTTTGCCCATGATTTTCCAGGGAGCCCTACATGAATTTTGTCTGTATCCTCTATTCTCCTCTCTGGAGCAGACACATGACTGTTGTCACTGTTTCTTTGTGTGGTGCCAGCGTGGGGGTGCCTGGCTCTTCATTAGCTGTCCATATGTGCACCAATAAGTTGTAATTACTTCTGAGAGTGCCTTTAGGGAAGCAGGAGTGACACTCACACATCCACAGAGGGAAGGGAGGCACCACACCACTGCCCTGCTGCAGCAGATGTGTCTGGGATGCAAAGTGCAGTGCCACGTGTGGGCCAGCCATGAAACAAAATGACAATTTTAATCAAAGTCTGGTGCATTTCCCGGGTCTCAGGCAGCAGATTGCTGGGAGTGCAAGTGGGTCACACGTTGTGTTGAGCGATTGTGCTCTGTCCTTTGCCATCTGGCAACATGAATCAGCCTCAGCTGCACGCACACAGGGCTCTGCAAAGGTGACCTTGGCAGCAGGAGCAGCCCTGGGCAGGGCCTGCAGGAGGCTCACCTGCAGTCCTGGCAGGGCAAAGCCAAAAGGAGCAGGGATGGGGCTCTGGGAGCCCTTGTGGGCACTGCCAGTCTGGGAGGCAGCTGTGCCAGTGCAGCCCGTGGAGATTCATTGCTCTCACCTCTCCTGGGAACTCACATCTCATGGCCAAGGACCCACTGGGGCTCAGTGTAAATGAGATGGAGGATGCCAAAAAGCCCCTGGTCATTATGGTCAGTTGTTCCTAGAAACAGAGGTTCCAGACATTTATTACCCCAGGATATGTTTTAGAGGAAATCTAGCTTTCAAAGCTGTCTGCTTTTAAAGGTCTCTGAAGCTTGGCCTAGCAAATAGAACAGGTACAGACAGAAGGAACAGATACAAATAGAAGGTATTTGTAGCTCAGTTGAAATGACACTGTCAAGACAAATTTAGCTGTGAGTTTTAAATGTGTGGGTCTGAAAAAAAAAATCAATAGACAATTCCAAAAAGGAAAATTATCTGTGATAAAACTTCCTTGTGGTGCTTCCAACTCAAACCATCACAGTGTTTTTTGTGCATTGAAGGCTTTGCTTCATTAACTTGCATTTTGCTGCCTTACTTCAGGTGTCAATGTTTGAACTCTTTGGCTTAAGCATCTTTCAGAGTGAATTATCTGCATGACACAATCAGAATCCAGTTCTGATGGTTCCCAGTCCTGTTTTGAAACCACCCATCCCAGAAAGGAGTTTTGTGGTCTGCTCAAGTTTTCCTAGTTGACTGCATTAACAATGAAGTCAGAGTTTCCCCTGTGTGGAAAACCAGAGAGGGACAAGGCAGAGTGATGGATTCCCAGGTTCCCTGCTCTCTGCAGAATGCATTTAACACGTGCCAGACCTGCAGCTCGTGCTGAGCAGCAGCAGCAGCGTTTCCTCTGCCACAAGGAGCCACGTGGAGCATGGAAGCCATCAGGTTTCCTCAGCTGCCTTCCCAGGCTGGGCCTCAGTGGTTAAAACACCACTACAAAAGCAGAATACAATGCTGCTGTCTGCACACAAGCACACTAATTTAAAACGTGTGGGGACTAATTGTCTTCCAAATCCAGAGTCGTTTGGTTTCTCCAGTTACAGCCAGGCCCTACTGGAGCTTACAGCTTCTTTTGTTGTGATTTTTATTATTACTGTCATTATTAGTTCTGAAAGCATTTTATGGGAACATAGAAACTACTCTTCTTGCACAGCAAATACATCAAAGCACATTTATCTGTTTCTCCAGTACTAAAGCAGGGAAAGTGCTGCTTTAAAGTGTGTGTGAAGCTGTTGTAAGATGGTCAGGATGTGAGCAGGAGGTAGCCAGGTGTTTATACCTGCCAAATACATGGAAAATATATTGCCATGTATTTTCAATAGATGAGGAAAAAATGGTATTTTTAGTGCTGAAACTGCTAAGAAGTACATTGATCTGAATTAGTGTGTCTCAGAGAAAGTTTGCAATAACTCATGGTATATGTCCATGATATATGGAGCAAGTAGAACATCTAATTTTGCTTTAAGCTTTTTTTCTTTTTACATAAGTATTATAAATTGATCTGTGACTCCAGGCTGCCTTGGGTATATCTAGATTTGTGATCAGTGCACAGTGTAAGTTATTTTTAGATGTGAAATGCTCTTGCATCCACAGTGTGGTTATTCACTGCCATTAATGCGCTGGGGAAATAAGTAATTCCAGGGCTTTAAAGTGGTTTGCAACCATCTTCTTTGGCTCTGTTGGATTTAAATATTTTCCCAGTTCTCATGAGCTGTTCAGCGGGGTGAGTCTGTTTCTAATTGATCAGTCAGACATGACAATGTGATCTCCAGGTTCCAGTTCCTGGGTCTGGTGGAAGTTCAAGGACAGAATTGGAAAGCCTTACACAAACTTCATTAAGGGCACTCAAGACAAGATCGTGGTCCCTGCTGAAACTGAGAATTCTTTCTGAAGATCTCAGAGTGAATGGCAGAGGTCTGGGTCAGTGCAGCAGCAGGCATTTCCTGGGATTTAACTGGACATCTGCAGAAATTCATGGAGCTGGGTCATGGCAGGGACTCTTGGTACAGATCTATCCTCAGAGCAGGGCTCAGGACTCAGCACAGCCCGTGGCTGGAGTGAAACCTCCGTGTGAGCACGGTCTGACAGGAGCCCAGGAGCAGCATTCCCCAGGAATGGTACAGACTTGGGAGCACATGGCTTTGTCTCCAAACCAGGCAGCAGAGGAGCAGAGGTTCAGCGTGCCAGACAAGGTCTGCAACACCTGGACAGGGAAGATGGGGAGCATTTCTCATCCTGCTTGTGTAGGTGTATTCTCAGTCACTTCCCAGAATCCATTCATATGGGGGGTTTGCATCATGCCATTTACAAACCAATTCAGTCTAACTTTTACTTTTAATTAGGAAAGTTAATTGGAAAATGTCCTTAGAAATTAGGTTTCTCCCTTGACATGCTGTAAATAAATAAGTTATGTTGGAAAACAAGATGAAGATAAACAAAGGGCTGTTTCAAGTCAGCAGAAAAAAGGAGCAGCTTATTTCTCTGAACAACAAAAGTACATTTTATCATCTAAATATCAACACATTAATATTTATATTTATCATTATTAATTTGATTGCATTCTTTTAATAAGAAATGCAGATAGAATAAGTGTTGTTGTAAATATTTGCTTGCCTTCATATCACTTCCCATGATTTCTACATGTTGTCAGTGGTTTGGCTGCTGAGCAGCTTGGAAGTGACCCCAGCTGAGGCAGCTCCCCAGAGCCTGGGGGAAGTTGTCACTAAACAGCTTCAGATTTCCAGCCCTTCTCCAGCAGGGCTCAGGTTTGCCCCAGAGGGAGTGAACTGCCCCTGTCACTTCAGAATCCCCTTTTTGACAGCATCAGCACTGCAGGTTTGGTCAGCTTGCCAGGCAGGTTGAACTGCTGGAATGAATGAGACTGAAGGGAGGCAAAATGTTGCATTTTGGTCAGAAGTGAGCAGCAGTCTGTGGGTTCTGGTCCTGTGCTCCTCAGAGCTGTGTCCCACGGGAGCTGGGGCCAGCACTCAGCTCAGCTTTCTGCCCTTCCCTCCCCTGCAGTGAGATAAGTAACCCCAACTTTCCTCTTTGTGCTCCTGCCTGGTGATGTAAGTTCCACTTGGCAGCAGATTACATCCATGCACTTGATTAATTTAAGCCGCAGCAGCTAACGAGCAGATGCAGAATGTGCTCAGCCGTGCCTGCACGAATGGAATCATCCTGGGCAGAGGAAAGGAGGGGTGCTAAGGATGCTGCCTGCTTTAGCTGCACCACTTCAAGTCAGCCATGAATTTGAACTGAAGTCCTCCATCTCTAAAAAATCTAGGCCCTGAGTCAATTTGAAATACAGGAGCATTTCAGCCTCCTTGTATTTTTCCAGGTATATTAGTGGGACTCCGTCTCTTCAAGAAATGATAATGTTCGTGAATTTGCAGGAGCTTAGTGCAGGAACAGAGACACTAAAACCCTTGGCTGGTTCTGCAGGGGCCTCTCACAAACAAACAGTTCCTGCCCAGTTGCTTCTTGAACACAGTTTCCAACCAAAAGAATTGTAGAAGTATTTGAGCAGGGATTAAGCACTTAAGTACAGTGGAAGACAACTTGAAGTACTTCTCACTTATTAAAAGTAGTGAATATACATTCACCACAATTATTTCATTAATTATACACCTATTCTACTTTTTGCCATGCTATTGCTATCACCTTGCACTGTTAAAAAAAAAAATCTACCTCAGAAATCAATAGAAGACTGACTGGGAAAGCTGTTTGAATGAGTATTTTTGGGGTGTCAAAGAAAATGCTAGTAGCAAAGTCAGACACTAATAATTGCTTTTGAATGTTACCTCCAGACCAGATCTTCCAGAATGACCTTTGGCATCTTTCAAGAAACTGAAAAACAAAGGGTAACAGTAACAGAAATTAGTGCTATTTTTCATAGCAATTAATGGCTGGAGTTTTAAACTCCACATGTGCAGTGCTCAGGCAAGTAACTTATGTGGGGGTGTGAAATGAAACTGTAAAGGAGGTGTATCTCTGTCTCACTCAGGATTTGGTGCCAGTAAAGAGGCATTTGTTGGCAGCTGGCTGGCCAAAGCTCTGGAGGTCTGCAGGGCTCCTTCCTAGAGAGCTTCTGCCTTTGTGTGTCACTTTTGCCATGGTGTCCTAAACTCAGAAATTCAGGCTGCTGTGATTGATTAAATCACCCAAGATGAGCCTGAGCAGGTTTTGGGCTTTTGATGTGGGAATGAGGCAAAGATTTTTGGACGGGAAAAAAAAAAAAAAAAAGAAGGGTTGATTTATTAATAGGCATTTTCCTGCTGTAAGTGCATCTTCTGTCAGTTGCTGTGGATTAGGGAGACAGGGATGGCACAGCCCTTCTCTGTACCCTCTGAAGTTTGGTGTCATCCCAGTGGGGCCCAGCAGGTGCTGCTTTGCTGGGAACTCAGCAGCTCAGGCAGTCTCAGATCTCAGGGACGTGAGTGCTCTGGGCCATGCACTGAAAGCACTGGGTGGGATCATCCTTAATTCAGGACCACTCCAATATTTCCATTTGTCATGGCTGTTCCCAGGCTTGTGTGCTTTCCTGGCTGACCTGTGTTCCAGAAGAGAAAGAATTGCCCTGTGTGTGCCCAGCACAATGAGCTGAGAACATTTTTGTGTGCAGCTGACAGGAGAAGGGTGGGTGGGGAAGGTTAAGCCCAGATGGCACTGCAGATATCCCCTTGGCACACAGCTGCAGTATTATTCCCTGCAAGGCCGGAGGGCTGCAGCTGAGGCAGAAAGGCTCAGATTTAATGTGCAAGGGAGAGTTCCAGTCTGTGTGCTCCTGGTACCTCGGGCTGGGCAGAAAGGCACAGCTGAGACACTGGGCACTCCCCACCTCGAGAGGACAAACCCAGCACTGGCCTCCTGGTCACCCTGCACACCTGACCTCCCTCTGCCTGATTTGTCATGCCTGAGAGTAGCTGCTCTTGTAAACCCTGGAATGAGGTGGTAAATCTAGAGCTAATGCCCCAGCTGAGTCAATAGCACACTGGGTTGGAGCTAATTTTTCAGGCTTATATGCTGTTTGGAACAGGAAATCCGTGATTTTAATTAGCAATAAATAGGAAATAGTCTGCTGCGAATTGATCTTAAGCAGGTACTGCTGTACTAAATTAGTTCAAAATAAGCAGGATTTTCCATTCAGCAAATTGATGGTGAGACATCTTGGGTTTATTAGCAGCAGCTCCATTATCTGTCTGAGGCTAACTTTGGTTTCAGAAAGGAATGAAGCTGAAAATCTGTTCTTAGACACAAAGAGATGAGCTTATCATAAAGTGCAGAGCATCAGGACAGAAGGGATTTCCCCCATGTAGTCATTTGAAGAACTAATTGTCATATGTATTCTGTCTTAGCTAGTAAATGGAACTAATAACAATTTGTCAAAAAAATCAACTTTTTTTGTTTGTTAATTCACAGCCATTTAATGTTTAATGAAATTCTGGGAGATGGCATTTTCTTGATGTGTTTGTGAAGAAGATCCTTTCATCTGACACTTCATTAGGGGAAGGATTTGGATTTTGAATGTTCTTAGGAAATAAAGCTCCTTTTACTGCAGAGAAAACTGTGCAATCTGCTCTATTTAATACAGAGAAGGCCCTGAAATTGCCTAAGCTATCATGCTTGTCTGTAAGACAAGACCATGCTGTTGCTTTCAACTTCTAATAGTATTAAAATCTGAAGCAGTAACTTGTATTTCATGCAGTTCTGCAGATGGGAGAGTTGAGACCTTGGCAGTGAAATGAGCTGGGGAAATCAGTTTGTGGGATAAGTGAACTGTTTCATTTGTACAAGGCACTGAATCAGTGGGATGTCCATTCTCAGCCTGATGCTTATCTCAGTTTCTCTGACATTTGTGCATAATCCTTCCAGACATGTTACTGGAATCTCTTTGTGTGGGATAGGATGGGATTTAGAACAACATTTTGGGATAGGATGCGAATTTTCTTTAATTTGCAGTCTTTCCCATTTTGAGTATCATTTCCAGAAAGGCAATTTCTGAGACAAGGAGCTTCTGGAGGGTCCAGTGGAGGCCACAATGATGAGGGGTCTGTTTTGAGGAGACACTGGGTCTGTTTGGTGTGGAGTAAAGAGGACTGAGATGGGATCACATGAATGCACATAAATATCTCAAAGAGGTGCCAAGGAAGGTGCCAGACTCTTTTCAGCAGTGCTCAGTGGCAGGATGAGGAGCAATGGCCATGAACTGAAACACAGGAGGTTCCACCTTAACATGAGGAAGAACTTCTTTCCATTGGTGGTGGCAGAGCACTGGAACAGCTGCCCAGAGGAGCTGTTCTTTGGTGCCTGTCTTTCTGTGGCCTGCTCCCAGTGGTGATTAAGTCCCTTTGACTCCTTCATTCCCTTCACTTGACCACACTGGAATGCCTGCTTTCACAACTGCCCTAAAATAATCCCTTGCCAACCTGCTGTACTGGATAAGCTGTAGAAATATTGGCTCCCTTCACATTCTGTCAGTTTTTAAAGTGATTTTTACTCCTTTGTGATGGGTAGCTGATTCACAGGGGTTGCTGAGCTACCTCTCAGACTAAGGCAATGTGCCAAATGCATCCGTGGGATGGGGAGTGAACTTTTATTGTGCTCTGACTGTATCAATAGCAAAATTCACACTGACCTCAGTGGAGTAAACCTGTGTCCTAAACGAGTAAACCTTTGAGACTTCCAATTCATGTCCTGCAATGAGATAGTCACAAAAATCTGGTGGCCTCATAACCACAGGGCATCAACTCTTCCTGCTGGACCAGAGGGACACAAACTCTGGGTCAGGGTTCCAGACTGGACTTTCTCTGTCTAACATTCATTGTGTTAATGGAAACACATTTCTGAGAAATGAAGTCCATTCTCTTGATCTCTGTCTAGCTTACAAGTCAGTAAATGTTATGCCACAAATGGTAAAGGTGATAAATAATTTTTTTTTTGTGCAGACAGAATTTCAGTGATGCTCTGCTTGGACATTGTGAGGTTCGGGAGGGTTTTTTTTGAGCTGAAAGATGCATATTCTGACTTAATCTTCTGGCACTTATGGAGCTGCTGTATAATTGCAGTGGATTTTTTTTTAAGGTTATATCTAAAATAGGCAATATGAGGCAGGAAGGGAATGTTCTTTGCCCAGGATGAGAAACAGGAGTGCATCTGAAGACTGTTCTTGCAGCAGCTGGCTTCTGTGTGTGTAACTGAAGGGTGGAATTGCACGGGGTGGGTTGCACACATGCTGCTGTTAAACCAGACATTTTCACTGACAGGCAGTAGGATTAATGTGAATTTTTAAAGAATTGTTTCAGTGAGTGAGATCAAAGGCAGGACCAAGCTCTTCCTCCTGCATCTCTTCCTCTGCCTAGTACACAGTCAGTCTTGGATCAGTTGATAAACAACCCCAGATCCGTGCTGGATCTGTGGTAGGGATGTGAAGGATCTTCTGTGGCCCAGGGAAAATGAGAATATAACTGGGTTTCACAGCTTGCAGAATATGAATACAAGCTGCTGCCTTAAATGTTCTGTGCTGTTTCTGTGTTGCCACGAGGTGGATTTTGTCCTGAGTGTGTTTGTGCCAGCCTGCTGTGGATGACCCTGTGGGAAAGCACATCCCCTGCCCCTGGCTTTTCTGTCTTCTTGGTTTGGCAATTCATCTTCTCTCAGTAGATACCTACAGAAAAGGAGCCTAAAGCACAGCTGACACATTATATTGAAGAGGAACTCCACACACACAACACAGCTGGAAAGAAAGTCTGAAAAGGAGTCATGGGTTAGGAATGTGGGCCAGGGCTGCTTCTGTAAAGAGCAAGAAAGTTTTTCTTGGTCCATTGGAGAGAATGTGCTGTTTTCCAGAGGGCTTGGGCTTTCCCCCAGCTTAGTGAGCACTGCTTGCTTCTCCTTCAGCTGGCCAGTTTCAGAAGAGCTGCCCCCAGAGAAGAAAGATCCTTCAGTCAGCTGCAGCCTTGCTGGGAGCAGCAGAGTGCTGCAGAAGGCACTAGGCAGGAATGTTTCATTTCTAAAAATCTTAGGTCACTTTGATTGCACCATTGGTGAAGTGTTTCCATCTCCCCTCAAACTGCTCTTACAAATCTTGCCTGCTCTCTTCAGTGGGGCTTGGTGCTGCTGTGGTCTCAGAAAACCCTGCAGGGCCAGCAGCAGCACGAGTCTGGGAGCAGCTGAGAGCTCCGGGAGCTACTGAGGAATAAACTGTGTGCTGTGAGGCAGCCCTGTTTCCTTCTTCTTCTCCCTGAGACACGTTTCTCCAGTGTGGTTTTAAAGGTTCATTAGTGGATAATTGTGAGGAGCAGTCCCATTAACAGGAGCTGACTGGAGGTGTTAGATCAGCACAATTTATTGTGGGCACTGACAGGACTCTGTGTGCCAGCAAGAAGAGAAATCCTGACTAATTATGGCAGTAGTTCTTTACAGGAATGGCACAACTACTGAGAACACAGTGCAGCTTTTCATGACAGCTTAGAAACCAGAAATATAAAGTGCAGCTTTTTTTGGTGGCCCTTTGCACAGGTGAGGACACATCCAGGACCATCAGATAAACCAGATTATATTCAGCTTCAATATTTTAAAAGCTTAAACATTTACTGGATTGCTTTCTGGGGGTGTCTCCAGAAAGCTTCTGGGAAACCAGGAATAGGCAGTGACTGTGAACAGCAGATAATGGTTTAACACTTCCCCTTGTCCTCAGTGTTCTTCTGCATCTGGTTTCTCTGTGTGTCTTCCCTAAAATGTTGTCTCAGCACTAACAGAAGCAACAGATATGTGGCTGCTTTATGACTTGGGAGAGTGTATGTATTTTCTGTGTTTTCTTACCTCTGTGTCAGAGATTTCACTGAGAGCTGCTTTAAGCAATGTCTGTACAAACAGAAGGGTTCAGCTCACACCATCATCAAGAAGTTGCTCAGGCATTTTCAAAACCAGGCAGTTTTGCAAGTGCAGTCATGACTATCAGAATAGAAAAGAGCTTGAGAAATTCAGTGTTTGTTTTAATCCCTGTGTTTCTCTCTGACTTTCTAATGCTGCAAGGCCATGCCTGGAGCTCCCAGACTAGCTGTGGCAAATATCTGATACATGTCTGCTGCACTGCCATCTCTTGGATCAGGAGCATCCCAGTGGTGCAGTGCACAGACTAAACTGCTAAAAGCTCCATAAAAAACAGAGGTTTTGAGGGGTGCACACCCTGCTCACAGCTGATCAGGTTATATCTGGTAACCCTGGGATTTCCTCTGCCTGTGGAATTCATGCTACCCAGATATCTCTGTTACTTTCCATGGACTGTGTTTTGGTAAATAATCAAGGGGGAAATCCTCACTTTGCTTAAGCAGAGGGGGGTTTGTTACCAATTTTGAATGTTGCTTTTTGTTGAAATGTTTACTTATTTCTGATGTTCACCCTGCAGGTAGGTAAAGCCTGGATATTGGCAAACGTGTGCCTCCTTTGCACACCCAAATCCTGGTGTGTGAGCTCAACACACAAAGCACACAGACCTTGGCCAAAGCAAAATGTGCTCTTTAACAGAGAGGCTGGCTAAAAACGGTGCCAAAAAAAAGGAAAAAGTATTCATGTTGCACAAACTAAGAAATATAGCAAGAGGATGTTTAGTAGTGTTTTCCAAGACTGGTTTTAAGGGAATTTTTAATCAAATCTTAACCTGCTTTCAGTAGTTACCTCACTGAAGTAATTGGGCCAACATTCCCAGCAACAAAATGTTTTTGTGCTGCAAAGTTACGTGTAATTTAGTACAAAATTGCCAATTTTCTGTGAGCTGCTTTACTGATTTGTCTGTCAGTGGGAGCACAGAACCAGTGAGGCACACAGATCAAAGGGGCAGGAAAATGAATTGCATCAGGAGGAGTGATAAGGAACTGTGCCAAACAAAGTAGCTTTCTTATTTCACTTTACATTTCACCTTCTTTGCTGCTGCAAACTGTCACCTTCTGCTTCCTCAGCTGATCATTTAGGTTCATTTTGCATGTCAAGATGGTGCAAGCTGCCCCAGGCAGTGGCACCCGTTTCCTGAGCATCCTGTGCCCCACACGTATCTCCTAACACCCTTTGTGTCAGTGCTCATGCCACACACAGGCCACTGCTGCCCCGGTGACAGACTGCAAGGAGAAAATTCACAAAATTCATTTCGTGCATTTGCTGCAAATCAACCTGAGAAGGTGGCAGAGGTTCCCTTACAGAGCCTTTCAATCAAATCCAGCCAGTTGTTAGCTAATGGCATTTTCTGCCTGCATTGTGACTCAATTAGAAGGGATTTATGAATCTGCATGCAAGTAAAATGAGGACACAGTGCTCAGACATATTGTTCTGCTTCTTCACCCATTACCAAGGAAGTGACTCAATAATTGTGTTCAGTTTAAGAAAATGCTTTGAGAGGAAATGTTTTGTAAGAAATATTAAAAGTACTACCTTGGTTTCTAAGCTATTTCACCTTTACATTTGAAATGAGAAGCTTTATTTTGTGTTATTGTCTGTTTGTATTTCTTTTTAAAGGTTTCCATCTTCAGTTTCATTCATAACAAACCTGACACCTAAGACAAAGCCCAGCTTACCTCAGTGAGCTCACATGCAATTGTTCCATGGCTGGCTGTCACCTGCGTGTCCCCTGTGTGTGACAGGGGGTGCCACTGCAGCTCTGGCTCCTGGACAATGCAGATACAAAACTGTCCAGAATACAGGATAAAGTATCAATATATGATGTGGGAAGTGTCAAGACTTTGGTGGCACCAGCCCTGTCATGACAGAGCTGTGATTTAACTTCTGCAAACAGAACCAAGTTCAGTGATAGACTCATGCAATTGCTACCATATGGGGCAGTAAATCACTTATTGCTGAAATAACACTGATTTTAGAGTAAGACAAGACAGTTAATACAACTGTCAATTATTTAGCTCAACAGAGAAGGGAACGTGCTGCAGCCACTTGCAAATGGCAGGGCAGTGCTGTTTAAGGACTGCACTTAGCAACAACCAAAAAGGCATTTTTTTCACTCCCTGGCTATAATTTCATAGCCATCTTCTAGTAACTGCAAGAACTAAGGAACAAACTTGTGTCTTTTTGGTTGCTGCTGGATTATCTTCAGGACTTCTCTGCTCCAGACCTTAGATCTCTCCAAGATAGAGAGTTTGAGTTTAGGATGCTGAGAGTGGTACAGGATGCAGTGAGTCAGCACACCAGGGCCTTTGGGACAATCTGACAGTCCTGCTGTCCCTTGAGCTGCCAGACCCAAGGTTCAGCTCCAGAGACAAAGAGCAGCTTGGGATGAAGGTGAGAGAGCAGTGGTAGCAGCCCCATGAGCAGCGTGTCCAACATTTCCTGCAAGACTGACTCCAGGGGAATGGGCTGGAGCAGCTCCACTCCTGTAAGCACTTGGGGATGTCCTCGGGGGTTTTCCATCAAACTGCCCTGAGTTTGTGGCATCAGGCATGATCACAGTCCAAGGCCAGCGGTGTCTCTTCCAGCACACACTTCAGGTGCATGGCTGGTGCTCATTTTTCCCTTCTGACACACTTCCTTCCCTCTCCCAGAAAGAAGTGACACTCCTTGCAACCTGCGTAAGCTGCAACTTAACTAAAGCTGGATGTTCCTCCTAACACAGTGGGAATATTGGAATACTCCTCCTGTAGCATGGAGTGCCAGGTTGTGATAAATAGACTGTTTCTCTGACTAATGTGTACCTAGTCAAATATTAATGAGCCGGCACACAGAAGCATGAAGTAATCTTTGCTTTTTCATTAAGTGCATAGATTAAAGAGATGTTGCTTTACTGTAATGCACAGAATTATGTCATTTCAGCTTAGAGTAACTGTTAATCACCTCAAATTGAAATGATCCTTGGTTTTGTTTTAAAGAGCATAGAAGAACAAGAAGTAGAGGAAAAACAGAAGTAGAAATGGATTATGAGACTATAGTGAAAGTGAGTGAAAAATTCCCCTTTTTATCCAGTAATGCTGATGTTGTTTTCATTTTACATGTCAAAACCAAGTCAGGATCATGCACAATTAACTGCCTGGTGGTTTTTCTGAAACCTTTGAGCAATTCCAGCCCTGATTTTTACCTGCTAGCTGCATAACACGAGCTGCCACTGACCATGACATCCCTTCGAGAGCGCGCAGGCGACTTGTGCCTTCTTCGGGTCATACCCACGCCATCATCTCCCTGCCTGTTTTATCTACTGCTGCTTCTGCCCCCTCAGTGCAGCCATCAGGGGCTGTGTGTAACAGCATGACTGTCCCAGCTTTCCTGCACAGCCCTTTGGGTCATGGGAATATCCTCTCTTCTCTGCTCACAGTAGCTGCAGTACTGTCACGTCAGAGCACCGGGCGCTGTGCAATTTCTGTCTGAAGAGGTAAAGGAGATGGATTGATTGATGTGGGGGTAGGAATTGAGAGCATTTGAATGTAGAAGTGGGAGGTGGGGAAAGGTGTTGAAGTAGGAATTCTGGGTACCTCTGAAGATTAAGTTTACCAAGTAGATAAATCAGGGATTTGTCATCTGGGACACCAGAGTATGGGATGAAGATGGGATTAACCAGGGCATCACAGCAGAAGGAAGAATTGGGGTACAAAGAGAAAGAACTGATGAATGGGGATCAGTGAAACAGGATTAGTGAAACCTAAAGGGGAAGGCTAAAAGGTAAGAGGGTGATTTTTTCAGGGAGGAGGAAGAGAACAGAAGACAATTGAGGAAAGGCAGGCAAAGCCTGGAAGAAAGATGGAAGTAGATTAAAGTAAGGGAGTTTTCTTCATTGCTTTATGGAAGGGCTGATGATGACAAGATGGGGGTGGAATGAAGTGTTATTTCAGGTGTGTTCATCAGGAGACATGATTATATAAGCAAACTTCCTGCATCCTCCTGCAAACACAGCCATGCCAGGAGGGTGGGGCTTTCCCTTCAAGGGGGTAGCAATCAGCCACAACTTTGTCACTAAATCAGGGACTCCTGCTTGCTTTGTATTTTTATTTACTATTTCACTCCTACTGCTTTCTCCTGGGTTGCTTTGATATGCTTTGCTTGTTTGGAGAGAACTGCCGTGGTTCTCAGCGAGGGCTGTTTGTTCTCTCAGCCTGTCTGGGGGTGTTGTTTGGGGTTTTAAATACTGATCACATCCCTTTCTATGGACATGCCCTGGCAAGGAAAAGGGAACCAGCTCTGGGTGTTTGTTTGATCTGTGCCCTGCACAGCACAGGCTGAGCCCTGTGCTTTGCAGAAAGGCAAGTGCTAAGTTTGATTTATGAAGTGACTGTGAATTTGGTTTGTCAGGCTTTTCTTTCTGTGAATCACCTGCCCTGCCCACACAGACCCCACCATATTCCTCATGTGTCCATTCACATCATTACAGTTTATTTAAAGGTTTTTACTGTTGCATAAGAAGTGAACATTTTTCTCAAATGCTTGTTAAAGATAACACAATTGAAAGTATTGTTTAGTTCTCTTATTGTGGCAGGGCTGGAGATTAAAACTGTGAGGTGGGGCCCTGATTTCATGAGTGCTGTTTTCCTCTTGGACACAGGCAAGGGAACTAAGCGTGTATTTCCTGAGCACAGTGGTTGTGACAAAAGAAAGCAGAGCCCATAATGAATATGTTGGCACTCCACAGTATTCAAAGGAGCGACTTACTGAGGATGGCGAGATTAAACTGGCAATTGCTCACTAGGGGA
Source organism: Pyrgilauda ruficollis (assembly GCF_017590135.1). NCBI lineage: Eukaryota > Metazoa > Chordata > Aves > Passeriformes > Passeridae > Pyrgilauda > Pyrgilauda ruficollis. Next base: position 1,015,104 of record NW_024524489.1, on the reverse strand, counting down.
CTGGGATTTCTTTGTTGTTTGTGTTTAAGTGACAGGAGAATATTGATTTCTGTTCCTGAGGGATGTGCTGTCTTCCTTTCCTGAAAAGCAGGAGGATGGGAATAGAGATGAGCTGCCTTGAAACAGCTCCCTGAACATTTGAAAAAAAGAGAACTTGTTTTAACTCTGCTCTCATCATACATCACTTACATTTTAAATAATATGGGGCCAACCTCATATCACCTGCCTGGGTCAAGTTAGGATATCTTGGGAGGATGCTGGGAACCCGGACAAATCCAATGGCTCCTGCACAGTTAAAAGGAAAGCAGGTCCCAGAGAAAAACCTCCTGTAGTGAGAGTAACTCCTCACTACACCACTGCAGTTACTCCTTCCTTCACCCTGCTCTCAGCACTTGAGCCTCGCAGGCTGTGTGAAGGAGCAGGACGAGCTGTGCGTGGTGGAAGTGTCACTCACTGCACCTGCCTGTGCATGACAGCTGGGAACAAAGTGCATTGGCACCAGGGAGCACTCAGGGAGCTCCAGAACGGGGCCAAGGGATCCGTCACACCAAAGCAAACCTGACAATGATGTGATGGGAAGGAACATTTCTCCAGCCCTTTCTGTTCTAAGCTCTCACTGCTACATACACAGGACAAGGCATTTGGGATGCTCTAAGTACCAGGATGAGGGAGGGCAGGCAGGGCAGAAGAAGGGGTAAAATTTTTTCCTGCAGGCCAGAAAGGAATATCTCAGCTCCTGCTCTGGTGGAGTAAAGCACTGGCTTTGGGCTGAACAAAGCAATCAATCACCTTAGAGAATATTTCTGTGCAGCAGAGGCACAGAATCCTTCTAAGCCACGCTAATAGCTATGCAGAAATCTAGAGAAATTACCTAAATGTTAGACAGCTACAGGAAGAACTCCCAGTCCACAATTTTGTTTGTCAGCAGTAGATAAAATATTGAAACAAAAAGAAAAGATTGTAGACTTACAAGCCTGGTCTGAACCTGCAGCCTTTTTTCTTCTTCTATGCTTTTGCACTAGGGTTTTGTTTTTTTTTTTGCTGGATAGGAATGGCTTTTAGGAAGTCTAAAAGGTAGGACCTAAAAGCTACTGCTGCACTTTTCTCATTCTTTAAGCTGTGTTCCAATGGACACTTAAGTGTATGAGGGAGTTTTTCAGTGAGGCTTCAGCCATATCCAAGTGTTGTGTAGGATCAAGCTGTCCTTTTTCTAAACCTGGAATTTTCTAAGTCTTTTGGAAGCTGCTGCACACATGCAGAACTCTGCACAGTACAACTTCAGCCTCCAGGTTCAGCTACTGCATGGCCTGTGGGGATGATACTGCACTGTGCTGCCTCTTCTCCTGACAGCTTCATTTGCACCAGGGAGGTGTTCATGCCTGAATAAAACATATGGTGTGAGCTCACAGGGCAAATTATTTCACAGCCTGCTGATACTGAAGGTTAGCATTTCTAGAACCAGCTTACAGTCACTCATCTGTGGTCCTCCTTGAGATAATTCCTGTTAGTGAATGCAGAAGTGCAGAAGTGGGATCAGGTTTGTTCTGCAGAGTGCTGTACAGCTTGGTGAGATCTCAGTGCAGCATTTCTGCCCTCAAAATGCTCCTTTCTGCTGAAAATTTGGCAGGTTCCATTTCCAGAGCAGAGGTGGAGTTTCAGAAATCAGTACTCCTGATGGGATTGACTTGCAGCAATTAAATGCTTCCCTGTTATTTCAGCAATCCACTTCACACCACGCAGCTTGGATGCTGCTGGAGTGGGGAGAGCAGCCTGCAATGCCGAGGAGCCTGGGAGCTGCAGGAGCTGCTGGGAGTGGTCCCTCACTGTCAGTCTGTGTGCCAGGGCTGTGCTTGCCATGCCACGAAGGAATCTGTGCTGCAGTGACTCTCCCCAGTTCCACGGCAGTGTTCACTCCTCCTCTTGGCCTGGAGTACCCTTCATTCCCATTTGTATTCAGACAGGCACTACTGCAGCTCCCACTTGAAAGTACTAATTGGTTGAAAATGAATTCCAATTTTTAAATTATTGCTTAGCTTTTTTACTTTTGAAGTGATCTCTTCTTCTAAGACTGGAGTTAATTTCTTGTAATATCAGCTGCCATGTAGTGGTTGCAGCTCATAAGCAAATTTAATTCAGTGATCCAGACTATGTTTGAGGGTTTACATGGGTCAGGGTCCTCTCTGTTGGCTACTGCAGGAATTGATGTCATGTGGAAAAGCAGTAAGCCTGTCACAGGTGACATCCCTCCTTGGAAGAGGTGTCTGTTTTCCCATGCAGTCACCAGCAGAGAGGACATACTGCCAATATGGATGTTGTCTGCTTAGAAGTTGAAATATTCTGTCCCTCCTGAAATCCTTTTTGAAAAGTTTTCTGGGCAAGTAAGTAAAGCTTCACCACCAGTCATCTGTCAGAGTGCCCACAGAGTGCTTTCGTGTCCAATTCTGTCATTGCCCAGAGACCCTGAGCAGGTCCCTCTCCACAGTGTGCTGAGGATCACAAAAAAAATACAGATCTTTGATAAATACCTCACCAAAGATCCTCTTTGTACCTGTCCTCCCTGAACAAACTGCATCTGTTGTATGAATATTTCAGTAACATGATTTTTTTCCAGCAAAACCCGTGTTTATGCCAGTGGAGTCATTATGTTGATGTACTTAAAAATAATCAGATGTCTTCCCTTTTTTATGTGTGTGTCTGTGCATCCACAAGCACACAGACCTGTCACAGGAGGACTGACTCAGTGCTCACCCTTGCTTCCTCCCTGTAGCTCATTAACATTAGTAGGAGGATGCTCTGCCTTTCCTTATTTCAATGACAATTAACCACAGGGTGCAGGAGACAGGAGGTGCAGGTGGAGCAGGCACAGGCTGACAGGGAGGGAGCTGCAGTGGCTGGTCTGGTGTAAAGTTCCTCTCCCAGGTATGGTTCCCTCCATCAGAACATTTCAGCTGCTTTTATTCTAATTCCTGTGGCAGGAAGATGCCATTCCCAAGGTCTCTGAAGCAGCTCTTTGACTCCTCTGCACCGCAGGCACGGAGGATTTGGGAAGGTAACACCTACCAAGGAATGCTGCACTTTCTAAACTCCCTTCCTGGCCAGTGCTCCCTTCCTGGCAGTCCCTGCTGTGCCTGTGACAGGTGCCAGCAGGAACCAGCCCGGAGGGAACGGGACAAGTGCCAGAGTGTAGCTTCAGTCTGTCTGTGAAGGCAAATATGAGCACACAGGAGGAGTTCAGCTGTCCTTAGATCTGCTCTGCAAAGACAGGAAGACTTAAAGGCTTGGGTTGGAGGCTTCTTAGAGAGCCTCGAGCCATAACAGCAGGAGAAATTAAAATTGGTGTCTTCTCCTGGTGTATGGACCATCTATCCCTCTGCAAACAGCCTCCCCTGCCTTGTGAAGGAGTGACTTCATCCTCTAAATCCCCATCCGCTGGGTTTGTCATCGCCCTGTGCAGAATGTCCCCTGTTCTGAGTGCTGCTGCCTTTCCTTGGCTCAGTCCTGGCAGCTCCTTTCCCTTTGCCTGGGAGCAGCCGTGCCAGGCAGTGGGAAAGTGGGCTGGGAAAAGTGCTGGGGAAATGGGAAATGGGCTGGGAAAGCAATGGGAAAATGGGCAGGGAAAGCAATGGGAAAGTGGGAAATGGGCTGGGAAAGCAATGGGAAATGGGCTGGGAAAGCAATGGGAAATGAGCTGGGAAAGCAATGGGAAAATGGGAAAAGTGCTGGGAAAATGGGAAAAGTGCTGGGAAAGCAGCCCTGCAGAGCCAGCACGGGCTCTTAGCCTGAGCCTTGCACAGCCCCTGTCAGCCTGAGACAGGAGGCAGCTGTCAACTCAGAAAGAGTTCTCCTGTGGATTCTGTGCCCCCGTTCTCTCTCCTGCTCTATCCAAAGGGCTGAGGAAATCTTTTTTGTTAGCCAAGACAGCTTGGTGCTTCAGCTTAATTTCATAGTGTAATTTTAAATACAGATCGTGCCAACAGTGCTGCAATTAATAGATAGCCTAAAGACTTATTATTTCAAACTAATTGATATGTAAGAAAGTTTAAATAACATAAGTGATAAGAATTTTTTAGGAATAACTTCTGTAACTAATTCAGAATAATCTTTTTACAGTTATTTAGAGTAGCAGATGACTTTATTATTCACTCATCATCACTAAATCTAATGTCTGTCTGTGTTTCCCTAATACCAAACAGATTTCCATGAGATGGGGAAGAGATGACATTTTATAGTCGTTGTTCTAAAAGGTGTTTTTGCAAGTTAGTAATCTCACTCATTTCTGATACTTGTCTACCATCATTTGAAATAAATACTCCCCAAGTTCCAGATGAATTTCTGCTGCAGAGCTGTGCACTCTGCACGTTTTTAAAATAGGGCTCTAGAGCGAGAAACACGTGGTTTTAAAGTACTCTTCTGCTTCTTCAAATCACTTGATCACTTATGAAAGGCCTTTATTTTTCTAGTGTTCATTAAACTTATCTTCAGCTAGATTGTGATCAGAATTGGCATCAGAGAATACACTGTAAAGCTGTAAGACCTCTCAAGAACTTTTTAATGCTTTTGGAAGATGTCAAGAACCGAAATAATAATAAAACACTGATAGAGCATTAAAAAGATAAGTTCTTGTAATGGAAAGAGGTTTTGTTCTACTGCCAGTGGTTTTTTTCTTAAATAAGGTTTTGCATGGTGCAAAACCTTTCCAAGAGAGAAGCTACCAATAGTGATACACATAAATGAAATCAGATTAAAAACAAAGTGGAGCTCTAGGGGGATCATGTTAGGCATTTTGATGGCATGCCTCTCAGTGGAAAAAAAAGCAAAGAGCTTAGTGAGGTTCATGAGCTTCATCTCAGTTCAGGCTTGACCCTTTGGTGAACTGAGCTTTGCTGAACTGCATTAACCTCGGGAGGAGAGAGGGCAGGAGCAGATGCAGCTCAGTGAGGTCAGGGAGAAGCTCATGGTTCCTGCAGTGGCTCGGGGTGTGGGGGAGCCCCCAGTGACCTTCTCGTGCCCATGAGCTCGGTGGGGACAGCAGGCACCAGGGGAAGGACCCTCAGCAGGTCTGAAGGTGTGGTGTCCCTTATCCTCCTGCCTCTCTGGCTTTCAGGAGTGAGTGTGTCCCTTTTCCTGGCAACAGCAAGGTCTGGCCCAGAGCTCCATGGCAATCTCCTTGGGATATGTGTTCAAGAGCACTTTCAGACCCAGGGAAGGGTTCCCTGGCACAGCCTCACACAGGCCCTGGGACACATTTTCTGTCACAGCTCCTCACTGGACATATCCCCCCACACCTGAGAGCAGGCTGGGAGGCTGCTGGGGCTGCAGCTCCTCACCCAGGATGAGCACCAGCACGGAGAAACACCCTCAGCAGCAGTTCCCTTCCTCTAGGAGCTCAGGTGCTGGAGGAGACCCATGGGTTGTACCCCGAGACCAAGGTCTGGAGGTGAGAAGGGCATCTGCCCTTCTCTGTGGGAGGCTGCTGTCTGTTGTCTGTTAGATTTTAAGCAGCAAGCTGGTCCCTTTTCCCACACTCCTTCATGATTTGCAGTTTGCTTAAACTGAAAAAGGGAGTGATTTCCAGCTGAAAACCTTGAGCCACTGAAACACAACTTTGCACCTCTCCTTTGTGAGGCAGGTTACGATTACCCCCGGATCCCTGCTGGCTCAGGAGCAAGCATTTCATGCCCTTTAGTGCCAGCAGTTCCCTCACTGGATCTGCTCTGTTTGCACCTGTACTCGTGTGATGGAGATCCAAAGTGCAGATCCAAACCCCATAAAAGCCAATCACTGTCCTGCAGTGAACTTTGGGTATGTGCTTTACCAGGCAGGAGTTCAAGCTGCTCTGGGCAGCTTTGTCCTGTTGATCTGGCTTGATGAAATTACCTTATTTGTCAATTTTTGCATTGTGGGATGCTTGCTGAGCATCACTGAAATAAAGTTTTCTGCATGGGTCATTTAAACTTGATGGGTAATTAGAGAGTTACCTAAGCTTGCAGCAGTCAGTGTTAATTTGAACTTTGGAGAACATGTTTAAATGAAAAACAACTGAACTGAAATATTAATCCCTTGAACTGAATCATGAGGATGGCTCAGTCAACCTCCTAGTGCATAGTACTGCTTAATCCAGTCACAGCAGTACAGACAGCAAGAGGAGGGTTTTTGCCTTTAAAGCTAATTGTAGTATCAAGAAGTAAAAACCTTCAGGCTATTTTTAATTAGGCTGAACCACTGGGCAGTGTTGCTCTTGCATTAAGCTCTAACGTTTTTAATAGTTGCAGTTAAAATTCTACACTAATTTTGCTTCTCAAGTAAAAAAAAAAAAAAACCACAAAAAAAAACAAGTGTGTTGTGTAATGCAGCATGACTCGATGAGCAGTGTGGATATGTGGATGAACTCCTGGTGGAAGTAGAGGGATGTAAAGATAATCATAGTATATAAACACAGAGCAGCCCTAAACTCGGCAGCCTCAGTGCCCAGCAGCAGTGACACATCTCCATTTGATGGCCCTTGGACAGTCATGAACATACACATCAGCACCTAAGTTTGAACCCACTCCCAGCTTTTTGTCATTGTTAAACCCAGCCTCAAAACTTCCCTGACACTTGGGAGTACAAAGGCCAAAATGCTGAGCCATCCTTTCTGGAAGATGGAAGAGGAGGATAGCAGCTCTGTCTCCACTGTTAAACTTCTGCCAGGTCCTGGATGGAATTTTTTCATTAGCCTGTTATGTTCAATGGGTCTGTCACTAACTTGGCTCATTATTTGGGGAGAGTCAATGCAAAAGTCTCTGCTAATAGTAAAGAGGAGGCCAGATTCATGTTGTTGATGAGTTAGGAAATATTTTGGAGTAGCCTTCACTGTTACAAGGGATTATAGAAATGCAACTGCTTGACAAGGTTTTCAAAGAAACTTTGAAGGCTTTGATCTTTATTGGAGTGTGCTTGCTTTCTAGTTTAGAAACATTCATTTTTAACAAGATATTAGGAAAAGGACTGAGTGCTCAGTAATTTCCAAGCAGACTTGTCAGTGGGGCTCCATCTTGCAGAGGCTCTCTGGCATGGAGAGCAAGCTAAACGTTAAAGTGCAGCAGAGGCTTTGTCAGTGTGATCATTTCTGAGCCAGTGATGGCTGCTTCCAAGCCATCATTAGCATCAATGAGCATTTCAGGGACATGGCAGTAGCAGTGAGTGTGCACCTTCAGGAAGGTCTGTCTGGAGATGCACAGCCCTCAGAGTGTGTGTGGAGCTCCTGTCCTCAAAGCAGGCTGGAGAGCCAGGGCAGAGCAGGGTGTGGAGTGAAAGGAGGTGCCACACTTAATCACAGGGGAGCTGTTCCTTTTGCTCTGAGGAGCACTGTGGTGCCCCTGGAGAGAGACAGAGACAGAGATAATTTATTTCCTTTTCATTGTTGTATTGGAGGAGAAATCTGTGGCTCAGAGGGAATTTCCTGTGGCACTGATGGGGCCTGTTAGAGATGTCCTGCCAAGAGTCAGACACAGGCAACACTCTAATTACCTATTAGCAATGTGGATATGAGAGGCTGGAAAGTGCTTTGTTAGACTGAATCCAGAGTTCAGTTTAGGTGAGAATCCAAAAGCTGTGCTATGGGTTCCACCACCTTTTTACCAGACCTGAACTCCAGCAGCTCCTGAGCCCTCACCAGGAGGCCTTAAGCACCTGAAACTTCCTTTTCTTGTCCCTCCTCTTTCAAACATTGCCAGAATCTCTCACTTCGGGGGACAAGACCACTCTCAGGCAAAACACAGTAAACATGAAGTGCCTGCAGATGCCATGGCCCGCTGGGGACATCCTGCTGCTGCCTTCTCTGCTCGCTCCGCCCGGGCTTTGCAATATTTCTGGAATATATTCTTGCTGTTGTAACCTCAAGATGTCATTTGCAATGAGTTTCCAAGGGACTGTCATGACCCCTTGAGATGAGGATTACAATGCTGCTGCTCTTGGAAGGCCTGTGCTGTTTACAGGCTGCCTTGGAGGTATCGTGGAAGTGGGAAAACATCATTTATTAGAAGGTAATGGCTGCACTGATCTTTTTTTCTTGTTTGTTTTGCAGTATCCAAAATATGGACAGCACTTTAAAAAAGGACCAGTTAAGATGCTCTCTTTGAGCTCTGTCACTCAAACTATTTACCCTGGATCCACCCCAATAAACTAAGGGCAGCATCTGCTGATAGATGAGACTTCAGGGGAGTTTCTCTGGATTTATTGCATTGAAACTGAGCAGATTCTCCTTTGCTTACAGTGAAGACAGCTTACTCTAGTGATGATGAAAAAGAACAGAATCTCAGAATCTACCCTTAAAATGCCCATAGAAAGGGGATTTTTTTTCCTGTTCATTCTAGCTCAAATTATTTTTATTCATATGCATTATGAGGTGCATAGGTCATGCTTTTATGGTGTTGTCTAAGAGCCACTTGACAGCTTAAGAAAGCATTTTATCCACAAAAGCAAACTGTTACATGAAATAATCATCAGAAAGAGGAGTAATTCCAAGTATGCAGCTTACGAGGCACAGAGCAGAGCTGTGCATGAGAATAAATTGCCAGACTTTTGAAGAAACAGGAAATGAGTTCTGTGAAGAAAGTCCTCCCACAGAATTCAGTACAAGCTATCTCTTTAAATAACTTACTCAAACAAAATGCAAGAGATCTAAAATTGCTGCTAATAATACAATTGCCAATAGGAAAAGATCACCAGTTCAGGCTTTTGCTGTAAGGACCTTCTCTAACCCAGCAGGTCTCAGCAGAGATATTGTACAGGTGTATGTATGTTTAATATGTGTGCAACTGGGCAGCACTGATGGGAAATCTCACCACCCAGACATTCATTTTTAATCAGTTACTGGAGCAAATGTTGGTTTACCACACAGAAGGGGGATAGAGCTGCCTTACAAACATTCAGATGCAGGAGGCCGGGTCCCACTGGTTTAATGAGGCTGCAGGTAATGAAGGCAGAGCCCAGGGCTGCAGCCCAGTGCCTTGACACAGCAGGTAGGAGAGGGACCTGTTTGTGTGAGCCCTTGTGCCCTGGGGGAGGCACAGCAGTCACCCTCAGCAGCAGCAGGCACTGAGTGCAGCGTGGCAGGGAGGGAGGTAACAGGCTGTGCCACCCTCTGCCTGCCTCTGCTGTCACTGCTGGTGACTTCTGCCCAGGAGGGGAGCGGGCTGAGCAGCCTGATGGATTGGGCAGGAGAGGGGCCAAGGGGAGCGGTCACAACTGGGGCTGAGCCAGCAGCCCTGGGCTCAGGGAGCAGCATGGAGACTCTGTGGGGTGCCGAGGTCACCTGATGGCTTTGTCACCTTGTGTGGAGGACATGGGAGCACCACCTTCAGGCAGGGAGACAGAGAAGGACTCTGGGAATTGGTGTGTGTCCCATGGTCTGGAAAGTGCCCATTGTTTGAGATGCAGAGATGTCCTTGTCTGAGGACAGGACTCGTCAATGGGAGCTTTCCAGTCAGCAGGAAGACATTTCCTGCTGTTGTTGACCTGGTGCCACCTCAGATGCCAAGTGCCCTTAGGCTCCCCTTGACGATTCCACACTCCCACATCTCCTGAGAGAAAACCTTGTCTACCTGAATAGTTTCATCTCAGGGTTAGCAGCGTTGCCCTTAATCTGTACTAAGGCCAAGTGTTAACATGATTGGCACGTCCCTTTATGCACATCCTCGGTGTCACTGGGAGGAACAGGAGCCTTTAGGTGCTCTCTGTGCATGCAGAGTGAACTCCTTTCCCAGGCCTGGGCCAGCAGCCCCCCAGAACCTGCTGTTCCAGCTGGGGCCATTCCGATGGGCAGAGAGGGCTCCGGCCAGTGCTGCACAGGGACTGTGGCCTTGAGGCATGAGGACATCTGAGCAGTGGTTACTCCTTTGCCTTCCCAGCAGGAATCTGCTTAGTGGAGGGAATAACATGGTCCTTAATAAGGAACTCCTACTGTTTCCAATTAAACAAAAATTGCTGCCTATAAATCACTTGATCCCTGAGCTCTGTTCCTCAATTTCACTCTCCCTGTTACTGAGCCTCCATCTGCTTTTAACAGTTCTTGCTACTCATATGTCTTTTAATGCTGTATCCCTCCAGAATGGCTTTCTAATTAAGTAAGCTCTGACAATGAAAAGCAGAGGAACAGCAGCCTCTTGCTCTCCGTACCCTTAATCTGGGAGTCCTCTATGAGCTATTTTGGAAGCTAAATTGAGGTCGCTGACATTATGCATATTTGTTGTCTGATGCAGGCTTAAAAGCCCCAAATCCTCTATTTAAAAGTATCTTAAGGCACATGGGTCAAATATTTGCAGGAAGAAAAATACGTATTTGTAGCTTTAGCAGATTTGGAGAAGGAGGGGAGCAGTGAGAAAGGGGCCCCAGTCCCAGCCCAGTGTTGCTGTTGCAATATGGCAACACCGACCACTGAAAATATCAGCGTTGCTGGTGTTAACAAAATAAACATTTCCCATGGCACGTGATGAGGAAAAGAGGAGCTTTGCTAAACAGAAATCCCCTGGAGAGGATGCAGCCCCCCTTTGATTACAATGGTGCAGTGGCCAGTTACAGCCTGTTGTCAAAATACATTCTGCTGAAATTGCACAGAAGAAACGAATGCACTTGAGTTTCTCATCAGCAAAACAAAAAGAACAGGCACTGCCTATGTGGAATTAAATAATATCCTGCATGTGGGCAGTGCCACGGTAATTATGGATACAAATGAGTATCACATTTCAACTGGTGAGTAAATGCAACAATCAACTACAAAAGAGTGCTTTTTTATATATTTTGCTGCACTCTGCCTCAAGGAGAAATAACACAACTTTAAAATGTCTCACATTTGAAATCTTAACTCAAAAATGGTGAAAAAAACTTAAGAATAGAGTTTACTGTTGGAAATGTTCAAGATTGTTGGAGATACTGAACTATTTAGTCCTCAGAGTCTATTTTTACCTAAATTGTTGAGCCAGGAGATTTGAATAATTTTCCATTCATAATTCACTGCATCATTTAGGGAAAGAAAGTCAGCAGGAAAACAAAATAAGATAAATTTAAAAGGAGATAGAACAGAAACACCAAACTCAAAAGGCTGCCCTTAGAGAAAAATTCCCAGCGGAATGGAAAAACCTGAGACTTTAAAAAGCGACTTATTTGGAGTCATATCAAATCTTTGCAGTGGAAGAACTTCATCAAACCAAATATGGCCATAATTAATGGTTTTGCTTCAACAAAACTGTGTTTTGGTGGGTTTTTTCACCAAATGTGTAATTGGTTGTATTTCATACGTCACTTTCTCAAAACATTTTTGGCTGAAGGTTAATTCCGGAGGTGCTTTTTCAGCAGTGCCCCTTGGGTTGTTTTGGAGCTGCAGATATATTTTAGGAGCACGGGTGAGCTGGAAGGAATGGCAGTGCGGGTGGCTTGGCTTTGCATCAGCTGAGATGGGGCAGCAGCAAAACTAAATTAAGATGAATAAATTGCAGACACCCCAAATTATGCAGATGAATCCCAGTCTTCTTCTATACCTCACTTTCTCTACAGGAAGAATTTAATTAATGCCACTTTTTTATCTTGTAAGGCTAAATAAAAATATCAATATATTCAACAGTAGAGAAAATGAGGTCAGTATTCCTCTGTTATGTCTTCATGGATTGAAATGACTGGTTGGGAAAAGACACCAGGTCTGGCTAAGCTTAGACAGATAAAAAACATATTTAAGGCATTTTTTCCTCCTCATATGCACATTCTGGATGGAGTTTTAGACGAGAGTTTTTATTCCCTTCTATTCCCCTGGAGAGAACACATTTTCTCCATCCATAAGGATAAAGAAAGAGCCGTGTCAAGAGCAGAGTGACAGCGGTAAATGGATAATAAATGTTTTTACATGAACTGTTACATCTATGTCTGGGGTGAAATCATTTCAGGAGACAGCAGGAACAGCACAAAGTAATTTGTAATCTTCAGGAGTGCATGTCCTGGGACATTGTCATGGTTTGACCAGGAAGTGAGGTTTTGGGAAGTTATGGTCAAACCAATCAGTGGCCAAATTTCAGATTGGCACCTGGTGTGGCCCAGAGAGGGGGAAACACTTGGGGAACACCTTGGGGATAAGGAGAGGGAGAAACGCTTTGGGAACACCTTGGAGACCAGAGAGGGGGAAAGGCTTGGGGAACACCTTGGGGATAAGGAGAGGGAGAAAGTGGCAGCAGCAGCAGGATGCTGCGGGTCACAGGCCAGCCTGCTGTCCAGGGCTCTGGGGACCAGAGGGGAAACGCTCTGGGAAGCCCTGGGGGATGAGGAGAGGGGGAAACACTTGGGGAACACCTTGGGGACCAGAGAGGGGGAAACACTTGGGGAACACCTTGGGGATGAGGAGAGGGGGAAAGGCTTGGGGAACACCTTGGGGATGAGGAGAGGGGGAAAAGCTTTGGGAAGTCCTTGGGGATAAGGAGAGGGGGAAAAGCTTTGGGAACACCTTGGGGACAGGGAGAGGGGGAAACGCTTTGGGAAGCCCTTGCAGCAGGGAATTCTGAAAGGCCACTCGCTCCCAGGGTGCAGGGGAAGGGGCAGCAGTGCTCACACCCAGCACTTGAGAGGGGCTGCAGGAAGGGACTCGGGCTGGACGTGTTTCCCCCGGTTCCCCTTTCCCTTGGGCTGCTGCAGTGCAGCAGGAGGGGAGGTGGAAGCGGGGCTGTGGGGCCAGCCGTGCCCTCCTCTGCTCACTGTGCCCTCCTCTGCTCACTGTGCCCACCTCTGCTCACTGTGCCCTCCTCTGCTCACTGTGCCCTCCTCTGCTCACCGTGCCCACCTCTGCTCACTGTGCCCACCTCTGCTCACTGTGCCCACCTCTGCTCACTGTGCCTGTCCCCTGGGACTGCTCTCTCCTGGCTCCTGGTGCAAACAGGGCTTCATCAGATCACTTGGAAGCGTGCAGGAGTCTGCAGGGGCTTGGCCAGGAGCATCTAAACCCAGAGCCTCTGCCTCTGTAATCCTTTATTGATCACAGTCACTGCTTCTGGTGCTGTTCATGCTGCTCATTTGGGAGTTCTAATAATAACAGCTAGGTACAAACATGAATGTAAATAGTTTTAGTAATACCGTGTTTCCTTTCCTGAGCATTTCCCTTGCTTTAAGCTGAACAACCATAGTCATGGTCCCTCCCACATTCCAAGGAAGGGCTGCAAGGCCTTTCCCTGACTGAGGGCCCTCTTTGGAAAGCGATTGCAGCCAAGGATGCTGAAGAGCCCTTTGAACTGGGAGGGGACGTGAGCCCATGAGCCGGGCAGCTGGCTGGCCACCAGGAGCTCTGCTCACGTGTACAGCCCTGCTCCTGTCCTGTCCCTCAGCTCAGAGCTGTGCTGCTTGGATTCCAGGTGCACATGGTGCTCTTTGTCCAGGGCAGTTTTTGTGTAAAGCTGAAGTAAGCATCAGCTGGCATTTTTTAACTTGCACTGTTGGGTAAAAAAAATTAGAGGTAGGAGATGGAAGCACACATTCAAGAGCTTCTGGCCACAGCCATGAAAAGGGAATAACAGATTCATTTCCTGTCCCCAAGGACCCCACTGCCAACACATAATGATGGCTCTGAATTTTAAAGTTTTAACTCACTGCCTGTCAGTAAAGTACATGGGAGTGAGATCTACCTGAACAAGAAGTAGTGTCCAACTGTGGGACACTGAAGCTACGTGGGGGTGACGTTGGTGGTGTTTCTGTTGTGGGTTAAGGAGCGGACACAGGATCTGTAGGAGGGCAGGCAGTGAGATACCAGAAGGAAGAAGGTTGGTACATGTTAATGAGGACAGTGGTCCAGATAATGATCTGCCCGTCCCCCCCCTTGTCTGACTCCGAATCCTAACAGCAAGTGTAGGTCACCTTGTTTAGTAGCTGGAGAGCAGAGAAATTGGGGTAGGTGGACTTGTGATGGGAACAACCCAAGGGAACAGCAGACTGGGTGGGAAGGCCCCCCTGGTGGAGTCTGGTGAGGTGCTGCCTGAGCTTTTACTCTCACACTAACGTGGCACCTTCCTTGCCATCAGCCAGCCAGGTGAGAGGTGTGTGTGGCTACTGCTGCTGCTGGGAGGGCATTTCCATTCCCTGCCATGAACTGCCATGTCCCTGTGGAGCCACAGAACAAACAGGAGGAACTGAGGCTTTTAAAGAACCTTGCAGGCAGCTTGTTTCTTTAACCTTGTGTGGTAGCTCAGGGGCCACAGAATGGATGGGATCTGAGGGACTTGCTGGACACTGAGCAAGGGGAAAACTGACAGAGCCTTTGGAAACAAAAAGAAAACTAATTTTTACTGATGCAGTTTTAGTCAACCCTCCTTGTCTGCTGTCTGCTCTTTCTCAACTAACTTCAGCCTTCTCATGATTAGATATCTATATAGACTGTCTCTGGAGACAGAGGGGTGGCTCCAGATTCGTGTCATTTCTATTAAGCACTCGACTGAGGGGGAATTAGCCACTGGAGGCGCTTTAGGAGAATATTAGATGCAATTGTTATCTAACAACATGCTTATGGCTGCACTGGGTTCACATAACGTTCAGTTTCTGAGGGATTTCAAATACTTCTTTTGCTTTTAAACCTAATTAAGCAAATCGAGGTTCTGAAGGAAGTTGAGAGCCAGGAGACTTTTCCCTGACTTATGATACTACACACCTTCTTCTGTACCTGAGGTGCCCAAAATTCACAAATGCCACATACAACAATGACGTGGGGAATGCAGCAGCCCATCTCTGGCTTGGACACTGCTGTGTTTTTAGCAGGGCAGGTATTTAGCCATGCTGTAACCCCAAGCACCATGAAGGAAGGCCCTTTGCCCAGAATTCAGTCTTTGTTTTGCAGTGTGACCCAGGTGCTGCCGACACTCCAGTCAGTGCAGCTGGGATGTGAGCAGCTCCCTGGGCAGCTGGAGTGCAGTCCTGGGGCTCTGCTGAGCAGGGCACAGAGGGAGCAACATTCCAGTTTCCTCCACCAGCCACCCTATGGCACTGTTCCTCTGAGGATGCCTGTACCTGGGGGAGTGTTTGCAAAATGGAGACAAAAGGAGGATCCCTTCAGAAAATTTGTATCTAGACATAAAGCCAGAAATGAAGGGTGCAGGAAAAGAAGGAAGGTGTTAGGATAATGATTAACTACCACAGTGACAACTATATATTTCTAGTTGATAGAAATATGTATTTTAGACAAAGGGTGTGTTTTAATGGAACTGTTTGTGCCTCAGACTTGGTTTTATCTGAGGTGGAAAACAGAGGCCAGGAGATCAGGAAAACTTCCAGAAAGAAGGCAGGAAAAGAGCTTTAGCAGGCAAACCAAAAGGAAAAAGAACAGATCTTAGATCTTGAGGAAGAAAAGCTGCAGAATTTGTCTAATTAAGGAATGTAGAACTAGACCGGGTGAGCTAAGGACATTGATTTGCACATCAGGAGAAAGAAGAGGCCTCACAAAAATAAAGTCAGAGATGCAGGATGAAAACCAGGACAGAAGCATGGGGAATGGGATTGGAAGGGCTCAGAGGGAGGGGTGGTGATAGAGACATGGTGTCCGTGGACAGGTCAAGAATGGTAACACTAGGACAGGACCTAATGTTCAGGTGAAAATTTGCATTGCCTGTTGAGAGCTGTTGCAGTGGGGTGAAGGAGACCTGAAACTGCACAGGACAGATGCAGGCCTAGAGCTGAAGGATCAGAATTCCTAGCACCTTTATCCTGGAAATCCTGGGAAAATACCTATGTGAAAACACAATTTGCTAAGAAACTATTGCAAAACTGCTGCAGCTACAGTTAGCAGAACCTGACTCCCTCTTTTGAAGAAGGTGGGTGGATGGATGGATGGATGGATGGATGGATGGATGGACGGATGGAGCGGGTCTGGCTTTGGAACTCACCCCTTTTGCTTCCTGCTGTGCTCACATATTGGTCATGATGAAAAAATTGGCTTTGTCTTCAGTTGAAACTTTGATACAC
This sequence comes from Pyrgilauda ruficollis, assembly GCF_017590135.1. NCBI lineage: Eukaryota > Metazoa > Chordata > Aves > Passeriformes > Passeridae > Pyrgilauda > Pyrgilauda ruficollis. The sequence goes on along the minus strand of NW_024524489.1, from coordinate 999,147 downwards.
ATTAATGTTTTTCAAATAATGGATCGTGCAGGTCCTAATATGGGCACTAAAAACAAAGGCAGTTCTAACAAATACTGGGAAAGGACCCACTGCTTCCTGAAGACTGATAGCCAGATTTCTTTCTGCATGCCTTTTGCATCCTGTTGATGATATGACACTTTTTCCCCAGTAATGTCCAAGACACATTCTGCATTAATCCGATAATGTAACTTTCCATGATCCAGCCCTAAGAAATGCAATTTAACTTGTTTTCCCTCCCTCTCTGACTCCCTTTGACAACTGACTTTTTCCTAACGGTTTCTCCAACCCAAGAAATCTGGCACAAGTTGTTTTATTGTTCTCAGAGCAACATTTGTGGTGTGTTTGATGTGTGATTAACTACCTGAAGCTCAATGAAGGCCTTGCACTTTCCAAGGCTTATCCGTGATCCATACTACACCCGAATGGGGTCTTGTCAAAGCCAGTGGGAGTATGGACACCACACAGTTAAATCCACATGAATTTGAAGGATTTGGGTACCCGAGGGTGGTACCCAAAACCAGCCTGATGACTGCACGTTCCTCCAGCTTTGCAATGACTGCATGGGAATTGACAGGCACTTTGGATGCGTGGTGCCAATACGGGAAAGAAGGGAGTACGGTCTTGAATTGTGCAAAAATGCCTTGTTAATTCCCCTCCTGCCCGGTGTGGTACTTGCCCCATCCTGCAGCACTGGTCACATCAGATACACCTGAAGACAGCTTGTCTCTTTTGTTGTAGTTGCAGGTGGAACTTGATCAGGAGTATCAAGACAAATTCAAAAGACTGCCTTTGGAAATTCTGGAGTTCGTACAGGAAGCCATGAAAGGGAAAATCAGTGAGGATGGAGACCACAGTTCTGCCCCCTCTTCCCTGGCATCTGACAGTGGAAAATCAAATCATAAACCTCCACAAAGTGAGGAGGAATTGGAAGAAGATAACCAAGAGAAAGTGTTTGATACTACTTTTTAACTGCCCAAGAAACAATCAGTGCACCGGGGCGCACCATTCCCACCTGCCCGTCTCCGCTCTCCCGCGGTGAGCTGCGCCGGGAGGCAGGAGGAGTCTGCATTCAAGTGCACATTTCCCCAAAGGAACATTTTATAAAGAGTATTCTGCAAGGGTCTTCATTCTTATTCTTCATCTGATTATTGTTCTAAAGCTTAGTGCAGTTGTAATGGGAAAATTAATATGTTAACCTCCCTCTTCTCTTTTTTTTTTTTATTATTATTTTTATTTTTTTGGCCAGTTTACCATGGGTAATTTTCTGGCCATGTTCACTGTTAAGAATGTTTAATGAAGACCAGTGTATTGTACAGAGAAAAGTGCGTGCAGATTTCCTTTTGGAGTGCCAGAGCAAAGTGCTCCAAATTAATAGAGATCCTGGAGCATATCACAACAGTACTTAATCATATTTGTTTCCTTCTTTATAACTGCACCTTGACAGCTGTACCATCCTTTTACATTTGCACTGAAACCTTGGATCCTTTTTAGCTCTGCAAGCACTGGTGGCTTGCTGTCTTGATATTATGTTTATCCCATGGAGAGACATATATTTGCTGCTGAAAATTCTTGGAACTGTGGGGACGAGAGGAATACGGAGAGGAGAACCCGCGTGGAGATGTCGGTGTCTGTGTCCATCTGTGTTTGTTACACCGTGTGAGTGCATATATGTTTGTATATATATACATATATATATATGTGCACACACATCTGTCTATATGCACACACAGCATGTTGCTATTTGGAGCTGATGTGGTCTCTTGGCCAAATGAAATGTTTCAGGGATCCGTGAGTAGGGAGAATCTTTCCGAGAGCTAACATCTGGGTTATACTGCTATACAATGATCATGGAATCATAGAATTCTTTTTGTGGTGTTAGTGGTGTAAATCAAAGTAGTTTTAGAATATAAATTTGATATATATTTTGCAGACTCGAAAGTATTGATTTTAAGTATCATATTTTAAGCTTACTGAATTTGATAGGATTATAAAATGTTTAGGACTACAGTATTTGAAATCTAACAGAATCTTCCATTATTTTTAAGACTGAGGTTCAGTTTTACTAAGGTCTAAAATTTAAAAGCGAAGTATAAAAACCTGACCACTGTTATTTAAAAATGTCTATTAATCTGTTTGACTGACTTGTTAAAATAAGAACAATCAAAGTTAGCGTACTGTATGATATGCATGAGAGAAGTAACAGCACATTCTGGGAAATTTCTATCAGATGACAGAGACACATTGTGAAAGTCAGGATATTTGAAAAGGTAAGAAATGCTGTTCTCTGGATTCCCACCCTAGCAGAAATCACGAAACACCTCGGACGAGCTGGGATTGGTACCTGGGCCAGTGCGCGATCCTCCCTTGGGGCGAGGCAGAAACCAGCTCAGAAGCCCCAGGCTGGCCTCGAGGCACTTGATCCTGCAGAGCTGGGTTCTGCTCCTCCACGGGGCCAGGAGCTGGGCTGGAATAGCATTCACATCCACTGGCAAGATCAGGGCCTTAGCTGGGGTTAAACGGCAGTCGGAGAAAGCAGTCCATTCATGGGGAGGATTTGAACACATCGTAACAGTTGAGTTACCTTACTTCCATTCCCTCAGGATTTTAGTACTTAAAGTAACTTATTTTATTTAAATTTAAGCAATAAAATACAAATCAAGTTTAAGTTTTCGGTTAAATAATGGTGTATATATATATAAGTTCAAATCTTGGAAAACAAACAGTATTTTGATGTTTCCTTTTTAAACTTAGAACAGAAAGAAAGAAAAATTGCACATTGTTTGGAGATCGTATTTTGAATTAAACTGTTCTGGTTTATGATGATGAAATCAGCGCACATGAAATTCAAAAATCTGACTTTCATCCTAACGCTAGGAAAGGTGACTCCTCTGCTAATCCTAGTTTTGCACTTTGAAATCAATCTTAATCACTCATTGAAAGTGTAGAGTCGAGATTTAATGCTGCATTTTATAAAGTTAAAATGACGTGTTGTTCTAAATTATTACAAGAATAAACTGATAGCAGTGTTCATACTAAAACTGAAACTGTTGCATCATAGAACCGTTGTACAGCGCAGGCTTTTTGGGAAAATCCTGGCTCCTCTGAACCTCGGACTTCAGGGGAGCCAGGACTTCGGCACAGTCCTCAGAGAAACTCGGGCAAATGCCAATTAACCTTTTATTTATATTTAATAAGAAATAAATAGACTGGTTGGGTTAAATATACTATCAGCTGTAGTCATTTTACAGTACGTTTGTATTTGACCATTTCCTGTACTCACATTTTTTTATATCTGTACAGTGCCACTTTCTGCAGGTGTAAGGTAGTGTGTAATCCTGTACATCTTGCATCGTTCAAACTATTTCAGTGAAACCAATATCATTTAATATTGATATTACTTGAACTAGAGTAAGGTAATGAAAAAAGGGTCTTTATGATGTGCAAGTCTTGTGCCTTTTATGTATTTGCCTTGTTCCGTGTTGAATGTGTGGAAATGCTGTATTGTGGACTTTCTGCTGTATAGAATAGAGCTGTCTATATTAAACTAGGTCGTGCACTTCAGATATCTTTACACTACTGAAAATAGCTTGGTTTTGGCAGTATAAACAGAATTTTAAAAATTCTAATGAAGGCCAGACATTTTAGACTTAACATGTTCATAATTATGTTAATTAATGCTCATGTATTAGCTAAACATTCACTGACAGATAACTAAAGGGACATCATTGCTTGCCTTTCTTTGAAACCAGTGTTGCTCTTGTACATTGTATTAATAGTGTCTGTGATTGATTAGTCCTTGATGATTTGCTTTCAGAGTAGGATGAAATATTCCAGTTAACATGTACATATTTTTTCGGTTCCTCAATCTATGATTGTTTCAGAGGCATAATTCACATTTTTGTAAAAATTCTATGCAATTTTGTGGCATGATGTTTCTTCCACTTGTAATTTTATGTGCTTACATTACAGATCCAAAGGACAAATAAAAATTTCTTAACACAAGGCCAGTTTTCTCCGTTCGTTGACTCAGGAGACCTTACCCTGAGCCCTTTGCTGCAGGAGGGGCAGTGCCAGGAACAGGCAGGGAAATTTCCCTGCAGGCTTTTGTGTTCACACCAAGAAGAAGCAATTGCACATGCCTGTGCTTCCAGCCCCTGCCCTCCCAGCACAATGAGCACTTGCTGCTGCTCTGAAACAATGGGAAACAAAAAGCAGTGTGCAGGAGCCAGTGAACTGGTAAGAAAACGTGTTGGTTTACAGGAAGGCTTTGGCAGGAGAGCTGGGACGTGATTTCCAGCCCTACCAATAAACTGTCTCAACAAATTACAGCACCTGTACTTCTGTTCCACTGCCCCAGCTGTTTCACTCATCACCTATTCAATTATCTATGTGCTGTGAAATATACCTTTGCAGGGCCTTCCACTGAGAGCATTGAAAAGGAAATCTATCCCTTTGGCTTGTGACTTCCCTTCCCCTATTTAATTTACAATGTACAGAATTCTCTCTGGGAGAAGAGATAAGCAGGTATATGAATGCAGGGTACTGAGGGATATACCTGTTAAAATAAAGAGTCTCTGAGGCAGCTGGAGTCAAATGGCTCACGAGGAGGGAAATGGGGTCTGACACACGGGATGGACTCAGCACAGGATGAGGCTGGGCAAGGGAGGAACAGAGCTGAAAGCAGAGCTGTGGGTCTGACAGAGAATTTGGAGTGGATGTGCAGGCTGAAGGGCTGGACAACCAGCCCCCTAAAACCTGGGCATGCTCTTGAAGCCAAGGAAGCAATTCTGAGGTAAGCAGCTGTGCATTTGAAAGGCATGAGTGGGGTTTGAACCCCAAGGGCCATATCATACCCTTGGATGCTGGGAGAGCTCTGTGTGCAGGAGCTGCACAGCAAGTCTGCCAGCCCCAGCTCACACAGAGCAGGACTCCCTTGTCCATCATCAGACCTGGCCCCTCCCTGCCCTTACTCTTTTTTTCAGGGCTCAGCAGCAGGAGAAGGAAGAGCTGCTCAGCAAAAGGGCCAAAGCAGGAAATCAAAGCCACATTCAAAAAGCAGCAGGTGATGGTCACTAGTGAAGTTAAGGAAGCCAACTGCAACAAGGAATTCAAAATGGTCCTCTAGAGAGAAGGTATCTGCTGGGACAGACAGCTGTGCTGCTTTCCCAGGTGTAGTTCCATTGTACTTTTTCTCAGTGGGAGGTTTTAGAGGCTCAGTTTACAGGTTCCTCAGGATCAGTATCGTGGGGGTAGCGTGATCAAAAGGAGGATCTGAGGGAAAAACACCAAAGAAATGAGAAATCCAAGTGTTCAGCCTGCAGACAGTAAGAAAGAAAATATTGGAGGCAATCTATTAACTACTGTATAATTAATACGATTTCATAGGGCTGGGATTTTTGGAATTGTGGGCTGCAAAGCACAGTGGGAAGACTGTGGTAAGAGGTCCTAATCCTTACGGCTGGATTCCCCTCCAGGTAGAAGGCTTTAAGCAGCACTGGGGAAGCCAAGCTCTAATTCAGAACAAACTGAAGCCAGCCTGATGAATGTGAAGAGAAGAAATGTAAAGCCTGCTGCTGTATCAGTGAAGCCTGGCTGATGAGCAGGAGATCCTGGCTACTTCCTCTGCTGAGAACTGCAATGTAATTAGTGTCATGAGCTGCTGTGGGATAATTGGCCTGTTCAAATAAGTGATTATGGGCTGGGTAAGGGGGATAAAATAATTTAAAAAGAGGAAAAAAAGGGGGAGGTGTGAGTCAAACTTTGTTGTTGGGAAAGATGACATTTAGCTGGCAAGTGTTGCTGCACTGATCTGACGCTGTGAGCAGGGCAGGTGAGTTGCCCTCAGCTGGGAAAGAGGTTACAGCTGGGAAACACCACCCTGTCCATGTTTTGTTCCACATTTACAGGAGAATGCACAGAAAAACTGGCCCTGTGCAGTCCCTGGGCTATAGACCAAGAGCTGAAAGCTGGGCTTCACAGAAAAACCACCAGAGGCTGCTGGAAAGGCAGAACACCAGCTGCCAGAGGCAAGTGAGTTAGACACACCAAAATCTTCTTTATTTTCTTTCTGCATACACACAGCAGAGATGATGGATTGTGAGCACTGACAGGAAGAGGGGATGATGCACTGCATGGGATGGTGCCACAGCAGCTACTTGCACCATGTGGTCAGTGTGGATGCAGCAGAGGGACTGTGATGGACAGGCCAGACCAGATGATCTCACAGCATCTCATGGCCTTAAGATCTGCTGCTCTTAGTATAATGTGCTTTTCTTCTAGGGTTTTTTTCCCCCAGGAGGGCACTTTCACATGTGATCGCCCCAAGGCTGTGATTCCCCTTGGAAAGGCTTTCTAATGTCCTCTTAATTGCCAGGGTCAGTAAAGTAACCCTGAATGGTGATTCAGCCGTATGGGATGTCTCCCAGAAAACGAGTCCCCTCTCTCCAAGGGTGTAAATCAGCCAAACTGTGCCACCCCAGGAGCCCTCAGCAATAAATAAACTCAACCCAAGTGCTCTTGCAGCTCGCCACCAGCTGAGCAGAGCAGATGAAGTCCCTGGTGGGAGGCAGAGGCAGGCTGTGAGCCTGTGGTAAGATCATCTCTGACACAGAGTGCAGCCTGGCAGCCTCGGGCAGCAGCTCAGGCAGCTCCAGCGAGGAGCAGCCGTGGCTGTGGCGTGCACATCTCCATCCGGGAGTGCAGTGATCTCTGCAGAGAGCTCTGTTCCTCGAGCTGGGTGAAAAGCCTCTCCTGATGGGAAGGGACTTGTAGAAGTAGGCAAGAGCCTGTATTCCTTTCAGTAAATAAATATCACGCTCTGCTTTGGCTGTGCTGCCGCAGAGCCTCCCTCTGATCATTAACCCAAGACCGCAGCCCAGCCGTCAGCAGGGCTCTTTGCTGCCCTGATTTATGGGCTGCAACAACCACAGGGCCCCTCCATGCCACTGCTGCCTTCTGTGCCATGCTCACAACCTGCAGGCAGCTGCCAGGCCCGGCTGCAGAGGAGGGGAGGGAGAGAAGTCCTTTCCTGCTCGCCAGGAGAGGTTTTCCTGCCCCTGTGGAAGTGCTGGGGTTGGGGAGCCCCGGGCAGGGCTGGGATGGGGCAGAGTGGCACAGGCCATCCCCTGTGCTGGTACCACAGGTGGGGTGGTGCCATGCAATGCCACTGGGCTGTGGCAGCCCAGCCTGTGCCCTGCAGTGCTGAGGAGCCCTGTCTGCCTCTGTGGCACGGGACCCCATTGCTCGGTGCATGGGAGCCTTCACCAGTGCGTGGCTCCTGCATCTTGCTGCTATTAGCTCCTTTTATTATATTAGGGGTCTAGAAATAGGAAGAGAACACCCTGGAATCACCTTGGTAGCAACAAAATCATTGCTCTGCTTTTCCCGAGGAAATCCAGCCTTGGGCGTTTGCTCTCCCTTTCCATAAAAAGCAACTGTTTTCTATTGCCATCATTTAAAACCCGTATCTGTTTCAAAACTCCTGTTCCCTCAGACCAGTGACAGACTGGGGAGCTGTGATAACTTTCTTGTGTCAAGGTAACTAATGAGAGGAAAGTTATCTGGCTCTCCATGGAAATGCTGCTGTTCTCAACTATTTGAGGAAAGTTGCAGCTCCTCACCTCATACTGGGACTGGCTGTGGGCAGGGGATGCCAGTGGTGCCAGAAGGGGTCCAGGGCACAGGGACAGGCATTTGTTGATGTTACACACAGTGGTAAAAGTCTTGTAGTTTAACTGGCCCCGCTTCACTCTGCGTTAAGGTGAATTTGACACAATTATCATTATCTTGCTTCATGCAGCTAATAGAGTTAAATACCTCTTTTCTCCATTTTCACTGAGATGCTGCAGCAACCTCTTTGTCAAAACACAGCACTACCTTAAAAACAGCTGTACGAAAGCCAGCACCTGACCTGCATGTGAAATGAGGAGTGTGTTTCTGTACCAAGGATTGCTCCTGCAGGTCGCTGCCTTCCCCTCGGGCTGCGCTTTCCTTCCCCAGCCTCTCCCCTCTGCCGGCAGAGCAGCCTCGGCTGGCACCAGGGGAGGGAGCGAGGGGCAGCCTGGCTGTCCCCAGCACAGGACAGCGGTCAGGAGGCCCGGGCAGATCCAGATCCCGCTCTTGCCTCTGCCCGAGTGGCTGTTTCCAGCTCAGCCCCAAAATGCGGAGAACTGCCTGATGTTTGATCTCTGTTTGCAATGCCGACGCACACTGCACATCCTGTTTCTTCCCTGCTCACTTGGTTTTTTGGCACTCTGGAGCACTGCCAAAAGTAAAGGGCCAGCTCTACAAAATAACACTTACAGCTTTTTGTTCCAGAAGGCAAGTTCTTCAATATTTCTTAAAGAAATACAAAGGGTATTTCTTGAGCAGTCTGTCTAATCCAGTGCTCATACCACAGGGCTCTTGATCCCCTTGTTAGCTCCACAGCAATTAGTACCAGTGTTGTGAGCTCTTTGTGCCACAAACTCCTTCAAGTGTCAGAATTCACTAGCCACGTATTCATATTGATTTTTAGCCCATTGGAATAAAGAGTGAAAAATCCAATACTGTTTTTTATGAAGAGCCGTTTCATACTTTCATAATAGATATCTTAAAATTCCATCAATTACTGGGGTCTCTTCAGGGGACCTAATTATTGTGCTATGCATACCTAGTCTGAAAACTTAATAATATCTCCAGATGCTGCCAAAAGTCCTTTGGAGGTCTTACATTCCACGAGGGAACCCTCTGCTCTGTTTGGTTTTTTTTCTTTCTTTTAAATGAACTATCAAATGTTCAGTGAGGGAGATGAACTGGAAAGCCTGCCTTCACACAAACTCAGGGTATTGTTCCTGTAAGGCAGGGAGGGAGAGGGGCTATTTATTTATTTTTTAATAATTAGATCATCTGGGATTTGCCTTAGGTCACCTGTGTCATGGTGACTGCCCAGTGCCACATGCTCAAGGAGCTGCAGGTAGATCCCTCCAGCGCTGTAGGAATTGTCAGTGCTGTAGCAATTAATGGGCAGCTTTGGGGTTGCTTTTTTGGGGGGAGAGGTTATCCTAGCAGAAGGTGAATGCCAACAGAGGCAAAGCTATTTTAGTGACTCCTTGCACAAAGGCAACAAGATCCTGGGGGAGCACTGGGAATTTTATCCATGGACTACTTGACAAATGCCCAGCAGAGCAGCAGGTTCCAGTCCAGCACGAAAGCATTCTGGATGATGTGATCACACGGGGTGAGGTGCTCCTGGAGGGTTTCCCTCTTTCAGAGCTCCAGCTCCAAGGGCTGTTGCAGTCTGTGGCACTGTGTGTCAGAGGGAAGCAGAAGTGCTGCGAGCTCCCAGCACAAAAGGCAGCCCTCAGCCCTCTGCAAAAGGTGACGTGTGGCCCGTGGAAGACAAACCAGAGCCACAGAACAAGCTCCCATCTTCCCATTTTCACATCCAGATGGCTGTTATGAAACAAGGAAACATGATGTGCCTGAGTGTGTCTGAGAGGACAAAACCACACTGGTGGAGCATGCTAATCCCTTCATGTCTGAACCCCAACTCCTCTTGGGTGCATTACTCATCCCTGTGGCTCTCCAAAGAACCAGATTTTCCTTTAGATGTCTGATTTTGCTGAAAGATCTGAGAAATGCTCAAGGGCATAAATTATTCTTTTCATAGCCTGTGATAATGTATGATTCTTAAATTGCCACCAGATCTGCCTCCTTCAGATAGTGGAATGAAAATAATGCAGTGCTTGCCCCCAGCCAGGAGGAGGATCTGGTCCAAACCACGTCGTCTTCCAGCAACCCAGCAGCATCGTGGATGCAGATGGTGAGGATGCTGGGACAAATGCAAGTGTTGGAGGTTCAGAATTCAATATCAGCCACTCAAATTAATTTCTTATTTCAGTCCTCAGAATTGGGACCAGGTTTGTAGGGATGCTAAGTCTGTCAGTGTGCTGTAAATCAGTGTGACGTGTACACTGCGGGGTGCTGGAGCACTGGTGTCCACTAGGACAGGAGGTGGTTTCTTCCTCTGTACTACCACCCACTCAAAACCTAAACTGGGACAGTCATAAAGCCTCCTTTAAATAAAAACTTCATTTTCGTTTGTAATTACAGGAATTATCCCCACTAATATTATTGGTGCTTACAGCAGTTACCGGTTGCATGCTTGCAACCTTCCTTGACCAGCAGCAGATGTGGACCATTCCTGAGCTGTGAAATGGAAGCTGTTTTCACATGACTCAAGGAGATGATACTTGCAAAAAAAAAAATCAATCAACATCATAGCACCTACAGTAAAATCAGGGTGAGCAACCCTAAAACAGTGCAGGCTGCAAAACCACCAACACAGGGAGCTATAGAAGACAGGTAATTGATTTAAAGCATGCACTATTTGTATAAAATGGGGGGAAACCAGTCAGAGGATGTTTCTATACAACCATTTTGGGTTTTCTGGCTAGCATTCCTTACCAGCAGAAACACGGGCATCAGCCAACAGCGCCTGATCCTGCTTTTCCTGGCAAAATTGCAATTTGCCACAAGTTACAGCGGGAGCAGGACTCGTCTTACAATAAAACACATCCCCCTCGCAGGCAGCTTTCTGTGGGAGCCACAGTGTGGCTTTGATTGCAGATGGAGCCCGTCCAGGCACGCTGACAGCCAGGCACTCGTGATCACGGTGGCGGCATCCGCGCTAAATCCCTGCTCTCCCTACAGGAGACTTGTAAGGCAAGAAGCACAGGCATCAACACACAGTTTAGGCACAGGTCTGCCAACACCATTCCTACTGCCACAATGATATTTCTGCCATATGTGAGCCAAAAAAAAAGCCCCTAGCATATTAATTTAATAGTGGAGGAGACATTCTACCACATTCATTTATTGTAACTGATGAAAAGGCTGTAATGCAAATCGTTGTGCCAAGCTGCCTGTGCTAGCCAACATTTTGGCATGTCACATTCCTATCTAGGCAGCTTTTAATTATTAATCATTTCAAGTGTTTTGAGAGTTGAATTGCTGTGGATTTTAACTGATGGGTTATCATGGATATTAAACACTGAGCCCAAGTGTCAGCGTGAGGGTGTTGGTGGTGATCTCACACCGTTACTTCTGGCTGTGGGTGGCTGCAGAGGATGACAGCTGAAACTGCAAATGTGAGAAACTCTCAAATGTGCATCCATATGAGACAGGCCCTGTGGGCCGACATTTCTGCATTGCTATCCATTACAGTGACTGATTCTTAGCCAGTGTCCTAGGTTAAACAAAACTAAAGCTTCTGCTTTTCCCACGTTCGCTTGCAGAGGTTTCGGGATGTGTGCGATCATTTCCAAGAGTTTATTGTTGTTGGCCAAGTAGGACTTTCCATGGATAAGAGGAGACACAACTGGAAACAGAGAGCTACTCGTTCGACACGAAGTGGTTCCAATCACACGGGGTAATTTCAAATGGATCTCAGTGTGAGTGAGCCAATGAACACGTGCCCATACCCTGAGACAGTGACTGATCTGAAAAATGATACATCCATGTAACCCTGGGATCAGAAGTGTTTGCTTCTTATATTTCCAACTATTTGCCAAAGCTGAACAACTCCAGTTCCAGCAACTATTGATAGAATATGATAATTTCAAAAGAGAAATATTTTGCAGGTCTTTTTATACATGCATTAATATTAAATCCTCTGGAAAATTTCAAAATGTGACTTTGCACCGAGTCCCCTGTGACAGGACATCACCCATGAGAAAGAATGAGAGGGGAGAATGTAGCTCAGCAAAGCTGACAGTTTAAACATCCCCAGAGAAAAATATAACCAAGGAAATTATTTTTGTGTATGTGCCGGGCTTGGGGGAGGAGGCTGGCTTGTTTTATTAAGCAAATGACCCGTGGCACTTCTGCAAAGAAGAAGGCAGATTTTAGACAGCAAAACTGTGCATCTTGGAATCAGTGGTCTGTGAAGACTGCTGGAAGTTACCACTTTTAAAAGATGCCTCAGCCCTGTGTTCAGTCCAGCCAAACAGCTTGGGCAGTCAACCCTGGGACTTTAATGGATGGATGCATGTCATCAGGAAGAAAAGAGCCTGGATTTCTCTACAGAGACGTGGAACATTTGGGGCAAGTGTTCCAAATTAAGAAAGAAAACATTCCATGATTTACGTCAAAACTATAAAAATAAGCGTTTTGCAGAGCTCATGCTCTGACCGAAGTCAGCATCCAAAACATGCAAAAATTACTTTTAATTACTCAGTTCATGACAAATTAAATTCTCCTTGGTATTCCATGGCTGGAATATCTGTCTTGTGCTGATTTTTTCCTGTAAGCATTCCCAGACACAAGAGGTGCTGTGTAGAGGTTCAGAACAATGCCATGATATCCACCACAGAGGGCACAGGAGAGGGGGAAGGGAAAAAGCAGAAGGCATTTTTTGTAGTCCTTACAATATTAGTATAGTAATATTAATGTATACTATGAGCCTCCCACAAAGCTCCAGCTAAGCCTGTGGCCCTAGAGGACTGGTGCTGCCTTAGAAATATGTGCACAAAAAAGGCAAGGAAGGGACAAGGGCTGTTCCTGTGGTGGTTTTTAAATAAATGAGGGCACAAATGAATTAAACTGTGTTTTGTTTCAAACTCCAATCACGTTCTGCTGGCATCCAGAGTTGCTACAGGAAGATGCAATGTTACTTCCTACACCTGATCTTCTGTGCAAGTGTTTAGTGGAATCACTGGTTTGCAGAGGGATGAAAGAGGCTGGGTGTGCCAGCCTGTGTGGTACTCACAGCTCCTCTAAGCTTCCAGTGAGGATTCTCCTGCCAGCAGCACTCGGGTGTTGCTCCTCAGGCTGAAAACCTTCCTTTTGCTGCAAGGGCTCCTCCACAAGAAGTGCCAGGTGCAGAGTGAGGCCCTCGAAGGCATTCCCTTGACAGAAGGGTGATTGGGAGTACAGCACCAGTTTGCAGAGTACTGCCTAAGAGAAAAGGCACTTCAGCTGGGGGAATAATTTGCAGTAATGAGGGTGAAAGCTAAACTTTGCAGCATAGCTCTTGTCAAACAAAAACGTACCAAAGCCACAGTGAATTTCTGGAATACCTGACAGGCATTTCTTCTGGGCAGGGCTCTGTAACACACCCTGGCTTCACAAGCCATTTGTTTTGCCTTACAAACTGTCACTGTTGAGCTGATGCCACCAGAAGCTGGAAGGAAATGTGACTGGAGCTCCTCCATCAGCACTCCTAATTTCCTTCCCCAAGGTGGGAGGAGTGGCACATAAAGAGAAAACTTGCGTGTGTGTGTCTCTATGGAGAACGCCAACAGGCAACACAAATGAGCAGGATTGTTTACGCTGGGTTATCAGATGGTGCTGCTACCAAGTACTATGTGTGATTAGAATAGAAAAAAGAAACTTTATACTGAATTTTCGGTGCTAGAGTGGCTGGTGTATCTGCTCCTGGCACGCTGTTGGATCAGGAAGATGCATTCCTAGCAGCCACAGGTGTGCAGAGCAAAGACCTCTCCTGGTGAGCAAGGCCTCCAGCTGATGCTGCAGGCTCCTGAAGGAGCACAGCAGTGGGAACATGTGGCTGGGCTCCCAGCAGGGCTGCACTGCTGCAGCTTGTACCAGGCTGAGTGCACGACCCTATTTGCTGTAGCAGAGGTGACTCCAGGAGTCTCATGCTCTTCTGAGAGCTGCTGGGTTTTCAGATGAGGTAAAGCTTGGTCTGTATGGGATCTGACATTTTGTTACACCAAGAAATGCACCTGCATTCCCAAAATCCCTCACTGAAATCCTGGCATGGACATGCACAGCAAGCAGCAGCTTGGATTTTGTGTCAGTGGCCCCTGGGGCAGGAAATCACTGTGGTATCCCCACGATCTGTACTGCTTTGTGTGGATGCAGAGCCACACCTTAACTCTGAGCACAGCTAGTGATTCCTGGGATAAATGTCTTTGGCTTTTCCCTAAGAAACACAGCTCTAGAAAGGGCTGCTCATCCCTTCACCTCAGCTGGGCTGAGATCTTCATGCTTGTATGAAAAATTAATTAATCTTCTGGGGGAGAGGGCTGCTATGAAATAAACATTAGATGTGACAACCACACAGACTTAAGAGGAGAAATAGTGGTTTGGGGGTGAACAATAACCGACTGTGGCCAAAGAAAGAGGCAGAGAAAGAACACATTGTGGATCTTTGTTGGCTTCCCATCCTCTTCTGCAGTGAAAGCTGGCATATTGCAGGACAGATGATTTCCCTGCCTGGTTTTTTATAGTGCTTTACACTTCCCAGGAGTTGTTTCTATATGACTGTAATAGAGCTGTCAAAATAACAGCTTGTGGAGGAGGATGCAGTCGCACCTCTCGGCTCCATGCTGCCCTTCTCCTGCAGCACCTGCTTCCAGTGAGTGGCTGGAGGACGAGGCCAAATGAAGGTGACACTGCCTGTGAGTGCAGGACATGGCTCAGTGCTCATTTGGCTGACCTTCCCAGCAGAGCCATGGCCTCAGGCCTCCCCAGCCTTCTGCACTGTAAGCCTGGCACAACAATGGTCTCCTGTGCCCCATGACCGGGTTTTGCACCTTCCAGCCTCACAGTTCTGCATCCTGCCCTTCCTGCCCAGCATTTTCGATACAACCACACTGTGTGGGCAACACATGGAGCACAGTCCCAGACAGCCAGATGATGATGTGGGGTTTTGGCAAGTATTATTCTACTGCAGCTTGACAGGGCAATGAGGGTGGACATGGGACAAGATCTAGTCCCTATCCACTGCAAAATGGCTATTGGGTAGGCTATGGAATATGTCTCAAGGAGGAATAGCCTCAGGACTACCTGGCAATCACTGCCTGGAGGGAGGCAGCATCTTGGTGCTGGGGAAATGATGGCTCTCCCATGCCTGGGGAAAAGAGTGTTAGGAAGTGTCCAGACCTGCTCCGTCTGGGAATTATTGTGTAAAGTCAAATGGGTGGCAATATCAGAGCAAAACATTCATGAAGGGACTGGAGTAGCCATCCATCCATGTCCATTTGCTTGGAGGCACCAGGCTTTTGCTCCCTCTTTGATCAGACATCTTTGGTACCCTGCAGGTGCCTGCTTGCAAGGTCAGCATTTCCTATGCATGACAGCAGTGGCTCTGTAGAAGATGAAGGCTGCATAGATCCAACCTACCAGCTCAATCAGATGTTTAAGTATCTCTGCAGGAATGATCACTGTCATTTAATTTGCTGATTAGTGTTGTCATATCTATTTGTAGAATACAGTATAATTTATGGTGAAATCCCAGGAGGATCTTCAGCAAATGCTACAAGTAATTGAATCTGCTGATTTCTAAAGGTCAGGTGAAAACCAAGCATTACTATAACACAGATGAGGTGATGATGACACCAGGTAGCTTTATATTTCAAATGTAAGAACTTGTACTTACTGATCACTGCTGTATGCCATCACTGTGGAAGATCAGTGAATAAGACAATCAACCATAATGTCCATTTTCAAGCCTGTCAGTAAAGCAATGCAGTTTCTGAAGAGAAGAAGAAGGGACTTACTTTTCCAAATCAACAGCTCAGGGGGGAGAAGAATTGCAGAGAGGCATGACTAGGGAAGCATCAGGAAATTGTTTGGGTGATTTTACTGAAGAAGTGGCTCACTGATGAACTCTGAGGCTGAGTGCTGCTATTTCCAGTCCTGGCTCAGTACGATCCCCCGAGCTGGCACAGCTACTTTCCGTCTCTCTTCCAGTAAACAAGCGGATTTCCCTTATCAGCAAAACTAATTTTGTCTGGCTGACAAGTTATAAAAATTAAGTCTTTTATTTTGGATTGTACAGTCTGGAGTTCACTTCTGCAGAAATGAGGGAGAAACGGAAGGAAGGTGGTCTGGAGAGTTGCAGGGACAATCAGACTAAAGCAGCTCACTGAAGAAATGGTTTGGCCAAGGAAAAAAAGCTGATGGAGGGTACCAGCAACACAAAGCTCAAGCTGGGGTGCTGGTTTGCCCTAAAAACTTTGAATGCTGATAAGAAGCTGAGATTTTTTTCCCAGTAAAACCAAACTTTTTTTTTTTTGTTGTTTAAAGAAGAAAAGTATTTCTTCAGGACTAGGCTTTTGTTGTCAAACTTGTCTGGGCCCATTAGAAACTCCCCCAGCCTTCTGGAATACCATGAGCTCCCATCTGCTTCCCTCAAAGTAACAAAGTCAGTGGAGAGCTGGGCAGGAACCAAATTGGCAAGACAAGAAGTGGGTTGAAACAGTGACTAAATGTGGGATGTGTCTATCCCTGTGAAGCTGCTGCTAACCCCAGCACACTGTATGGTGTCTTACAGGCATTTATAGGCCACGCACCGCTGACTTCTCCTGCAGCAACTCCTGCCTTACAGGTGCTCTGCACAGGGCAAGACTGTGCTGAGGTCATAAATTTTGCGGCTGAAATGCCTAATAAAAAGGGTAAATGCATGTTTGCTTGTAAAAGCCCTTCCCAGAATGGATTAAACAAGTTATCCTGTGCTTTTTCACTGCAGAAATATGTGTATGCTGCAAACTTTCATCTTTAGCTGCTCTGTTAATCATCAACCTAGAGCACTGCAGGCTACAAGAGCTGCCAGGACAAAAACCTGCAGCTTTAAGCCCAGGAAAGACTTAAATACCCACCTTACTTTACATGGCCTGGTGACAGCAGTATGGATGTGCCTAAGGCTGAGTGCTCCCATGCTCTGATGGAGCAGGGCCTAAATACACATGGACACTTCAAACAGAGGCATCTGTCTGCAAAAACTTCCTCTCCTCAGGAGGAGGCTTCTCCCACAGCTCCTGTGTGGGTGTGGGGGCACATAAATCCCCCAGACTTTGTTGTTCTGCCAGCAAGCAGGACAGAAGAGCAGTAAAAACCTGCCAGGTCAGTTAGAAACCAGCTGAGTCACCATGCTGCAACAGGGCCACCTGAAAATAAACAGGCCAACAATGAGAGCCACACAGGGGCCGAGTCAGAAGCCTGACCCTCTGGGTGGGTGCAGGTTTGTCTGCTGCAGTGGCTCTGGGACTGTGGATGCTCCCTGCTGCTTCCCTGCATGTCTCCCTTTGTGCAAACCCAGGGCACTGGCAGAGCTGGGTACCCCATCACCTGCTGCGTAGCACACGAGTGGAGTTGAATATTTGGAAAAACAGCACCAAAGCAAGGACCCTATATGATACCTTCAGCAGGAACCCTTTTTCTCTGTCCCCAGCATCGCTCCCCTCAGGGTGACAGCGGGCACCACTGATTACAAGGGTATGCCAGCCCACGTGCACCAAATGGGGACCTGCTTGGTTATTTTGGTGCTGTCTGGGGAGAAAGCCAGGGCACGCAAACATGGATAAATAACCGCTCCCGGTTCTGGGTCTCTTACATAAGGTGATGATTATAGAAACTGCGGTGTACGAGGGGGTGGAAAGCCATGCAAAGATCAGAGTTTTTAAAGGAAAGTAGGTCTGGGTGTTGAGGGGGGAAATGGAAATTACCAGCCTTGCTTGAGGCTTGATGAAACCAAAGAAGGTGGTGCTGTATTGTAGCGATGTCCTGGCCGCAGACAAGACACGAGCGTCCTGTGCTGGGAAGAGCCGCTCCAAGACTTTATATAGATCTTCTCTTCTGGATGAGCTGATGTATGGGACTGTCAGCTGAGCACAGTGCTGGCAATAAATGATTTAGCAGCACAAATGGTTTCCAAAGAGAGCTGCGAGAGTATTGTCCCAAAGTAACCAACGCTTCATGTTCCTTCGCAAGCACAAACGATAATTGAATTATTGCAGACATGTAGAAAGCTATTTTGTAGCCATCCTGACACTAATGTTGGTTGGTTGATTGGTTAGTGAAGAACTTTTCACTACATATTTTCCTTTCTTTTAAGCTTACTGAAGAACGCAGGATTAACACTCAGGATACTTTTTAGTCCTAATCAGAAATGAAGCTGCTTACAAACTAGGTTTAAGCACCTTTAAATCCTTATCACAGAGGGGCTGGGTTTGGGCTGCGTTAAGACAGCCTGCTATTTTATTCAGAATTGTTTAGAGCAAAATAGGGGAGGGTTTCATAAGCACTAAACATTACACACAGGTATTTGCCATCTCGTAATCTTCTAAACACAGACTGTAACTTGCCAGTTCCCTAAGCTGCAATTTATTTTCTTATAGCCAGGTTGTGAAAGCTGTGGGAATGGGAGTGATCTGTTGTTCTAATCTGTACTGAGAGTAGCAAACCCCTCTATGTGTTCAGCCTGTGCTGGTAACATGTGCATTTACAGATTCATTGGTGAGTGTCTGGAGGTTACTCTTCCATGCATGCTCTTTATGATCTGATCAGAGCCATGCACTAAAGAGCAGATGTCTTGCAGCAATGTAATTCTGAGTTATGCTGCCTGATAGAGCTGCATTTCTCTCCCTGTTGGGTTCCTGATTGCTGTACCCAAAGCAGCATCACAACTTGTTCCACAAAGTGGGTTTTGGTGCAGTTACTGGAAAGTCTCCTTTGGAAAATCGTTGTGCTCAGGTAAGGCGCTGGTTGAAGCAGGGCTGAAACACAGTGGGATGGATCTGGGAAGATAATCAGTGTACTGCATGACAGGGATACTGCCTGGGTGCCATTCAAGCTTCTGTATCTCTCATTCCTAGTACACATCCACGTTTGGCGTGTACTCCACTGGTGAATTCACACAAGGACAGAGAGAGAATCCTCTTGGATGCTTTTGGTACCTCCCTTCCTTGGGGCCAAGTCTGCTCTCACTGCAATTAGCAAGAGCTAGTGTTGCAGTTCTTGTGCGTAAGCCTTGCTCAGCTGAGCACTCTCCCTGACCTCAGCAGGGCTCCTTGTGTGCCTGATTTAGGGCTGGAATTTGCCAGCAGGCCAGCACCCACCGGAATGCTGGTGAGACCTACTCAGTCTCTAGACCTGCTGTTTTAGAACATCCCAAAATGAGCGCTGCCAGCAGGAGCCCACAACACAGCCAGCCAGATCTGCGGGATGGTCCCAGCCGTGTGCCGTGCCCCAGTCTGGGGGCATTCAGTGGCTCCAAGGGGCACTCACTAGGGACAGCACGTAAGGACAGACACGAACATCGCTTATGGCACAGCGTTCCCTTGAGGCAGATTGATAAATGAGAAGCAAAAGCGTCTCTGGGGCACAGGTAAAGGTGCACCGACACTGCTTTTACAGGTTATGGGTTGCAAGGACCCTGATTGTCACCCTTCCTCCTGCAAGGCTGCAAAGGGAAGAGCTAAGGCAGCAAATCCTGCTCTTGTTTTGGCTTCCTTCACGAGCCTGCTAAGGCGTTGCTGTGTGAAAATCCTGGCAGGGGGTGGGAAATGCTGTGTCTGCTGGAGCTGAACAAGTTCCTGTGTGCTTAGCAGTTGTGGTGTCCTTGTTTGCTCTTTCTTGCGAGGCGTGTGAATGGAGTCCTTTGTACATCAGGACATGTGGTAGTGCCCAGGTACTCCTTGGATATAAAGGAATATTTGTGCAGTGGCAGCTGAGCCATGGAGATGGTAGAAGCAGGTGCTTTGTCTACATTTCATAGGAAAATGGAGTATGTTTTATTGAATAAATCAAGGCTTTGTTAGCTAGGCCACCTTATTCCTGCAGGGAATCCGTAGGAAGGATTTATATTAAGTGTTCTCTGATGATAATGATACTTTTAAAATAGAATTCAGAATATTATGCCACCTAAATCTTGATAGCCCATTCCTTTAGCTCAGAAATACTAATGCAAGGTGTATCTTGTACTCCATATTTCATGGCTGTTCCAATTTCTTTTCTTTTTGAGCTATATATGAATGTGGAGTTAGAGGTTTTATCTCCACAGCTACACAGTCCCCCTCACAAGCCTCTCCAGACATGTAATTTAGCAAAAGAAAAAAGCTTGCTTTGTTCCTCAGCATTATATGGTGTAATCAGGAGAATGAATAGAGATGCCAGAAAGATTTATGACTTGATTTTTTTCAGAGATGGAGAGGACAACTAATACACAATATTGATTTAATGAGAAACTGGGGATCCTCACATCAAAGAAGCATTTTTTTCAATATCCACTTCAGAAATATCACCCTAAATGAAGTGGGTTTTTTGAGAAACCAAAGGACGAACAGGAAAAAAATTCAAGATGGACTGCTTTTTTTTTCTTTTCCAAAACATGAAGATATGCTTTGATAATCTAGAATACAGCAGGATTTGGCACTCACTGGCATTTGGTGTCCTACCCAATGTTAATCCACCCTTCAGAAAATGTGCCATAACCTCACTACCCTTGAAGCATCATTCCACTGAAAATGGGTGGTTTTTAAATCACCTAAAAGTGCAGCATTTATGGACATTCATAAAACAAACCAGAACACAGCATTTCAGTTTCAAATCAAACTCTTAGCTGGTTTAAACTCCCTCTTTCAAAAGTGCAACTGAATACAGTTCTGTCTTTTTAACTATCCTAAATACAATGCAACCACTTAGTGACATCTCTTTTTTTGGCTGGGTTTATGATATTTCTTGAGATCAGCTTTTGGTTCCAAAGGGGTGGGGAGCTGCTCTGCTCCCACCCCTGAGATACTGAGCCTGAAGTCTAATTATGCTCTTTCCATCTTTCTTGGTTGTTCCCTGCTACAGTGGTGACAAATTTAGCAAAAAACCTCCAGCTGTGCTGAGACTCTAACTTGGGGTTAGAGCTCAAATTGCATGTAACCTCTTATTTCCTACCCTGTCTGGCTCTGAATGGCAGCATTGCAGGTTATATGCATACACTTTCTCCTGTAGGTTGGTTTTATGGGGGCTTTCACTGCACTGGGTGAACTTTGAACAAATAATTTTAAGTTGGTAACTTTAATCAATGCAATTTTTTCATATTTTTTTCCTTGCAAAACCAGGTTCTTCAGTGTCACTTGTAATTCAGCACTAGTTAAATACTGTTTAGTTTCCTAGGGAAGACGTGCTATTGTTTAAATCAGAAAGGTGAATACAAATGTAAGGCAATAACCTGTCTACCAAACCTGTGGGACCTCCAGATGAACAACTCCTAGTCAAGCTGCAAAAGCAACTTAGTTTCCATTCTTCTTCCACTTCCTGAAAAGAAAAATCTGCCCAAAGAATGGGGCTCTTAAAATCCCAGTCTGAAACCAGTTGTAATGAAAGTCAGCTACTGTAGCCCTACAGCTCTGGACCTCTGTGCCTTCAGAAATTAAAAGCCCTGTTCCTATTGATTTTTTAAAATCAATATTTAATAATAGTAAAAGTGTGATTTCTATGTCAGAAGAGGGTTTCTTCCTAACAAAATCTTTCTTTTGAGGCAACTCAGAGGACTTGCCTGTCACTGCTGGATGCTGCCCAGAGCCATGGCCAGACCAGAGGATCCCACAGCATCTCTTGGCTTCTGGAGTCAAGTGAACCATTTGCTCTCTCGCTGGTGTGTGTGTCCTGCACATCCCTTATCCAGCCTCATATCCCAAATCCTGGGGCACCCAGAGTGAGCCAACACACCTTTGTCTCCCAGTCCAAGCACAACTGTAATAATTTCTGTGGTTTATACCTACCTTCTAGAAGTATAAATAACTGCTATCAGCTCCTGGGTCTACGGGGCAGCACAGCAGAGTGCTAATGAGACCTGCTCCTTGCTGCCAGTTCAGCCCTGTGTGGGCCAATAGGTGTTAACCTGAATTTTAATCTGCTGGCAATGAACCCTTTATTATATAGCTGTGCCTAGGGGATCAGCAGGTTTGTGCACCACACACAGTGTGTTCAGGGGGAAGCTGGGCTTGTGGGTGGGCATTTGGGAGAGAAAAGACAGTTCCCAGTTTCTGCTGATTGCCAGCAATGCAATGGAGACTGAAGCTTTTTTTCTCCACCATTTACACATAGATGTACTACTACTATTCTCGCTGGGATGAGCACTAGCTGGAGGAGATTTCTGTTTGGATGGAGAAGTAGAGAGAAAAAGAGAGAAAAGAAGCACCAGCCCCCAAAATGTGCTTCATAAAAACGTGCATACAGCACAGACACCAGATGCTTGTACCACAAACTGGTGTGGTACCAACCAGCTCTCCTTTGCCACCCCAAGGATATCAGTATGAAAGGAAGATACAAGGGACACAAATCTTTCCTTTTGTTGCTTTTCTCAGGCTTATTTTAATCTGCTTGCCTAAATTAGCCAGAGGTGCTGTTAGTGAGCAGCACAACACCAATTTCTGTGAGCAGGGCCTTGGGGCTTTCTGTCCTGTATCTGAAGAAAGGCACATTAGCATGAGAGATACAGGGAGTTTATCAGATACAGATACTTCATGGTTCTCTCCCAGCTCTATCAGTAATCCAGTCACCAGCTCTTGTCTCTCCCCTTGTTCTACAATTTCACACACTACTGCCATTGTGTCTGCTGCACCTCTAATTCACAAGGCTTCTTCCTTCAACTTCAAATCACTTTTGCATAGTAACTCCTGGTAAGAAAATCTTTTAAACCTATTTAATGAGATTATGGCCAGTGCAAGTGTGGGGCCACTGATGTTTAAGGGGAAAGGAATAAAGGAAAATTTTGATATAAAGAAAACCCATCAAAGGTTCTTAAAAAGAAATTGCTAAAGATGTTGCACAAGTGACTTACTGCACACATCTGTGGCTTTAAAATTGTCTTTTATGTTTTTCAACAACATTTTAATTAAAGGCTTTATTAGCAAGTGCCTCATTATGGAAGACTGACATTTTTTTATTTTTTACTTCATAATTTTTGCAAGTGACTTTCTACAAATGTTTTGCTCTAAAAAGGTCATTCTGGGAGAAAGCAAGAAGGAAGTAACAGTGTTAAATCAGTCATGCAAAAGGCGTGATGTGAGGCATAGCTTGTTTTAAAAAATTTCGTTCACTAAGTGAGTCTAATTTCTGGTCGCAGCAATTTTGGTGCATTGATTTGCAGCCCCACACTTGCCTGGTAAACAAGATCTCATCACAGGCCCTGGTTTGTGTCAGTAAGTCCTTTCTGCTCAGGCAAATCAAATATTTTAATCTGCAGGTCCTCACAGCTCTCGTGCTCGGTGGCACGCAAGCCTCGAAGGGAAGAGGCTCCACGGCAGGGCAGGGCAGAGCCTGAAGGGGCTCACGTCCCCATCAGCACCCCTGAGCCAGGCCCCTGTGCCAGCTGTTTGCAGCTGCACAGCTTCTCCCTTTGCAGCCGGGCAGGGTCAGCCCTGCTGGGCTGCGGCACAGGGGCAGGAGGAAGGCTGGCTGCAGCAGCAGGATGCTCAGGGCAGGCCAAGCGTGTCCTGGGCCGCTCCAAGCATGTCTCACAGCTCACGCCTTGGCTGCCGGGCTGATGAAGATCTAGCCTTTGCTTTTTCACAATCCTCTGAGAACTATATATCATTTTCAGATATAGCAATCAAGCCACTGAGCAACTGGACCCAAAATCTTAAATTTAGATATGACGGGGAAACAAAATTCTGAATACAAACTGACTGCTGCTGCTCGGTTGCTTGTGGATTGAGATTGCTGTCTTCAGGTGCCTTTGCAGGTTGCTCACAAAGTAACATAAGCTATAAGAAAAACCTCCATACAACCTCAAAAAATAAGAACGAGCTCCTGTTTCCCCAGTTTAGCCCATCAGTCACTGCTCTTCACCATTCTTGTGGCCAGTTGTCCCAATGACTACACTGTGTGTACTGAGCCAGTGCTGATGTCTCAGCTGTAAGTAACACCCAGTAAGGGAGCACTGCATATATTTAAGGTGTGCAAGGACCCAGCAGATATTGTGCCAAGACTGGATTTTTGTGCCTATCTGAGACCTCCTCCTTGGAGGATTTGTTCTTGAGTGTTGTATAACACCTTTCCTTCTGCACTGACCTCTGAGATAATGTGCATCAGGAACGTCATATTGTCAAGAGAGCCAGGCAGCAGCTTGGGAGTTGGTACAAGGGCACATGAATAATGGCATTATTTCCAATCAGAAAATTGCTAAATTTAAGTCTGTTACTGAATCCAAGAGAACACTGTGCAGCTCGGCACCTTATGCAGGGTGTGCACCTACATAAGATTATGTTCATAACAGGAATCAATAAGGTTCAAAGAAAAAGCTGGAAAAAATCTCCATGAGCATGTGGAAGGGAATACTAAATGTTTAGTGATATTTTTAGCTGATTTCTTGATTTCAAAGTTCTTTTTACTCTACGTATCCTTCCCTAACAAAGTGAAATAGTAAGTGACAACCTGAAAAATACCCACAGGGATGGGAAAAATTCATACAAAAATTCATGAACTCCTTACACCTGCTAGATCCATAGACCATAAGAGAAAGGGACAGACACAGTCCTTGACTTAAAATTAACCCCTTTGAGGCTGTCGGTGTGAGCACCAGAATGTGGAGCAACTGTGTGCAGCTGAACATAAAAGTCCTTACAATAATCCTTCCTCACACAACTGCCACCAAAAGCACTGTCAACAAAGGGAACTGCTCTGCTGAGTGAGGATGGTTCCCTCTTCCAGCTCTGTAAGTAAATGTGGCATCACTGGGTCTGTTGTAAGCAAGCCTGTCAGTACCTGTAAGGTGACTGTCTGTGCCTTAGAACACAGAAGCAATAACCTGCAAAATTAAGACAGTGTAAATTCTAACATTTCCCAGGAGTGTCTGGCTTTGCAGCTTTAGCACTGCTGGTACAACGCAGGGCTTTTTTTTTTTTTTAAATTTCATGGTAATACATTTGATTCAGCATTTACAATCAGGAAGTTCTAAAAGTAACGATGCCAATTCACTCCCAGAAAAAAAAAAAAAATTAAATGGGGCTTTCCTATCCAAAGAGCAGGAAGATGAGCCAAAACTAATAATGGCAGTGGTGGTTTCTGTCTTGTGTTTCTATGGTCAAAAACGGGAAGCTGTCTGACATTGATAAAACTGCTCTTGAAAAGTTGTCATCAAAGGTCTAAATTATTCATTTGAATGCATCGTTACTAAATGCATACTAAACAGGAGCCAGGCTCTTAAAAGACAAGCTAAAAAATACTGGGTTTGCATGTTTTCTCTTTGTTGATTTTTTCTACAGTGGAGAGAGGAAGAGTAATGATGTGCTGGTTTTTATGCTGCATTAACTAATTATAGACATTAAAGGCAAAAAACACCTATTATTTTATTTAAATCTTCCCCTAGCTATTGTCATGGCTGACAAATCCAGCTCTTTTTAAACACAGTTTTGCAAACTGCTCTTTCCTCGTACGAGCATGCTTCACAGCACAAAACCACCGTAAAATAATGAGTAACATAATTCCCTTACCTGTCTAGGCCACGTGTCCTTGCAACTTCAAAGGTCACTGAGTTGAGAGATCCTCTGTGAGGGATGCTTTTATTCACTGCAAATGTAGTTTTCTGGCGCTCTCATCCGCAAGCCCCTCTCCACCAGGCTTCTCCCGTAGCGTCTGCAAAACACAATGCACCCAGCGTGAGCACATGCTGTGTTGCAAAGGTAGAATCACATGGAATCACCTGGATTTTATTAAAACAGGAGTCCAAGTAGGCTCTCTGTGATAGAACACGGTGCGCGTGAATGTTTTCGCTTTCGTACTTTACACGCCCTGCCAATATTGGGGGGGTGGGAGGTGACAAGTAATGTATTTTTCACTATCCCAACTGTTTTAGCTCTAAAGGGAAATCATGCAAAAAGCAGGCTAGCAGAAGTCACTCGTTACATTAAAGGTATGGAATAAATAATATACTTAATTACAGAGGCAAGAAAGGACTTTTTATATGCTAAAATCAAAAGAGGATTTGACCTCAGTCTAGGGTGATGAAACATGAGCACAGATCTCACTAAATAACTGAGATCACCAATATGTGCCCATTTATATGTTCTCAGGACACCTATGACCTGATTCCTGCTTTGTATTCCTTCCCTGAGGGAGCAGCACAAGGTGGCTGAGAGCATCCAGGTCACCCAAGGCAGTGAGGAAGATGATGTCTCAGATTATGGGATTAAAACCTGACTGAGAGAAGGGTGACATCAACTACTTCCCAGTTCCCCTCTTCCTTTTCGAGTCCCAGAGGATGAGTTTCTTTCTAAGGGTCAACAACACCCTGAGACCAGTTCAGACAAAACACCTAAGCCGACAGCTCACATAGCCTGGGGACTCATTTTTCCTTTTTGCAGTGTCAACGTGACCTTTTGCATCCATCACTTTGGGTAAGGAAGGGCTGAGATTCACCCTGTAACTGAAGCACCCTACTGCTGGCAGCCTTCAGGACTAAAAGCAGGGAGCATGTACAGAAATCTCCAATAAATGCAAACAGACTGCTCTTCTCTGATGGGAAAAAGAAATCTCAGAAGTGTTACTGCACCCGAGGTTCCTGAAAACACTTCTTCAAACTATTTACTTGGGCAAGCACTTGGTTGCTTAAGTGAAAATGACACATCAAAGCCTAATTTTGTCAGTTCTTGATTTTCTAGTACCTAAGAACCCAGGATGAATTAATACTGTAGTAGAGGAATATGCACTTCTATGTTTCATGATGTTTCATAGCATTAAAAGGAATTATTTTCTGGTTTTGATTTTGGGTGTATTCCCTTGTTTCCATGTAAACGTGAGGCACAATTGCACCATTTAATGGCTAAGAAAAGAAAGGCAACACCAGGAAAGCTGGTTTCTCACCTATGTCTGATTGCCTGGAGTTCTAAATTAATTATCTCTCTTAAGGGAAAATGAATGTTGAATGGGGAATAAAGCACAGCTGTTGAAGCAGGGTATAAATAGGAAAAGGTTTTAGAGGGGGAAAAAAAAGGTGCACTTTGAGGTAAACAGATTTGTAAGGAAGCAGATTTGTAAGGATTTGCTCTTGGATTTGAACTATTGGGATGAATTCAGCACTGACACAATGGACATATCAGGGCTTGGGGGAGATGCCATGGGACAACCTGCTCTGCAGCCCATGGGATTTCAGAGAGCAACATCCCATATAAACATATTTATGTGGTCAGACAGACCATTACTTTGATAATATTCTTGGACAACACTTCTGGCACCGTATGGCTACTGTTTAATCTCAGTCAGCACCAACCACTTAAAAAGTCTGCATAGTTTACCTGAAGTGAATTAAAACAGGCCTTTTTCATTCTGGGAAAATAGTTTTTGTTTCTCTCTCCATGTCTCACTAGTCACAGCATCTGAATCACCACTTGAAAAGAGAATCAAATGTAGGCCAAGTGATTAGCAGAGTAGAGCAATGCTGGATTCTGCAATCTATGGCTCCCCAGATATGATACAAGGAGAGGGGAAGTCTCACAAAAAGGGAAAAACTTTTTTTTTTTTTTTTTTAAGCATGCAAAGTTTGGGAAAAAAATCTTTTAAGGCTTAAAATTGCCTGTGAATACTGTAGCACTGAGTTTCATGCTAACTTCTGAAGCAAATAGAGTTTTCAAAACTGGAAAAGTTCACATTGCTTAGATACAAGTGTGTCCCTTCCTCTCTGCTTCTCCAATGTTTGTTAATCTATTACCCACCTTAAAGAAAGATTTCTGTTCCTTCTTGGAATCTGAGCAGAAAATCAATTAACTATAGTATTAATGAGGCCTGATTACAGGTTCTCCCCTGCCTGTGGTTGTCTTCACCTCCCTTTTCTGCCATTATTTAACTAGGCATACGAAAAATCTTATCTATTCCTTTCTTTCATCAAACATTGCTGATTAGAGCTCCTGCTTTTTATGACTTCCCTGATACACATAATTTTAGATTAGAGTGTTTGGAACAGGCCAGCTTAATGAGGAACTGCTGGGACAGAATTTCATACTAGCATTGTCAGTGCTTATTAATGGTGTTTATTCAGGATTATTTGTGATGGAGGTAAATTCTAGATTCAGGGGGTTTCTTCTTCCTTACTGGCATCCAAAACATCTTCTGTGATATTCCTTCGTGGGACATGCAAAGAAAGATGAGGTTTTTCTCCTTAGTGTCTTATGAATCCAGCACAACTCAAAGCTGTCTCTTGGGGCCAAGTCATTCCTTTACTCCAAAACGTGGTGGTACCACTTTGCCTTTCAGTGCCAGATTGGGAACCTTGTGGCACCTGCTTGGGAAGAAGCTGGCCAAGGCTGTGGTCTGTGCTCAGGATAAGGGCTTTGTGCCTGGATACACCCCTGCAGCTGCTCCACCTGCCTCAGGCTGGCATGGATCAGCTGCAGCTGAATTACATTCCTGGCTCAGAAGGTGCAAATCTCACTGCTCGACCTCAGGTCTGGCATCTGGACAGGAAATTGTCTCCCACGTAGAGAAGATCATATTGGGATGATTTGGGTTATCTATCTTAATATACAGCTCCCAGCCTGACTAATATGAATTATCCCCACTTTATGCCTCTGGCAGTCTTTCTTCTGCTGAAGGCACAACAGAGTGCCAGCAGATCTATACAGGTTGATCAATAAAGGCTTTTGGCACATGAACAGGCTCTGGAGAAAGAATGGAGAGTATTTCTGCTCTAGGCAAAGCCTCCTCTTCCAAGCTTTCTGCAGGAACCCAAGTCTTTGACTGGAAAATTGCTAAAACCTGGACTAACCAGAGGTGTTAGAACAGATTGGGACCCAAAAATTTGGATTTTTGGAAGAGCTGAATGAAGCAGGAAGAGGAGCAGGGATGGGGAAGGAAGGGGGAAGAGGAACATGTACCAGTACATGAGGATTTTGGGGAGGCCAGCCAGAGGAGGCAAGCCAAGCCAGCCTGCTCCTGCTCCTGAACTGTGAGCTCAAAACCCATGGCATGTCCAAGCCTCAGGCTGGAAAAGGGCAGTTCCAGGACTGAAGGAAACCCCAGTGTGAGCAGTATTCTTCTGGCTTTTTGGGACAGGGGCATCTTTCAAGGCTGTAATACTGTCACTATTCAAAAACTGAAGCAAAGGGCAAGGAAACAGGGAAAATATCAGAGCCCAGGGATGCTGGGGGAGGAGGAGGAGGAGGCTGAAGTCTGATGCAGCAAGACTGCAGCACAGGGAATTGAGCTGGGAGAGCTCACCCTGGGCAGGAATTACAAGACATCCATGCACTTCCAGAGAACAAATAAACACAATTGCTTGCCATCACCCATGAATGCACATACTTTTTTTCTTCCTGTATGGTATAAAGACCTTTTGTAACTCTTTAATTTAAACCAGTGAAATTGGAGCAACATAAAATTCATTTCTCTGGGTCCTGTTCTGTAAGCATCAATTATAATGTCTAATCTACATGAAGTGCTGCTAAGTTTAGTAACCAGCTCTTTATTATGCAGCACCCAAAAGCATTCAAATACATTCACATTAAGATGTAAGACCATACAAACATTAATTGTAGAAACATCCAAATGCTAACAGTTGTTTTTTTGCCTCCTAAGGCTATAAACAGCTATTTTGATTGGATTGCCACGTTCCTCTAAAATACACACTTTCAAAGAGAAATTTCTCAATTGGACAGTGGGCACAAAGCAATGTACTGTCAGAAAGGAGAGAAAGCTTAGAGGGCTAGCCTTTATTTATGACAATGACATTGGAAATCAAGGTTTGATGCTTGCTGAGAAAGAATTTCACTTGGTGGCACAGGAAGGAGGGATGCATTGCTGTGAACATGTAAATCATTTATGCTCTCAATTAAAAATTTACTCAACACCTCCAGTTTTTGCCTGAGATATGGCTGGGAAAAAAACCTGAAAACTGCTGCCTCTCCTCCAAGGTCATATATCTTGTCATTTAAAGGATTATTTGATTTTGTTCTATCTTTGACACGTTATTGGCCTCTCAATTGGTTTTGGAATAAAATTGTGTATTCTCTTGACTTCTTTTTCAGTTTTCTCTGTAGCCTAATGTTTTTTCCCCTACAGCACATTACTGTATACCTTTTTCTTCAGTATTACAAATTTTGCCACCTCTTACCTTTTACTGTCTTCTCTTTCCCTCTTGTCATTATTTCTTCCTCTGTGTCCATTCTTTCCTTTGCTTGTGCCGATTTCTTTTCCCCAAAAGTAATCTCTGCTGTCATAGCTCACTTCTTAGTCTCTCTCTTCCTTCACTTTAATTCATGTTCAATTCTCCTGACTCTACTTTCTTGTTTAGGGACCTCAAAAAGACCACTGAAACAAATAATAGCGACAAAAAAAAAAATTCCAGAAAATGAAAGGAATAATGTGGTACATAAACTCATTTCAGCAAGGATAAATAATTATTTTTTCTAAAGTGTGAAAATGGAAGAGATAGTCTTATCACTTAAAGCAGTTTTGACTTTGTATGAAAGCAGAGCTGGCATATATTGTAATACATAATTTCATAATGTGCAGTGCACCCAGGCCAGGATCATGGCATATTGCAAAGGATGTTTTCTGAAGGCATTTTGTATCACTATCTCTTTTTCTTTTGATGATTTGACCTTTCAATAGGTCATGGCTGGTGAGGCTGCTTCTGTCTCTTTTGTACCCTAAGTTTATGACCCTACCCCTCTCTTACAACTCAGAGGCAAGAGAAAAATGGCATTACAAGAAATTATTATGCAAAGAGCATCAGGAAGTAATGGGTTTTAACAGTATGGACCATACCTTGGCATAACCACAAACCTCATTCATCATTCAGGAATCATTTACTTTTTATAGTGGTGAATTATCCCTGCTTGAGTTGTGCCTTCATCTCTTAGTTAAAACTCATGTTGTAACCTAAAAACTTTAAAATTAAATAAATAACTAAATTACCCTTACGGTACTGGAATAGCTGAATTGCAAACAAACAAATGAGCAAAAAAAGACTCCAAAGCTTTCCAGATGGCTGGTTCCCACTGATGTACATTTTTTCTCTGGAGCTTCAAAACATGTTTAAATTATGAAATTTGGTGTGATTACAAGAACTTGGCAAGCACTCATTAAGGTTTTAGTCTGAAGAGTGATAGTACAGAGCTGGAGAACAGAAGATGAGCAGTTGTGAGCTGCATGGCTGTTCTTGTGTGTGCACAGCCTCGTCAGAGTGGCTTGTGGAGCTCAGCTCTCTGGTCCCCAGGGTCTGACTTTTCCATGTGCTGCCCTCCTGCTGTTTCCTTGGGCCAAATCCATCCTCAGCAGAACTGGTGGAACTGGTGAAATTGCATCAATCATTTCCTTGACTTCATTTGCTCAGAGCTGCTTGCTTGGCATGCCCTGTGCTCTGTCCCAGGCTCTGCTGAGCCCAGGTGACTCGGTGCCTGTCTCTGCTCCTCACAGCCAGTGAGTGCCTGGTCGTGCTGCTGCAGATCCCTGTGTGCTGCTGGGGCAGACCCACTGCTGCTCAGGGAGAGCCCCTGCCTTTGCCGGGAGAGCAGAACGTGGGGAAAGGCTTGGGGGAGGCAGCAGCAGCAACACACAGGGGAAGGAAAGTGAGGAGGAGTGGAGGATGCCAGAAAAAGAAAGACAGATCCAATGTATTTACTGTCTGTTTTGAATATGTTCTGAGGCTGGCAATGATGAATTTTAGTGAGTGTATCCTACCCTCCAGCCTGGGGTCTAGCTGACAAGCAGGATCAGGTCCTGGGGAAACACCCCCCACCGGGGCAGTGGTGGGGGTGAAGACTGGTGAAGATTGTGCCTCTCCCAGCAGCTCGTACTTGAGACAAGTGGGAACCTCCCTTTGCATGCCAGGTCCTCCTGGCTGCAGTCACAAAGCCCCTTTCCAGTTCCTTCAAGCCCATGCACTGTCAGCTCCTTAGGCCCTGTCACACAGGAGAAATCCAGCACCTCCCCACGGCATGCCTGAACAAGGCTGCGAGTAAGGACACCACCTTGTTTTTCTGATGCAGCGTGTTGGCCAGGTGATGTCGGAAGGAAGCTCTTTACCAGCCTGATACTGGAGGCTGCTCCCCTCTTTATGGCAAGGGCAGCTTGGTCACTGACACCTCAAGATCCACAGCTGTGGCCAGTATTAGCATAGAGAAGGGAGGAAGCACAAAAACCCCAAACCAACCAAACAAAGAAAGCTCCAAAGGCAGCTCTGTAGTAAAGGAAGTCACCCTTGGAGTTAGCAAGAATATTACATTGCAGCATTGTTGTGTATTGTGTGCTGCTGCAGACAGTCATCCCCTGCTCAGCACCAGACAATAGACAATCTGAATAGACTCTGAATAGACTCTGAATTATTCAGCTGCAGTTTAATTATGGATGTGGCAACAACTCATGTCGAAAGGAGGGAGGAGGAGGGTGACTGCAGTTCCCCTGTGCTAACCTGGTGGACCTTGTGTGAACCTCACCCTACTGGTCCCCAGAGACTGCTTTGGCAGGGCACTGATGTTGCACTGGTGCTGCCTGAGCAATGTGCATGCCCTGCAGCAAGCAGGTACATAAGCATTCAAGAGACCAACCTGCTCTGTACCTATCAAAGTGTGGTTTGCTGTCTGCTGCTCGGATTTATTGCCAAAAGACAGTTCCTTTGGGGCTCAACCAGCTGCTGTCTTATGCATTTGTGGACTCCTGCCATGTGTCACTGTCAGTATATGAATTAAAAACAAATGCTGGAAGTACAGGGAAGAGCTAAATAACAGCATAGCAGGAGGAGATGTGCTTAAGCCCACGCAGTGGACTTGGTGTGACTCCTTTCTAATAACTGACTGTCCGTCAAGTCATGTAATAACCTGCAGATGGCTCAGCAGTGGGCGGCATTAATATCCTTGGGCCCCTCTGGCACACAGGTGCCCTGCCCTGCCCTTCCACCCTCTCCTTTCACCAGCAGACAGCCTTGCCCCTGGCTGCTGTCAGGTGAAGTGCACAGCAGAGCTCGCTGCCACACAAAACACGGCTGGCTGGCTCCCAGGGGGCTTGTCCCCCTCCCCTGGCTGGGGAGCAAAGACAGGCCAGGCCACCTGACTTTCTGCAATGGTACCAGAGCAGAAACATGACAAGTGGCAGAAGAATTGAAATATCACGGCCATTCAGACAGCGTGCTGATATGATTTCTTTTGTTTATTCACTGTTCTGTCCAGGATCAGGGTCTGACTACACACACTGCCATTTTCAAGGGCCATCTCTGATGTCAAAGCAGTGAGGAAAGCCTCTGGACACTCCATAAGCACCTAAACTTGCATTGTACAAATACAGACTCAGGTGACATTTAAATGCCTTCTGCACCTTAGTAATCCAGCCACATCATCCAACAACTCAGAGAAGTTTTAAGAGAAAACAACCTGAGCCCTGGGAAAGGAAGAACAGGAACATGTCTATAGGAGGGGAAACAAACAGAGTGTTGCTACTGGTTAAGGTACTTCTCCTAGAAGATCTAACGGAAGAGAAGCAGATACAGGAATATTTGGAAGGGACCCTCCACTGCAAGCACTGTGTCATACAATCCATGATAAAAGCACCAACCCCACAAGCTGAAGAGTCCCTAGACTTCACTATTTACATTGGAGGGCTAATGCAAAAACTTGCTGCTGATGTTAGAGAGCAACTTTGGAACTGAAATTCACTGATGGTGAATTTTTTTAACTCCATCATTATAAACAAATCACAAGTGGTTAGATATTAGGAAAATGGGTTTAAAAAAGCATCTGATGGGACTGAAAACAAAGGACTGTCAACTACAGAACTAAAAGACACAGGAAGGTTCATGGGTTGGACTGATTTTGTCTTCTGTGACTTCTTTAAAGTCTTTCTTTAGACAGAAAAATCCTGAACTGAAAACTTCTTGCATTTTGCATTAATATTTAAAGCAGAGTACTTCTGAGTGAGCACAGATTTGTTACAGTTTATTAATAAGTTTTCCTTTACAATTTTCAAAGAGCATTTTTTACATAACCTGCTTGTCTTTCTATGCATCATTTACAACACTGAGTGCTGTTGTTTCAGCCTGGTTGTGCCAATACTCTCACGATTTCCTTGCAGGCAATGCCAACCCCCTTTCAGCTCTCCTGAACACTTAGGCAAAAGTCAACTTGATTTGCAGCCCTGCAGACCCTCAGCTGAGGAGGGGGAGCAGAAGCAGGTTTGAGAGCTCAGCAGGCAGGCTGTCTCCTTGGCCATGTAAATACACAGAGGGTGAGACTGGAGGTGAAAGCACTCTCTCATTGCACTGGGGCTTTGCTCTTCTACAGACAGGAATGAGGAATGAGCTCCCAGAAGTGAGAAAGGAGCCCCAGGGCTCCCTCCTTGGGCTGCTGAACCTGGCATGTAGCAAAGTCTGGCAGCAACAAATCTTGTTCAGGTCATGGTGGATGGGGACAGGGATGCTGACGAAGGACAGAGCCCCTTGTCTTGCACACATAAACCCTGACTGGCTCCTTGTCTGAAAGGCTGAGCAGCACTGTGCTATTTTTGATACTGATACCATTTCTTTGGAAGGTGGAGATACCTTACTGGTACCTTAAAAGATACAAAAAGTATTGTTCAACGCTAAATTAAATTTCTTGTCATTAAATCAGGCAAAGAAACTCAACCTTTTCTTCCCCTAACATCCAAACGGAAAAACACAATCTTATTAGCAGCATTACCCTGAAAGCTCTGCTTCCCTCCCTGCTGCATTATGCAGCTTCTGGAGGAACTCTTCTCAAGCCCTGTGCTTCTGTAGAGCTGCATTCAGAAGACCTGGAGCACAAGCCTGAGGATAAATATATCCCAGCACAATGAAGAGCCTAATTAGCATCCTGAATAGATCCACTATGGCACTCTTGATTAGTAATATATACTCCTTTTAATAAGAAAGACCTCAAAAATAATAATTGCAATGTCTGTCATTAATATTATATTGTGGGCAGAGGAAAAACATTCCCTTTGTTCCCACTCATTCCTATTGTATCAATCTTTGTATGTGTAGCTCCCTGAAAAGCCCAGAAGGAAGCTAACAGTCTTTTTGAAAAATGATCACAGATAATTTTATTTTATAATAAATCAAAGATCTGATACTGGAGAAAATGTTGCTTCTTCAGAGAGCCAGCTTTCAGTAAAGTAACCTCAGCTTTTTCTAAATCAAAGCATTTGGTGGGATATGGGTGCACAAAACAAAGGGATCACAGCTGATAAAATGATTGGGACCACAAAGGTCTGGAACAAAATGGTATTTAAAGGTGTGGAAAGTTAATCATCTTGAGCAAAAACCTACAAAAAAGGACAGTTTCGAGACCAAAATCTCTTTCATTTTGCTGTGTCCTGCCTAACCAAAATATTTGTGTAGCTGAACATTTTGCAAGGGAGAGCTGGTAGAGACATCTACAGTTAAAACTGCCAAGACTTCCAGTATTTTGCCAAAATTTTAACTACCAGACTAAAATATTCCAAGCTTGCTGTCTGCCTCAAGCTGCAACAAAACGGCCCAGCAATGTTCACAAAAACAATTATGAAAAAATTCAAGAGTGCTTTTAATCAAAATTATTCACCCCAGATCTTTTTTTGATCTGAAAATTGTCTGTCTACTCAGCCTGCAATTTGCCCCTGGAGTGACCATTTGATGACCCTTTTTGCATTGCAGATGCCCAGAGCTGGAAAATGACTGCCCTAAGTGGCTGCTTTGCTATCGACTCGGCGGAGCCACTTTCCCCATCAATACCAACCGCAGCAGCATTAGCGGCAGATGATAACGCGGCCAGCAGAGCCTTGTGGCAGCAGGGCAGCAGCCAAGCTCTCCCTGGGGACGTTGGGGATGTAAATCCCTGCAGCTACATGCACCGGAGCTGCTGCGTGCAGCACTGAGCCCAGCTTCATAAACCACACTTCTAATGGCAATTAATCGCGCACGTGAAACTAACCTTAGCATTCAGTGTCAACGTACGCAGCTAGAACAGCCACGGTGAGAAATAAAATAATCAATGGCCCGGCCAAGAGGTGGATAAATCAGTGAGATGCACACACAGGTTAGATCACCATGGGATCTGTCAGATTGGCTGTGAACTAATGGCACAGAACCTCTCTAACGGCATAGAACCTCTCTCAGTGAATTTTGCAGGATCGCACTCCAATACACACCATGTTTCTATGCCTATTGCATGCACACGCTGAAGTCCAAGGAAAATTTTGCTTTACACAGCCCAAAAATAAACCACTAAGAAAAAATTCCTTTGGGTGGATATTCTAAGACCTAGTGGGGCTGTGATTATGAAATGTCCTGCACCCTTGTATCAGAGAAGAAATAACACTGGAAATAACACTTTACCAACATTTCAGTGTCTTTGGAAAATTATTTTTCACTCTGAATATGCTGCAGCTTGAGTGGGTTCCTGTGAAGGCAGCTCTAGTTTTTTGCTAACTATAATCAGGTGAGGTGGCACTTTAGCTTTACAAGACAGCCATTTTAAATGCAGCAGGTTTCAGCTGATTGCTGCAGAGGTTGGGACTGGTCTGCTGTGTTTCCTGGGACATATTGTTTTCACCTGATATGAATTGCTGGCACAGTTCATCTTTCCCTAAATCTTTTTTGCTAAGTCATGAGGGTGAAATCTTTAGTATTTGTATATGTTTATATTTATGCTCCTAAAGCTATAACTAACAAATGTTGTCCTGTTGGAAGAAAATTAAACAGGACAGCTGTACGTTGTCCACAGCAAGTCAGCCTAAGAACTAGCTGGAAATTCAGAGGTTCTCGGATTCACTCCTTACTTATCCCTAACAAGCCAAGTCACACTGACTGCTGAAGTCAGGAGGGAATCAGGGCAGAAACAAAGATCTAACTGTTGTCATCAGTTGTGCTGCGTTTACAAGTCCAAATGTGTAAACAGAGTTGTACCACAACAAAATTCACAGAAGTGGGAATTAATCTTGAGACAGAGGCCTGACCCAGCCATTTGCAACTGTGTGGGGAGTGTCAGGCCCTTCGTATGGCCTTGCTTTCTGTGATTTTAAACACCTTTCATTGTGAAGAACCCTTGACATTGTCAGTACCACTGTTTCCTCGCAGACCCAGGGTCCTGACATGGGTTCCTCTGCTGACTGCCCTTCTTTCAGTGAACAAGCCAGGTCAGGGAGTGACAGCGGAAGGGGAAAGAACAAAGAGCAGCTTTTTCTAAAGAAACTACACTTCCACTAATTCTGAGATGCCACTGCTTGCCAGCATTTCATGCAGTTACCCGAATGTTTCAGATGACAGCGGAAGGGGAAGACGTGCTTGGGAAAGAACAAAGAGCAGCTTTTTCTAAAGAAACTACACTTCCACTAATTCTGAGATGCCACTGCTTGCCAGCATTTCATGCAGTTACCCAAATGTTTCAAGTCCCTACATTTTGCTAAAGCTGTTTTAAGAACAGCAGTAATGAAGATAATAGGCCTCGTTTTACCCAGGAATAAAATCTCCTTGCACAGGCAGGCAGCCATGACCTATAGTCACATAGAAGCCATTTCTGGGGAAAAGGAAATGCGAAATCATGGGAAAAGCCAGATAGAGTTATGGACCAGAATAACAATGTCAGTGCTTACAGACTCTGCCAGCTCTAGAGATCTGAAGAGAAACCACACAGGGATTCCTAAGGAGAATCCAATACTGTTTTCTAGCAAGCAACTGATTATGTCTCACTGGAATTAAAATACTTTTTTGTTACTACTTATATAATAACTTACTTAATTTACATACAGCCCAATGGCAACAAGAGAAAAAAACAAATCAAAGGAAAAGAAAGCAATGAAAAGGACATGGAGCACTTCATTTGTGTACACATAAATGCATCCATCTCCCATTCATTTAGAAACAAACACTTTGGAACCACAAACAAAAAACCCTCTTCCATCTGACATTCAAGCCGATACCCTCCATCTTTAATGGCTGTAATTGCTGCTCCCATATCCTGTTAACTAGATCCCTTTAGCCCTGCCAGCAATACTGGCCTTCGTCCAGCTCACGTGCTTCTCATCCAGGTTCCTTTGTTATTTCCTTCCTGCACCTCCTTTGCGTGATACGCCCACCCCAGCCCTGCCTGCAGCCTCGCTGCCCTTCGTGGACTTCTGAAGCCCTGCCTCTGCCACCGTGGCCATGAGGAATTTCTAACTGAGGCTACCCCAGCAGTACAAACATCTGCTTAACGCAGCACTTGCCTGGCTACAGGAGCCCCCAGAGCGCGGGTCTGCTCTGCTGACAGGCCGTCCCTGGAATCGCGTGTCATCCTTGCTCCTGTTCTCAGTCCCCCCTTTGCTTGCTTCTTCCATAGGAGCACGGTGGCGGCTCTTGAAGGCAGAATATTTTTTTAATCACATCCTAGCACTGGTGTCGGGATGGGGGCTCTCATTCCAAGCTTGGATTTGTGCAGTGTATCTTATAGGATAATATAGCCTGAGATCTTGGCTACTGCGCTACTGGCTCGAGTAGTCCATGGCAATGCAACGCCCGTTTTGTGACTAGCAGAACTATTTCAGATTTTCCTCCACAGCTTCCCCAGCTCATCCTGGATAACTTCTTATCTGCAGCTTGCTGCCTCTCCCAACACCAGCTCTGGTGTCAGTGTCCCCTCAGAGCAGTCCCACACGTCCCAGCTCCACAGCTGGCTAACAAAGTCCAAGAGGGCGGGCTGCAGGCGAACAGGGATGGGGAACCTGCTTTGCCTGTAAAGCTCAGCAATTTGTTTGGTTTTGAGGGCGTTTCACGTTTTTTCTTTCTTTCTTTTTTTTTTTTTTTTCCTTGACGCGGGGGAAAACATTTCTTATGAATTCATGAGGAGATGGGGAAAGCTGAGACGGGGCGCATGGTGACAGAAAGAGGGGAGCACAGGGAGGGCACCATGGCAGCGGTCTGTAGACAGTGACAGCCGTGAAAGGGCTGGCAGGGGGATATGGCCAGAGGGAATCCCGCGCTCCAGAGCGCCCGTGCGCTGAGCTCCTGCAAGGCTCACTCCAAACAAACCTCAAGGAGTCCAACTGTAATTTTGAGACAAAAACTGCGAGACTTTGGGAACCCTCCAGCGGCCTCCGCAACATCGCCGTTCTCCCTTTGGCAGCGTGGAGAGCAGCAGGCCTGGCGGGAGCCCGGGAGCACACGGGGGAAGGGGGATTTCCTCCTCGCCCTTTCCAATGCGCGTAGTAAACAGAGGCGCGCCGGCGCGGGCATCCTCCGGGGGCACGCGTGCGGTACCTGCGGCGGCCGGCCAGCGCCGCGGAGCCTCCGCGCCCGGGGCCGTGCGGGCGGAGCTCCGCGCCCGC